>NC_057797.1:459520889-459884796 GCF_018294505.1 Triticum aestivum
AGACCGTACCACCTACATCTCCTACATCTGCTAGTGTACCACTGTAAGAGTTCGCATGACTTAGTCAACTATGCTAGAGCCCATAATAGCTTGTGGCTGCACACGGAAGTTTCTAGTATGAATAGTCTCATGATCCCTTTGAACCTGGGTGGCGGTCCAATAGAAAACAGGCAAGTCCTGGAATACCCAGGTGCCTCAATCCACCCAGATGTGTGTTTAAGTTGCCACCTTAGATAAACCATTAATTAACAATCTCACATCTGTCATGGATATCACTCACCCAATCCACATCTACTAGCATAGTATGGCATAATAAGCAAACGTAGAAGTAACTCCCAAAGGTTTGATAATAAACAGGTAATAGGTACTACCTCAACTACTTCCCATCCCACAATTTAATTAGAACCTAATCATGCAATGTGTGAGGATGGATCTAATGCAATAAAACTGGGTAGTTGGAAAAGTATGATCAAAGTGTTACTTGCATTGCTGATGATCCGGGAAACCTAGCGATTCGAAGTAACAAGCGGCGCACTCCGGGTACTCTATCACAAACAAACAAACAAGCATACAATAAGTACTGATCTAATGCATGGCTAAAACTCAAATAAGAGATCTAACTAGAAGGTTCAACTTAAGAACTCCGGTTTGCAAAAAGAATCAAATCGAACGAAGCAACGAAAGTCAAACGGCGAAAGAAAACAACTTTGTTCTACTAATCTGGATCTAGGGCAAATTTTGCAGTAGCAAAAACTTGTTTAAGTTGATTAAACGGATAGAGGGTTTCGAGACAAAACTCCAGGCGCTTGAATCGCCTAATTCCGATAAACGAGCGAAAAGTTATACTAAAAAGAAAATCGGATCAGGAATCGCGATCAGAAAAATCGCGGATTAAATCCGAGAAAAAGAAAAACGACGAACGTTCGCTAGAACGAACGCTCGCTATTTAAATAAACCGGAAAAAACCGATCTATTTAAAAAAACAAAACTAAAAAAAATTGACGAAAAACCGACGGAAAAACAAAACGGTTTTTTGAAAAAATAAAAAAAACGGCGCGGAAAACGAGGCGGCGGCGCGGCGGCGGCGGCGGGCGCTGGGGGCGGCGGGCGGCGCTGGGCGGCTCGGCTAGGGTTTGGCTGGGGCTGGGCCTCCCCGCGGCTTATATATCCTAACGGGCCGGGAGTCCTAGTCGGACACGGCCCTAGGTCGGTTCACTGTTTTTTTAATATTATGGGGAGAAGAAAAATAAAAAGAAATACTAAATGGACTCTAAAAATTCCGTAATAAATTTTCACGGGCTTCTAAAATCAATCCGCACAAGGTGAACATTTATTTGGGGCCTAAATGCAATTTTGAAAAACACACATTTTTCCTAAATTCAAATAAAATAAGGAAAAACTCCGAAATAAAATCTTATTTGATTTTATTATTAAATCCTCAATATTTTTTTATTTTGGGAAAGTCATTTTATTCCCTCTCTCATATTTTTGTAATAGAAATAATTGATGATAAAATAAATAAAATCAAATGATCCTATTCTCAAAATTTGAGAAAACTCAAATATGAAAATAATGAATTCCCCAACTCTCTCCATGGGTCCTTGAGTTGCATAGAAATTCTAGGATCAAAACTAATCGCAAATAAAATATGATATGCAATGATGATCTAATGTATAACATTCCAAATTGAAAATTTGGGATGTTACAAAACTATTCTTTATTATATAACTCACGGACTCGATTACATAGATAGAACATAAAGCAAACTCAAAGCTGGATCGTACTAAAAACCTTTACTCTACTAGATCAAGATATAACCAAAATTATCGAACTAAGAAAAACGATAATGGTAAAGATATGATGGTGATACGATACCGGGGCACCTCCCCCAAGCTTGGCACAAGCCAAGGGGAGTGCCCATACCCATGTATTTAGATCTCCTTCTTCGGAGGTAGTGATGATGGAGTTGTTGACGATGGAAGAATCTTATCCTCCATCTTCCAAGGCATAGGTTCGCCATCATAAAAAGATGAACGAGTCTCCGGGATCCTCAAACCTGCAACCAAACTCATCCTCTTAAATCTGTATTCATACTCACAGTTTTGGTTTTGCAGGTCATAGATCTGGGCTGGGAGATGCTCGATTTTCTCATGAAGCTTGAAGATAGCCTCTCCGATGTTCTTTGCACCCAGCTTGTCATCACAGGTAAATTCCGTGATCATCAAGTGATTGGCGTTGAGTCCACGTTCCACCATCCCTTGGCACTTGAAGACTTGCTGCTCCATTGCTTCGAGCCTTGCCTCCACGCTTCCGATATTCTTTGGCTCTTCAACATCGCGGATGTGGAGCACCCCCTCACGCATGTCAATGGTTCGAGGGTGTTGCAGCACCTCCGCGAGGTAAGGGTTGATGACCTTCTCGAAAAACTTGTCCTTGGGGGCGCTTGGAGACGACATGGCGATGTAGATCTGTCAGAAAAACAACACGAAACAAGAGCAGAGGGTTTTGTTGTGGTATGGTGGTCAAAACCTTCGGGAGATTATATAATGATTTTTTACCGACCAAAAGGAGTGTTCTACAAGAAAACGGAGTCCAGAGGGCACACAAGGTTGCCACAAGTCACAAGGGCGTGCCCCCTAGGCTTGTCGCCTCCTCGTGCACTCTTTGGGCTACTTTTAATTTTCCTAATTTTTAAATATTGCAAAACGGAGAAAAAATGCCATTGGAAACGTTTTGGAGTCGGTTTACTTACCGTACCACGTACCTATTCCTTTTCGGCGTCTGAAACATTCTGGAAAGTCTTCCTTATGTACTCCTCCGGTGTTATGGTATTAATTATATTGGCCTCAACATTTATGGGAGTACCTGAGATATAATGTTTGATTCTTTGACCGTTTACCACCTTTGGATTAGTGCCTTCGATGTTGTTGATTTTGATGGCACCGGAACAATAGACCTCCTCGATAATGTAAAGACCTTCCCATTTAGAGAGAAGCTTTCCTGCAAAAAATCTTAAATGAGAGTTGTATAGCAAGACATGGTCACCTACATTAAATTCACGCTTTTGTATCCTTTTGTCATGCCATCTTTTAACTTTTTCTTTAAACAACTTGGCATTTTCATAGGCTTGGGTTATCCATTCATCAAGTGAGCTAATGTCAAATAACCTCTTTTCACCGGCAAGTTTGAAATCATAGTTGACCTCTTTGATTGCCCAATAAGCTTTGTGTTCTAGTTTGAGAGGTAAGTGACATGCTTTTCCATAAACCATTTTATACGGAGACATACCCATAGGGTTTTTATAAGCAGTTCAGTAAGCACATAATGCATCATCAAGTTTCTTACACTAATTCTTTCTAGATCTATTAACAGTCTTTTGCAAGATCAATTTGATTTATCTATTGCTCAATTATACTTGACCACTAGACTGAGGGTGATAAGGAGATGCAATTCTATGGTTGACATCATATTTAGCAAGCATTTTACAAAAAGCACCATGAATAAAGTGTGAACCACCATCAGTCATTAAATATCTAGGAACTCCAAACCTCGGAAAATAAACTTCTTTAAGCATTTTAATAGAAGTGTTATGATCAACACTACTAGTTGGAATAGCTTCTACCCACTTATAACATAATCAACAACAACTAAAATATGTGTATACCCATTAGAGGAAGGAAAAGGTCCCATATAATCAAAGCCCCAAACATCAAATGGTTCAATAACAAGTGAATAATTCATAGGCATTTCCTGATGTCTATTAATATTACCAATTCTTTGACATTCATCACAAGACAAGACATACTTACAAGCATCCTTGAAAAGAGTAGGCCAATAAAAACTAGATTGTAATACCTTGTGCAGTTCTATCTCCAGCATGGTGTCCTCCGTAGGCCTCGGAGTGACACTTGTGTAGGATCTGTTCCTGTTCATGCTCAGGTACACAACGTCTAATAACACCATCTAATCCTTTATAAAGGTGTGAGTCATCCCAAAAGTAATGCCTTAAATCATAGAAAAACTTTTTATTTTGCTGGTATGTGAAGCTAGGTGGTATAAATTTAGCAATAATGTAATTAGCATAATCAACATACCATGGAGCACTACGAGAAGCATTTATAACAGCTAATTGTTCATCCGGAAAGCTATCATCAATAGGTAGTGGGTCATCAAGAACATTCTCTAACCTAGACAAGTTATCTGCTATAGGGTTCTCATCACCCTTTCTATTAATAATATGCAAATCAAATTTTTGTAGCAAGAGAACCCATCTAATAAGTCTAGGTTTAGCATCTTTCTTTTCCATGAAATATTCAATAGCAACATGATCAGTGTGAACAGTCACTTTGGAATCAACAATATAAGATCTGAAGTTATCATAAGCAAAAACAACTGCTAAACATTATTTTTCAGTAGTAGCATAATTTCTCTGGGCACTGTCTAGAGTTTTACTAGCATAATGAATAACATTCAATTTCTTATCAACTCTTTGTCCTAGAAAAGCACCAACAGCATAATCACTAGCATCACACATAATGTCAAAGGGTAAATTCCAATCAGGTGGTTGAACAATAGGTGCAGAAATTAAGGTTTTCTTAAGTATTTAAAAGGCTTCTACACAATCATCATAAAAAACAAATGGAACATCTTTTTGCAAAAGATTAGTAAGAGGCCTAGAAATTTTAGAGAAGTCTTTAATAAACCTCCTATATATAGAAACCAACATGACCAAGGAAACTTCTTATACCTTTGATATCTGTAGGACACGTGATTTTTTCAATAGCAACTACTTTAGCTTTATCAACTTCATTACCTCTTTCGGAGACTTTATGCCCCAAGATAATACCTTCATTAACCATAAAGTGTCATTTCTCCCAATTCAAGGCAAGACTAGTTTCTTCACATCTCTGCAAAACTCGATCAAGGTTGCTTAAGCAATCATCAAAAGAAGTTCCGTAAACGGAGAAATCATCCATGAAAACCTCAACAATCTTTTCACAAAAGTCAGAGAACATAGAGGTCATACATCTTTGAAAGGTAGCAGGAGCATTGCATAAACCAAAAGCCATACATCTATAAGAAAATGTATCAAAAGGGCAAGTAAAAGTAGTTTTTTCTTGATCCTCTTTTGATACAGGTATTTGAGAAAAAACGGAATAACCGTCTAGAAAGCAAAAATGTGTATGTTTGGATAGTCTTTCTAGTATTTGATCAATAAAAGGCAGAGGGTAATGATCTTTCCTAGTAGCTTTATTTAATTTGCGAAAATCAATTACCATCCTATAATTGGTAACAATTCTTTGTGGAATCAATTCATTATTATCATTAGGAACAATAGTAATACCTCCCTTCTTAAGGACACAATCAAGGTGACTTACCCATCCACTATCAGCAATAGGATAAACTATACCTGCCTCTAGAAGCTTTAGTATTTCATTTCTTACCACTTCTTTGATCTTGGGATTTAACCATCGTTGGTGATCAACAACTGGTTTAGCATCAGGCTCCATATTAATTTTATGATGATAGAGTGGGAATAATGCCCTTAAGATCATCAAGAGTATATCCAATAGCGGCACAGTGCTTCTTCAGAGTTTTCAATAATTTCTTTTCTTCATACTCTGAAAGGTTAGCACTAATAATAACAGGATATATCTTGTTTTCATCAAGATAAGCATATTTCAAAGTATTAGGTAATTGCTTAAGCTCAAACACAGGATCACCCTTGGGCGGAGGAGGATCCCCAAGAATTTCAACAGGCAGGTTGTGTTTCAAAACATGCATTTGGTTAAAGAATATTTCATCTAATTCCTTCCTTTCATCCATAAACATATCATTTTCATGGTCTAGCAAATATTGTTATAAAGGATCGGTAGGAGGCACGACAATAGAAGGAAGACCAACAATTTCATCCTTACTAGGCAATTCTTTATCATGGGGTTGTCTATGAAATTTAGAGAAATTAAAATCATGAGACACATCCCCAAAACTTATAGTAACAATTTCTTTCTCGCAATCTATCTTAGCATTGACAGTGTTCAAGAAAGGTCTACCAAATATAATGGGACAAAAATCATCTTGTGGGGAACCAAGAACAAGAAAATCAGTAGGGTATTTTATTTTCCCACACAAGACTGCAACATCGCTAACAATCCCAATTGGTGATATAGTATCTCTATTGGCAAGCTTAATAGTAACATCAATATCTTCTATCTCAGTAGGTGCAATACAATTCGTACTTTCTTGATATAAGGAAAAGGGAATTGCACTCACACTAGCACCCATATCACATAAGCCATGATAACAATGATCTCCTAATTTAACTGAAACAACAAGCATGCCAACAACAAGTCTATGTTTATCTTTAGTATCAGGTTTGGCAATTCTAGCAGCTTCATCATAGAAATAAATAACATGCCCATCAATATTATCGACCAAGAGATCTTTAACCATAGCAATACTAGGTTCAACTTCAATTTGTTCAAGGGCTGTAGGTGTTATAATATAACTCTTACGAACCACAATTGAAGCTTTAGCATGGTCCTTTATCCTAACATGGAAAGGTGGTTTCTCAATATAAGCAGTAGGAACAATAGGATCAACATTATACGTAATGGTTTCTTCTTCAACTTTAATAGGTTCTGCTATTTTCACTTCAATGGGAGGATGATATTTAAACCACTTCTCCTCAGGGAGATCAACATGAGTAGCAAATGATTGACGGAAGGAAGCTACTATCTCAGAGTCAAGTCCATATTTAGTGCTAAATTCACGAAAAGCATCGGTATCCATAAAAGATTTAACACAATCAAACTTGAGGTTTATACCTGACTCCTTACCTTCGTCGAGTTCCCAATCTTCAGAGTTGCATTTAATTCTTTCCAATAAATCCCATTTGAATTAAATAGTCTTCTTCATGAAAGAATTTGTACAAGAAGTATCGAGCATGGATTGGTCATTACGAGAAAGACGAGCATAAAAATTCCAAATAATAATTTCTCTTGAGAGCTGATTGGGGCATGAATATAACATTGACTTAAGACTCCCCCAAGCTTGAGCAATACTTTCTCCTTCACGAGGTGAAAAATTATAAATATAATTCCGATCGCGATGAACTAGATGCATAGGATAAAACTTCTGTTGAAATTCAAATATCAATCGGTTGTAGTTCCAAGTCCCAATATCATCGCATAGCCTATACCATGTCAATGCTTTCTCCTTCAAAGATAAAGGGAAGACCTTCTTATTGACTTCATCCTCGGGCAAACCTGCAAGCTTAAATAATCCACAAACTTCATACACATAGATTAGATGCATATCAGGTTGTAATGTTCCATCTCCTGCATAAGGACTAGCTAGCAGTTTCTCTATCATACCCGAAGGAATTTCATAATAAATATTTTCAGTAGGTTGAGGGGCAACTCTTTTCTCATTCGGTCAGGGTGAAGATACCCTGAAAAAACCCCTGAAAGGATTATTTTCCATAGTAACAAGTGACAATAAATTTCAGCACACTATATAAATGTTTTCTTACTAAAGGCGCTTCACTCCCCGGCAACGGCGCCAGAAAAGAGTCTTGATGACCCACAAGTATAGGGGATCTATCGTAGTCCTTTCGATAAGTAAGAGTGTCGAACCCAACGAGGAGAAGAAGGAAATGACAAGCGGTTTTCAGTAAGGTATTCTCTGCAAGCACTGTAATTATCGGTAACAGATAGTTGTGTGATAAGATAATTCGTGACGGGTAACAAGTAACAAGAGTAACTAAGGTGCAGCAAGGTGGACCAATCCTTTTTGTAGCAAAGGACAAGCCTGGACAAACTCTTATATAAAGCAAAGCACTCCCGAGGACACATGGGAATTGTTGTCAAGTTAGTTTTCATCATGCTCATATGATTCATGTTCGTTACTTTGATAATTTGATATGTGAGTGGACCGGTGCCTGGGTGCTGCCCTTACTTGGAAAAGCCTCCCACTTATGATTAACCCCTCTCGAAAGCATCTGCGACTACGAAAGAAGAATTAATATAAATCTAACCATAACATGAAACACGTGGATCCAAATCAGCCCCTTACGAAGCAATGCATAAACTAGGGTTTAAGCTTCTGTCAGTCTAGCAACCCATCATCTACTTATTACTTCCCAATGCCTTCCCCTAGGCCCAAATCATGGTGTAGTGTCATGTAGTCGATGTTCACATAACACCACTAGAGGAAAGACAACATACATCTCATCAAAATATCGAACAAATACCAAATTCACATGATTACTTATAACATGACCTCTCCCATGTCCTCATGAACAAACATAACTACTCATAAAGCATATTCATGTTCATAATTAGAGGAGTAATAATTATCATTAAGGATCTGAACATATGATCTTCCACCGAATAAACCAACTAGCATCAACTACAAGGAGTAATCAACACTACTAGCAACCCACAGGTACCAATCTGAGGTTTTGAGACAAAGATCGGATACAAGAGATGAACTAAGGTTTGAGAGGAGATGGTGCTGGTGAATATGTTGATGGAGATTGACCCCCTCTCGATGAGAGGATCATTGGTGATGACGATGATGATGATTTCCCCCTCCGAAGGGAACTTTCCCCGGCAGAGTAGCTCCGCCGGAGCCCTAGATTGGTTATGCCCAAGTTCTGCCTCGAGACGACAACGCTTCATCCTGAAAGCTTCCTGTTGATTTTTTTCTAGGTCAAAACCCTTCATATATCAGAAGAAGGACACTAGAGGCCTGCCAGGGAGCCCACAAGCCACAGGGGCGCGCCCCTAGGCTTGTGGCCTCCTGGTGGGTCCCCTTTGGTATTTTCTTCGTCCAATATTTTATATATATTCCAAAACAGTTCTTCATAATTTTTCAGGACTTTTGGAGTTGTGCAGAATAGGTCTCTCAGATTTGATCCTTTTCCAGTCCAGAACTCCAGCTGCCGGCATTCCCCCTCTTCATGTAAACCTTGTAAAGTAAGAGAGAAAAGGCATAAGTATTGTACCAAAATATGTAATAACAACCCATAATGCAATAAATATCAATATAAAAGCATGATGCAAAATGGACGTATCACTCGGCGTCCGGGTAGGTTACCCGGATGCCCCTTGCCCTCAACCTGCGTGTGCCACCTCATCTACTGGAAAGACGAATGCGCAGACTTTCAACCCACTAGCCTCTTTGATATAGTAACGTGACTGTCGTGCAACCCAAAAACAAGAAGATGAAACAAGCTCCCGACAGACGATAAACTGAGGAGCCTTCATTCAACAATGGCAAGAACAAAGCAGTGTCCACCACACGATGTGCCAACTAAAATTTAAAACAGATAACCTAACTAAATGAAGTGCATGGAGGCCAAGAGGTGCAAGTACAAGAAAGGCAGGTCAAGCCAATAGCGAAATTGCTCATCAACGGACAAAACACCCTTATGTCCATAGTGAACTCGCAGAGAATCAACAACACTATCCAAAATGAATCGCCTAACCCATGGCTGACACTGCCATGGCCACAACAGAATAAACTGAATTCCTATGCACCAACATACTACCATAGCCACAATTTCTAACCATAAAATCATACAAACCCTGCAAAAAACTGATGGCTTGCAACGCAGCTTGCTCATAATCATGGAGACCACTATGAAACACAATGCTCCAGAAAAATTTTCTCTGCACTTGCTTAGTGTCGCCATCCCTGGGCAATTCGGTCTCTACCCTAGCAAGCAAAATCATGTCATCTGCAATCCCACGGACATAAGAAAGCGCACTAAAAGCAAACCGTGCCTCTGGCACTGATACGTCCATTTTGCATCATGCTTTTATATCGATATTTATTGCATTATGGGCTGTTATTTCACTTTATGTCACAATACTTATGGCTATTCTCTCTTATTTTATAAGGTTTGCATGAAGAGGGAGAACGCAGGCAGCTGGAATTCTAGGCTGGAAAAGGAGCAAATATTAGAGACCTATTCTGCGCAACTCCAAAAGTCCTGAAACTCCACGGAACATCTTAAAATAAATAAAGAAAAATCCTCGCCAAAGATGAAGGCCAGAGGGCCCACACCCTGCTCATGAGGGTGGGGGTGCGGCCCCCTCCTAGGGCGCGCCCCCTACCTCGTGGGCCCCCTGGTGGCTCTTCGACGTCCATCTTCTCCTATATGAAGTCTTCCGATGAGAAAAAATGAGAAAAAACTTTTCGGGACGAGACTCCGCCGCCACGAGGCGGAACCTTGGCGGAACCAATCTAGAGCTCCGGCAGAGCTGTTCTGCCGGGGATACTTCCCTCTAGGAGGGGGAAATCATCACCATCGTCATCACCAACGCTCCTCTCATCGGGAGAGGGCAATCTCCATCAACATCTTCACCAGCACCATCTCATCTCCAAACCCTAGTTCATCTCTTGTATCCAATTCTTGTCTCAAAGCCCGGGATTGGTGCTAGTAGGTTGCTAGTAGTGTTGATTACTCCTTGTAGTTGATGCTAGTTGGTTTATTTGGTGGAAGATCATATGTTCAGATCCTATATGCATATTATTACCCCTCTGATTATGAACATGAATATGCTTTGTGAGTAACTACATTTGTTCCTGAGGACAAGGGAGAAGTCTTGCTATTAGTAGTCATGTGAATTTGGTATTCGTTTGATATTTTGATAAGATGTATGTTGTCTAGCCTCTAGTGGTGTTATGTGAACGTCGACTACATAACACTTCACCATTATTTGGGCCTAGAGGAAGGCATTGGAAAGTAATAAGTAGATGATGGGTTGCTAGAGTGACAGAAGCTTAAACCCTAGTTTATGCGTTGCTTCGTAAGGGGCTGATTTGGATCCACATGTTTCATGCTATGGTTAGGTTTACCTTAATACTTTTGTTGTAGTTGCGGATGCTTGCAATAGAGGTTAATCATAAGTGGGATGCTTTTTCAAGTAAGAATATCACCCAAGCACCGGTCCACCCACATATCAAATTATCAAAGTACCGAACGCGAATCATATGAATGTGATGAAAACTAGCTTCACGATATTCCCATGTGTCCTCGGGAGCGCTTTTCCTATTATAAGAGTTTCTTCTGGCTTGTCCTTTGCTACAAAAGGATTGGCCCATCTTGCTGCACTTTATTTACTTTTGTTACTTGTTGCTCGTTACCATTTATCTTGTCACAAAACTATCTGTTACCACTTATTTCAGTACTTGCAGAGAATATCTTGCTGAAAACCGCTTATCAATTCCTTCTGCTCCTCGTTAAGTTCGACACTCTTACTTATCGAAAGGACTACGATAGATCCCCTATACTTGTGGGTCATCAAGACACTTTTCTGGCGCTGTTGCCGAGGAGTGTAGCGCCTTTGGTAGGTGGAATTTGGTAATGAAAAATTTATATAGTGTGCTGAAATTTACTGTCACTTGTTACTATGGAAAGTAATTCTCTGAGGGGCTTGTTCGGGGTATCTTCACCCCGTCCAGTAGAGCAAAGAGTTGCTCCTCAACCTACTGAACCTATTGAAAATGAAACTCCTTTTGAATTTCCTTCGGGTATGATGGAAAAACTGCTAGCTAACCCTTTTACAGGAGATGGAACAAAGCATCCTGATGAGCACTTAATATATGTGGATGAAGTTTGTGGATTATTTAAGCTTGCAGGTATACCCGATGATGTTGCTAAGAAGAATGTCTTCCCTTTATCTTTGAAGGGAGACGCATTGATATGGTACAGGCTATGTGATGATATGAGATCATGGAACTATAAAAGATTGAAGTTGGAATTTCATCAAAAGTATTACCCTATGCATCTTGTTCATCGTGATCGCAATTATATATATAATTTATGGCCTCGCGAAGGAGAAAGCATTGCTCAATCTTGGGGGAGGCTTAAATCAATGTTATATTCATGCCCCAATCATGAGCTCTCGAGAGAAATAATTATGCAAAGTTTTTATGCTCGGCTTTCTGAAAACAATCGCACCATGCTCGATACTTCTTGTGCTGGCTCTTTTATGATGAAGACTATTGAATTTAAATGGAATTTATTGGATAGAATTAAACTCAACTCTGAAGATTGGGACCTCGACGAAGGTAAGGAGTTAGGTATGACACCTAAGTTTGATTGTGTTAAATCTTTTATGGACACCGATATTTTCCGTAAGTTTAGCACTAAATATGGACTTGACTCTGAGATAGTAGCTTCTTTTTGTGAATCTTTTGCTACTTATGTTGATATCCCTAAGGAGAAGTGGTTTAAATATCATCCTCCCATAGAAGTAAAAGTAGATGCACCTATTAAAGTTGAAGAAAAGACTATCACTTATAATGATCCTATTGTTCCTACTTCTTATATTGAGAAACCACCTTTCCCTGTTAGAGTAAAGGATCATGCTAAAGCTTCAAGTGTTGTTCGTAAAAGCAACATTAGAACTTATACACCTCCTGAGCAAGTTAAAGTAGAACCTAATATTGCTATTGTTAAAGATCTCTTGTCTAATAATATTGATGGGCACGTTATTCAGTTCGATGGTGAAACTGCTAGAATTGCTATGCCTTGTGATAAAGATAAACATAGACCTGTGGTAGGCATGCCTGTTATTTCTGTTAAAATAGGAGATCATTGTTATCATGGCTTATGTGATATGGGTGATAGTGCTAGTGTTATACCTTATGACTTGTATAAAGAAATCAAACATGAAATTGCACCTGCTGAGTTAGAAGATATTGATGTCACAATTAAACTTGCCAATAGAGATACTATTTCAGCGATGGGAATTGTTAGAGATGTTGAAGTCTTGTGTGGGAAAACTAAATATCCTGCTGATTTTCTTGTTCTTACTTCTCCGCAAGATAGCTTTTGTCCCATTATATTTGGTAGACCCTTCTTGAACACTGTTAATGCCTGGATAGATTGCGAAAAGAATGTTGTTACTATTGGCTTGGATGATATGGTTCATGAGTTTAATTTCTCTAAATTTAGTAAACATCATCGTGAGGAATAATTACCTAGTAAGGATGAAATTATTGGTCTTGCTTCTATTGCCGTACCTCCTAGTGATCCTTTAGAACACTATTTGCTAGACCATGAAAATTGTTGGAAATATGCCCAAGAGGCAATAATAAAATGGTTATTATTATATTTCCTTGTTCATGATAATTGTCTATTGTTCATGCTATAATTGTGTTATCCAGAAATCGTAATACATGTGTGAATATATAGACCACAACATGTCCCTAGTGAGCCTCTAGTTAACTAGCTCGTTGATCAACAGGTAGTCATGGTTTCCTGACTATGGACATTAGATGTCATTGATAACGGGATCACATCATTAGAAGAATGATATGATGGACAAGACCCAATCTTAAGCATAGCACAAGATCATGTAGTTCGTCTGCTAGAGCTTTTCTAATGTCAAGTATCTTTTCCTTAGACCATGAGATTGTGCAACTCCCAGATACTGTAGGAATACTTTGGGTGTGCCAAATGTCACAACGTAACTGGGTGACTATAAAGATGCACTACGGGTATCTCCGAAAGTGTCTGTTGGGTTGGCACGAGTCGAGACTGGGATTTGTCACTCCGCATGACGGAGAGGTATCTCTAGGCCCACTCGCTAAAACATCATCGTAATGAGCTCAATGTGACTAAGGGTTGGTCACGGGATGATGTGTTACGGAACGAGTAAAGTGACTTTCCGGTAATGAGATTGAACGAGGTATTGGAATACCGACGATCGAATCTCGAGCAAGTAACATACCGATTGACAAAGGGAATTGAATACGGGATTGACTGAATCCTCGACATCGTGGTTCATCCGATGAGATCATCGTGGAATATGTGGGAGCCAACATGGGTATCCAGATCCCGCTGTTGGCTATTGGCCGGAGAGTCGTCTCGGTCATGTCTGCATGGTTCCCAAACCCATAGGGTCTACACACTTAAGGTTCGGTGACGCTAGGGTTGTAGAGGTATTAGTATGCGGTAACCCGAAGGTTGTTCGGAGTCCCGGATGAGATCCTGGACGTCACGAGGAGTTCAAGAATGGTCCGGAGGTAAAGATTTATATATAGGAAGTCCAGTTTCGGCCACCGGGAAAGTTATAGGGGCTACTGGTATTGTACCGGGACCACCAGAAGGATCCCAGGGGTCCACCGGGTGGGGCCACCTATTCCAGAGGGCCCCATGGGCTGAAGTGGGAATGGAACCAGCCCCTGGTGGGCTGGTGCGCCCCCATGGGCCTCCTCCTGCGCCTAGGGTTAGAAACCCTAGGGGTGGGGGCGCCTCCACCTGGCTTGGGGGCCAAGCCACCCCCTTGGCCGCCCCCCATCTAGATGGGATCTAGAGGGGCCGACGCCCCCCTGGCCCCTATATATAGTGGAGGGGAGGGAGGGCAGCCGCACCCAAGTCCCTGGCGCCTCCCTCTTTTCCCCGTGACACCTCTCCCTCTCGTTGGTGCTTGGCGAAGCCCTGCCGAGATCCCGCTACTTCCACCACCACGCCGTCGTGCTGCTGGATCTCCATCAACCTATCCTCTCCCCTTGCTGGATCAAGAAGGAGGAGACTGTTGGAAATATGCCCTAGAGGCAATAATAAAAGTATTATTATTATATTTCCTTGTTCATGATAATTGTCTTTATTCATGCTATAATTGTGTTATCCGGAAATCGTAATACATGTGTGAATAACAGACACCAACATGTCCCTAGTAAGCCTCTAGTTGACTAGCTCGTTGATCAACAGATAGTCATGGTTTCCTGACTATGGACATTGGATGTCATTGATAATGAGATCACATAATTAGGAGAATGATGTGATGGACAAGACCCAATCCTAAACATAGCACAAGATCGTATAGTTCGTTTGCTAGAGTTTTCCAATGTCAAGTATCCTTTCCTTAGACCATGAGATCGTGTAACTCCCAGATACCGTAGGAGTGCTTTGGGTGTACCAAACATCACAACGTAACTGGGTGACTATAAAGGTATACTACGGGTATCTCCGAAAGTGTCTGTTGGGTTGACACGGATCAAGACTGGGATTTGTCACTCCGTATGACGGAGAGGTATCACTGGGCCCACTCGGTAATGCATCATCATAATGAGCTCAAAGTGACCAAGTGTCTGGTCACGGGATCATGCATTACGGTACGAGTGAAGTGACTTGTCGGTAACGAGATTGAACGAGGTATTGGGATACCGACGATCGAATCTCGGGCAAGTAACATATCAATTGACAAAGGGAATTGCATACGGGGTTGCTTGAATCCTCGACATCGTGGTTCATCCGATGAGATCATCGTGGAGCATGTGCGAGCCAACATGGGTATCCAGATCCCGCTGTTGGTTATTGACCGGAGAGCCGTGTCGGTCATGTCTGCCTGTCTCCCGAACCCGTAGGGTCTACACACTTAAGGTTCGGTGACACTAGGGTTGTAGGGATATGTATATGCAGTAACCCGAATGTTGTTCGGAGTCCCGGATGAGATCCCGGACATCAGAGGAGTTCCGGAATGGTCCGGAGGTAAAGAATTATATATAGGAAGTGATGTTTCGGCCATCGGGACAAGTTTCGGGGTCACCGGTATTGTATCGGGACCACCGGAAGGGTCCGGGGCCCACCGGGTGGGGCCACCTGCCCCGGGGGGGGCCACATGGGCTGTAGGGGTGCGCCTTGGCCTACATGGGCAAGGGCACCAGCCCCAAGAGGCCCATGCGCCTAGGGTTCAAAAGGGGAAGAGTCCCAGGAGTGGAAGGCACCCCCTAGGTGCCTTGGGGGGGGAGGGAAACCTCCCTTGGCCGCCGCCCCCTAGGAGATTGGATCTCCTAGGCCGGCGCCCCCCCCTTTGGACCTCCTATATATAAGGGGGGAAGGAGGGCTTTTTGATCCACGCCTTTGGTTGCCTCCTTCTCCCTCTCCAACACCTCCTCCTCCTCCATAGTGCTTAGCGAAGCCCTGCCGGAGTACTGCAGCTCCATCACCACCACGCCGTCGTGCTGCTGCTAGAGCCATCTTCCTCAACCTCACCTCTCCCCTTGCTGGATCAAGAAGAAGGAGACGTTATGCTGACCGTACGTGTGTTGAACGCGGAGGTGCCGTCCGTTCGGTGCTAGGATCTCCGGTGATTTGGATCACGTCGTGTTCGACTACATCATCCCCGTTCTTTGAACGCTTCCGCTCGCGATCTACAAAGGTATGTAGATGCATCCGATCACTCGTTGCTAGATGAACTCATAGATGGATCTTAGTGAAACCGTAGGGAAATTTTTGTTTTCTGCAACGTTCCCCAACAGTGGCATCATGAGCTAGGTCTATGCGTAGTTCTTCTTGCGCGAGTAGAACACAATTTTTTGTGGGCGTAGATTTGTCAACTTTCTTGCCGCTACTAGTCTTATCTTGCTTCAGCGGTATTATGGGATGAAGCGGCCCGGACCAACCTTACACGTACGCTTACGTGAGACCGGTTCCACCGACTAACATGCACTAGTTGCATAAGGTGGCTGGCGGGTGTCTGTCTCTCCCACTTTAGTTGGAGCGGATTCGATGAAAAGGGTCCTTATGAAGGGTAAATAGAAGTTGACAAATCACGTTGTGGCTTTCACGTAGGTAAGAAAACGTTCTTGCTAGAACCCTGTTTTAGCCACGTAAAACTTGCAACAACAATTAGAGGACGTCTAACTTGTTTTTGCAGCAAGTGCTTTGTGATATGATATGGCCAAAGTTGTGATGAATGATGAATGATCTATATGTGATGTATGAGATGTTCATGCTATTGTAATAGGAATCACGACTTGCATGTCGATGAGTATGACAACCGGCAGGAGCCATAGGAGTTGTCTTTATTTTTTATTTGACCTGCGTGTCATTGAGAAACGCCATGTAAATTACTTTACTTTATTGCTAAACGCGTTAGCCATAGTAGTAGAAGTAATAGTTGGCGAGCAACTTCATGGAGACACGATGATAGAGATCATGATGATGGAGATCATGGTGTCAAGCCGGTGACAAGATGATCATGGAGCCCCAAGATGGAGATCAAAGGAGCTATGTGATATTGGCCATATCATGTCACGTTTATTATTTGATTGCATGTGATGTTATCATGTTTTTGCATCTTGTTTACTTAGAACGACGGTAGTAAATAAGATGATCCCTCATAATAATTTCAAGAAGTGTTCCCCCTAACTATGCACCGTTGCGACAGTTCGTTGTTTCGAAGCACCACGTGATGATCGGGTGTGATAGATTCTAACGTTCACATACAATGGGTGTAAGACAGATTTACACATGCAAACACTTAGGTTGACTTGACAAGCCTAACATGTACAGACATGGCCTCGGAACACAGAAGACCGAAAGGTCGAGCATGAGTCGTATAGAAGATATGATCAACATGAAGATGTTCACTGACGTTGACTAGTCCGTCTCACGTGATGATCGGACACGGCCTAGTTGACTCGGATCATGTTATACTTAGATGACTAGGAGGGATGTCTATCTAAGTGGGAGTTCATTAATAATTTGATTAGATGAACTTAATTATCATGAACTTAGTCTAAAATATTTACAATATGTCTTGTAGATCAAATGGCCAACGTAGTCCTCAACTTCAACGCGTTCCTAGAGAAAACCAAGCTGAAAGACGATGGCAGCAACTATACGGACTGGGTCCGGAACCTGAGGATCATCCTCATAGCTGCCAAGAAAGATATGTCCTACAAGCACTGCTAGGTGACGCACCTGTTTCCCTGCAGAACAAGACGTTATGAACGCTTGGCAGACACGTAGTGATGATTACTCCCTCGTTCAGTGCGGCATGCTTTACAGCTTAGAACCGGGGCTCCAAAAGCGTTTTGAGCAACACGGAGCATATGAGATGTTCGAAGAACTGAAAATGGTTTTCCAAGCTCATGCCCGGGTCGAGAGATATGAAGTCTCTGACAAGTTCTTCAGTTGTAAGATGGAGGAGAATAGTTCTGTCAGTGAGCACATACTCACAATGTCTGGGTTGCATAACCACTTGTCTCAGCTAGGAGTTAATCTCCCGGATGATGTGGTCGTTGACAGAATCCTCCAGTCGCTCCCACCTAGCTACAAGAGCTTTGTGATGAACTTCAATATGCAGGGGATGGAAAAGACCATTCCTGAAGTATTTGCAATGCTGAAATCAGCGGAGGTGGAAGTCAAAAGGAACATCAAGTGTTGATGGTGAATAAAACCACTAAGTTCAAGAAAGGCAAGGGTAAAAAGAACTTCAAGAAGGACGGCAAGGTAGTTGCCGCGCCCAGCAAGCAAGCTGCCGGGAAGAAGCCAAAGAATGGACCCAAGCCCGAGACTGAGTGCTTTTATTGCAAGGGAAGTGGTCACTGGAAGCGGAATTCCCCAAATACTTAGCGGACAAGAAGGCCGGCAAAACAAAAGGTATATGTGATATACATGTAATTGATGTGTACCTTACCAGTACTCGTAGTAGCTCTTGGGTATTTGATACCGGTGCAGTTGCTCACATTTGTAACTCAAAGCAGGAGCTGCGGAATAAGCGGAGACTGGCGAAGGACGAGGTGACGATGCGCGTCGGGAATGGTTCCAAGGTCGATGTGATCGCCGTCGGCACGCTGCCTCTTCATTTACCTACGGGATTAGTTTTAAACCTCAGTAATTGTTATTTAGTGCCAGCTTTGAGCATGAACATTGTATCGGGATCTCGTTTAATTCGAGATGGCTACTCATTTAAATCCGAGAATAATGGTTGTTCTATTTATATGAGAGATATGTTTTATGGTCATGCTCCTATGGTGAATGGTTTATTCTTAATGAATCTCGAGCGTAATGCTACACATGTTCATAGTGTGAATACCAAAAGATGTAAGGTTGATAATGATAGTCCACATACTTGTGGCACTGCCGCCTTGGTCACATAGGTGTCAAACGCATGAAGAAGCTCCATGCAGATGGACTTTTAGAGTCTCTTGATTATGATCATTTGACACGTGCGAACCATGCCTCATGGGTAAAATGACCAAGACTCCGTTCTCAGGAACAATGGAGCGAGCAACCAACTTATTGGAAATCATACATACTGATGTGTGCGGTCCAATGAGTGTTGAGGCTCGCGGTGGCTATCGTTATGTTCTCACCCTCACTGATGACTTGAGTAGATATGGGTATATCTACTTAATGAAACACAAGTCTGAAACCTTTGAAAAGTTCAAGGAAATTCAGAGTGAGGTTGAGAATCAACGTGATAGGAAAATCAAGTTTCTACGATCAGATCATGGAGGAGAATACTTGAGTCACGAATTTGGCACACACTTAAGAAAATGTGGAATAGTTTCACAACTCACGCCGCCTGGAACACCTCAGCGTAATGGTGTGTCCGAACGTCGTAATCGCACTCTATTAGATATGGTACGATCTATGATGTCTCTTACCGATTTACCGCTATCTTTTTGGGGCTATGCTTTAGAGACTGCCACATTCACTTTAAATAGGGCTCCGTCGAAATCCGTTGAGACGACACCGTTTGAATTATGGTTTGGGAAGAAACCTAAGCTGTCGTTTCTAAAAGTTTGGGGATGCGATGCTTATGTCAAGAAACTTCAACCTGAAAAGCTCGAACCCAAGTCGGAAAAATGCGTCTTCATAGGATACCCTAAAGAAACTGTTGGGTATACCTTCTACCTCAGATCCGAAGGCAAGATCTTTGTTGCCAAGAATGGATCCTTTCTAGAGAAGGAGTTTCTCTCGAAAGAAGTAAGTGGGAGGAAAGTAGAACTTGATGAAGTATTACCTCTTGACCTGGAAAATGGCGCAACTCAAGAAAATGTTTCTGAGGTGCCTACACCGACTAGAGAGGAAGTTAATGATGATGATCAAGATACTTCTGATCAAGCTCCTACTGAGATTCGAAGGTCCACAAGGACACGTTCCGCACCAGATTGGTACGGCAACCCTGTCTTGGAAATCATGTTGTTAGACAACAGTGAACCTTCGAACTATGAAGAAGCGATGGCGGGCCCGGATTCCGACAAATGGCTAGAAGCCATGAAATCCGAGATAGGATCTATGTATGAAAACGAAGTATGGACTTTGACTGACTTGCCCGTTGAGCGGCGAGCCATAGAAAATAAATGGATCTTTAAGAGGAAGACAGACGCGGATGGTAATGTGACCATCTATAAAGCTCGGCTTGTCGCTAAGGGTTATCGACAAGTTCAAGGGGTTGACTACGATGAGACTTTCTCACCGGTAGCGAAGCTAAAGTCCGTCCGAATCATGTTAGCAATTGCCGCATTCTACGATTATGAGATATGGCAAATGGACGTCAAAACGGCATTGCTTAATGGTTTCCTTAAGGAAGAATTGTATATGATGCAGCCGGAAGGTTTTGTCGATCCTAAGTATGCTGATAAGGTGTGCAAGCTCCAACACTCGATTTATGGGCTGGTGCAAGCATCTCGGAGTTGGAACATTCGCTTTGATGAGATGATTAAAGCGTTTGGGTTTACACAGACTTATGGAGAAGCCTGTGTTTACAAGAAAGTGAGTGGGAGCTCTGTAGCATTTCTCATATTATATGTAGATGACATACTTTTGATGGGAAATGATATAGAACTCTTGGACAACATTAAGGCCTACTTGAATAAGAGTTTTTCAATGAAGGACCTTGGAGAAGCTGCTTATATATTAGGCATCAAAATCTATAGAGATAGATCGAGACGCCTCATAGGTCTTTCACAAAGCACATACCTTGATAAGATATTGAAGAAGTTCAATATGGATCAGTCTAAGAAGGGGTTCTTGCCTGTGTTACAAGGTGTGAAATTGAGCTCTGCTCAATGTCCGACCACGGCAGAAGATATAGAAGAGATGAGTGTCATCCCCTATGCCTCAGCCATAGGTTCTATTATGTATGCCATGCTGTGTACCAGACCTGATGTAAACCTTGCCGTAAGTTTGGTAGGAAGGTACCAAAGTAATCCCAGCAAGGAACACTGGACAGCGGTCAAGAATATCCTGAAGTACCTGAAAAGGACTAAGGAAATGTTTCTCGTTTATGGAGGTGACGAAGAGCTCGTCGTAAAGGGTTACGTCGACGCTAGCTTCGACACAGATCTGGATGACTCTAAGTCACAAACCGGATACGTGTATATTTTGAATGGTGGGGCAGTAAGCTGGTGCAGTTGCAAGCAGAGCGTCGTGGCGGGATCTACATGTGAAGCGGAGTACATGGCAGCCTCGGAGGCAGCACATGAAGCAATTTGGGTGAAGGAGTTCATCACCGACCTAGGAGTCATACCCAATGCGTCGGGGCCAATCAAACTCTTCTGTGACAACACTGGAGCTATTGCACTTGCCAAGGAGCCCAGGTTTCACAAGAAGACAAGGCACATCAAGCGTCGCTTCAACTCCATTCGTGAAAATGTTCAAGATGGAGACATAGATATTTGTAAAGTACATACGGACCTGAATGTAGCAGATCCGTTGACTAAACCTCTCCCTAGAGCAAAACATGATCAACACCAGAATTCCATGGGTGTTCGATTCATCACAATGTAACTAGATTATTGACTCTAGTGCAAGTGGGAGACTGTTGGAAATATGCCCTAGAGGCAATAATAAAAGTATTATTATTATATTTCCTTGTTCATGATAATTGTCTTTATTCATGCTATAATTGTGTTATCCGGAAATCGTAATACATGTGTGAATAACAGACACCAACATGTCCCTAGTAAGCCTCTAGTTGACTAGCTCGTTGATCAACAGATAGTCATGGTTTCCTGACTATGGACATTGGATGTCATTGATAACGAGATCACATCATTAGGAGAATGATGTGATGGACAAGACCCAATCCTAAACATAGCACAAGATCGTATAGTTCGTTTGCTAGAGTTTTCCAATGTCAAGTATCCTTTCCTTAGACCATGAGATCGTGTAACTCCCGGATACCGTAGGAGTGCTTTGGGTGTACCAAACGTCACAACGTAACTGGGTGACTATAAAGGTATACTACGGGTATCTCCAAAAGTGTCTGTTGGGTTGACACGGATCAAGACTGGGATTTGTCACTCCGTATGACGGAGAGGTATCACTGGGCCCACTCGGTAATGCATCATCATAATGAGCTCAAAGTGACCAAGTGTCTGGTCACGGGATCATGCATTACGGTACGAGTAAAGTGACTTGCCGGTAACGAGATTGAACGAGGTATTGGGATACCGACGATCGAATCTCGGGCAAGTAACATATCGATTGACAAAGGGAATTGCATACGGGGTTGCTTGAATCCTCGACATCGTGGTTCATCCGATGAGATCATCGTGGAGCATGTGGGAGCCAACATGGGTATCCAGATCCCGCTGTTGGTTATTGAACGGAGAGCCGTCTCGGTCATGTCTGCCTGTATCCCGAACCCGTAGGGTCTACACACTTAAGGTTCGGTGACGCTAGGGTTGTAGGGATATGTACATGCAGTAACCCAAATGTTGTTCAGAGTCCCGGATGAGATCCCGGACGTCACGAGGAGTTCCGGAATGGTCCGAAGGTAAAGAATTATATATAGGAAGTGCTGTTTCGGCCATCGGGACAAGTTTCGGGGTCACCGGTATTGTACCGGGACCACCGAAAGGGCCCCGAGGGCCCACCGGGTGGGGCCACCTGCCCCGAGGGGCCACATGGGCTGTAGGGGGTGCGCCTTGGCCTACATGGGCCAAGGGCACCAGCCCCAAGAGGCCCATGCGCCTAGGGTTCCAAAAGGGGAAGAGTCCCACAAGTGGAAGGCACCCCCTAGGTGCCTTGGGGGGGGGAGGGAAACCTCCCTTGGCCGCTGCCCCCTAGGAGATTGGATCTCCTAGGCCGGCGCCCCCCCTTTGGACCTCCTATATATAAGGGGGGAAGGAGGGCTTTTTGATCCACGCCTTTGGCTGCCTCCTTCTCCCTCTCCAACACCTCCTCCTTCTCCATAGTGCTTAGCGAAGCCCTGCCGGAGTACTGCAGCTCCATCACCACCACGCCGTCGTGCTGCTGCTGGAGCCATCTTCCTCAACCTCTCCTCTCCCCTTGCTGGATCAAGAAGAAGGAGACGTTACGCTGACCGTACGTGTGTTGAACGCGGAGGTGCCGTCCGTTCGGTGCTAGGATCTCTGGTTATTTGGATCACGTTGTGTTCGACTACATCATCCCCGTTCTTTGAACGCTTCCGCTCGCGATCTACAAAGGTATGTAGATGCATCCGATCACTCGTTGCTAGATGAACTCATAGATGGATCTTGGTGAAACCGTAGGAAAATTTTTGTTTTCTGCAACGTTCCCCAACAGAGACGTCTCTCCCAACCATATGTGTGTTGAACACGGAGGTGCCGTCCGTTCGGCGCTCGGTCATCGGTGATTTGGATCACAACGAGTACGACTCCATCAACCCCGTTCTCTTGAACGCTTCCGCTCGCGATCTACAAGGGTATGTAGATGCACTCCCCTCTCCGTCGTTGCTAGATGACTCCATAGATTGATCTTGGTGATGCGTAGAAAATTTTAAAATTCTGCTACGGTCCCCAACAGTGGCATCATGAGCTAGGTCTATGCGTAGTTTCTATGCACGAGTAGAACACAAGTTCTTGTGGGCATTGATTTTGTCAATTTACTTGCCGTTACTAGTCTTATATTGATTCGGCGGCATCGTGGGATGAAGCGGCCCGGACCGACCTTACACGTACGCTTACGTGAGACTGGTTCCACCGACTGACATGCACTAGTTGCATAAGGTGGCTAGCGGGTGTCTGTCTCTCCCACTTTAGTCGGATCGGATTCGATGAAAAGGGTCCTTATGAAGGGTAAATAGAAATTGGCATATCACGTTGTGGTTTTTGCGTACGTAAGAAACGTTCTTGCTAGAAACCTATAGCAGACATGTAAAACTTGCAACAACAATTAGTGGACGTCTAACTTGTTTTTGCAGCATATGCCGTGTGATGTGATATGGCCAAAAGGATGTGATGAATGATATATGTGATGTATGAGATTGATCATGTTCTTGTAATAGGAATCACAACTTGCATGTTGATGAGTATGACAACCGGCAGGAGCCATAGGAGTTGTCTTAATTTATTTATGACCTGCGTGTCAACATAAACGTCATGTAATTACTTTACTTTATCGCTAACCATTAGCCATAGTAGCAGAAGTAATAGTTGACGAGACAACTTCATGAAGACACGATGATGGAGATCATGGTGTCATGCCGGTGATGAGAATGATCATGGCGCCCCGAAGATGGAGATCAAAAGGAGCAAAATGATATTGGCCATATCATGTCACTATTTGACTGCATGTGATGCTTATCATGTTTTACATCTTATTTGCTTAGAACGATGGTAGCATAAATAAGATGATCCCTCGCAATAATTTCAAGAAAGTGTTCCCCCTAACTGTGCACCGTTGCTAAGTTCCGTTGTTCCGAAGCACCACGTGATGATCGGGTGTGATAGGTTCTAACGTTCGCATACAACGGGTGTATGCCAGATTTACACACGCAATACACTTAGGTTGACTTGACGAGCCTAGCATGTACAGACATGGCATCGAAACCCAGAAGACCGAAAGGTCGAACATGAGTCGTATAGAAGATATGATCAACATGAAAATGTTCGCCGTTGATGACTAGTCCGTCTCACGTGATGATCGGACACGGCCTAGTTGACTCGGATCATGTATCACTTAGATGACTAAAGGGATGTCTATCTGAGTGGGAGTTCATTAATAATTTGATTAGATGAACTTAATTATCATGAACATAGTCTAAAATCTTTGCAATATGTCTTGTAGATCAAATGGCCCATGCTAATGTTGCCCTCAACTTCAACGCGTTCCTAGAGAAAACCAAGCTGAAAGATGATGGCAGCAACTACACGGACTGGGTCCGTAACCTGAGGATTATCCTCATAGCTTCCAAGAAAGCATATGTCCTTGATGCACCGCTAGGTGAAGCACCTGTTTTCCCTGCAGAACAAGACATTATGAATGCTTGGCAGACACGTAGTGATGATTACTCCCTGGTTCAGTGCGGCATGCTTTATAGCTTAGAACCGGGGCTCCAAAAGCGTTTTGAGCAACACGGAGCATATGAGATGTTCCAAGAGCTGAAAATGGTTTTCCAAGCTCACGCCCGGGTTGAGAGATATGAAGTCTCTGACAAGTTCTACAGTTGTAAGATGGAGGAGAACAGTTCTGTCAGCGAGCACATACTCAAAATGTCTGGGCTGCATAACCGCTTGTCTCAGCTAGGAGTTAATCTCCCGGATGATGCGGTCGTTGACAGAATCCTTCAGTCGCTCCCACCTAGCTACAAGAGCTTTGTGATGAACTTCAATATGCAGGGGATGGAAAAGACCATTCCCGAGGTATATTCAATGCTGAAATCAGCGGAGGTGGAAATCAAAAAGGAACATCAAGTGTTGATGGTGAATAAAACCACTAAGTTCAAGAAAGGCAAGGGTAAAAAGAACTTCAAGAAGGACGGCAAGGGAGTTGCCGCACCCGGTAAGCAAGCTGCCGGGAAGAAGTCAAAGAATGGACCCAAGCCTGAGACTGAGTGCTTTTATTGCAAGGGAAACGGTCACTGGAAGCGGAACTGCCCCAAGTACTTAGCGGAAAAGAAGGCCGGCAATACCAAAGGTATATGTGATATACATGTTATTGATGTGTACCTTACCAGTGCTCGTAGTAGCTCCTGGGTATTTGATACCGGTGCAGTTGCTCATATTTGTAACTCAAAACAGGAACTGCGGAATAAACGGAGACTGGCGAAGGACGAGGTGACGATGCGCGTCGGGAATGGTTCCAAGGTCGATGTGATCGCCGTCGGCACGCTACCTCTGCATTTACCTACGGGATTAGTTTTAAACCTCAATAATTGTTATTTAGTACCAGCTTTGAGCATGAACATTGTATCTGGATCTCGTTTAATGCGAGATGGCTACTCATTTAAATCTGAGAATAATGGTTGTTCTATTTATATGAGAGACATGTTTTATGGTCATGCCCCGCTGGTCAATGGTTTATTCTTATTTAATCTCGAACGTGATGTTACACACATTCATAGTGTGAATGCCAAAAGATGTAAGGTTGATAATGATAGTCCCACATACTTGTGGCACTGCCGCCTTGGTCACATTGGTGTCAAACGCATGAAGAAACTCCATGCAGATGGACTTTTGGAGTCTCTTGATTATGAATCATTTGACACGTGCGAACCATGCCTCATGGGTAAAATGACCAAGACTCCGTTCTCCGGAACAATGGAGCGAGCAACCAACTTATTGGAAATCATACATACTGATGTGTGCGGTCCAATGAGCGTTGAGGCTCGCGGTGGCTATCGTTATGTCCTCACCCTCACTGATGACTTAAGTAGATATGGGTATGTCTACTTAATGAAACACAAGTCTGAGACCTTTGAAAAGTTCAAGGAATTTCAGAGTGAGGTTGAGAATCAACGTGACAGGAAAATCAAGTTCTTACGATCAGATCGTGGGGGAGAATATTTGAGTCACGAATTTGGCACGCACTTAAGGAAATGTGGAATAGTTTCACAACTCACGCCGCCTGGAACACCACAGCGTAATGGTGTGTCCGAACGTCGTAATCGCACCCTATTGGATATGGTACGATCTATGATGTCTCTTACCGATCTACCGCTATCATTTTGGGGTTATGCTATAGAGACTGCCGCATTCACTTTAAATAGGGCTCCGTCGAAATCCGTTGAGACGACACCGTATGAATTGTGGTTTGGCAAGAAACCTAAGCTGTCGTTTCTGAAAGTTTGGGGATGCGATGCTTATGTCAAGAAACTTCAACCTGAAAAGCTCGAACCCAAATCGGAAAAATGCGTCTTCATAGGATACCCTAAAGAAACTATTGGGTATACCTTCTATCTTAGATCCGAAGGCAAGACCTTTGTTGCCAAGAATGGATCCTTTCTAGAGAAAGAGTTTCTCTCGAAAGAAGTAAGTGGGAGGAAAGTAGAACTTGATGAAGTATTGCCTCTTGAACCGGAGAGTGGCGCAGCTCAAGAAATTGTTCCTGAGGTGTCTGCACCGACTAGGGAGGAAGTTAATGATGATGATCATGAAACTTCAGATCAAGTTGCTACTGAACTTCGAAGGTCCACAAGGACGCGTTCCGCACCAGAGTGGTACGGCAACCCTGTCCTGGAAATCATGTTGTTAGACAATGGTGAACCTTCGAACTATGAAGAAGCGATGGCGGGCCCAGATTCCGACAAATGGCTGGAAGCCATGAAATCCGAGATAGGATCCATGTATGAAAATGAAGTATGGACTTTGACTGACTTGCCTGATGATCGGCGAGCCATAGAAAATAAATGGATCTTTAAGAAGAAGACAGACGCGGATGGTAATGTGACCATCTATAAGGCTCGGCTTGTCGCTAAGGGTTATCGACAAGTTCAAGGGGTTGACTACGATGAGACTTTCTCACCCGTAGCGAAGCTGAAGTCCGTCCGAATCATGTTAGCAATTGCCGCATTCTATGATTATGAGATATGGCAAATGGACGTCAAAACGACATTCCTTAATGGTTTCCTTAAGGAAGAATTGTATATGATGCAGCCGGAAGGTTTTGTCGATCCTAAGAATGCTGACAAGGTGTGCAAGCTCCAACGCTCAATCTATGGGCTGGTGCAAGCATCTCGGAGTTGGAACATTCGTTTTGATGAGATGATCAAAGCGTTTGGGTTTACGCAGACTTATGGAGAAGCCTGCGTTTACAAGAAAGTGAGTGGGAGCTCTGTAGCATTTCTCATATTGTATGTGGATGACATACTATTGATGGGAAATGATATAGAATTCTTGGAAAGCATAAAGGCCTACTTGAACAAGTGTTTTTCAATGAAGGACCTTGGAGAAGCTGCTTATATATTAGGCATCAAGATCTATAGAGATAGATCGAGACGCCTCATTGGTCTTTCACAAAGTACATACCTTGACAAGATATTGAAGAAGTTCAATATGGATCAGTCCAAGAAGGGGTTCTTGCCTGTATTGCAAGGTATGAGATTGAGCACAGCTCAATGCCCGACCACGGCAGAAGATAGAGAAAAGATGAGTGTCGTCCCCTATGCCTCGGCCATAGGGTCTATCATGTATGCCATGCTGTGTACCAGGCCTGATGTAAACCTTGCCGTATGTTTGGTAGGAAGGTACCAAAGTAATCCTGGCATGGAACACTGGACAGCAGTCAAGAATATCCTGAAGTACCTGAAAAGTACTAAGGATATGTTTCTCATCTATGGAGGTGACGAAGAGCTCATCGTAAAGGGTTACGACGATGCTAGCTTCGACACAGATCTGGATGACTCTAAGTCACAAACCGGATGCGTGTATATTTTGAATGGTGGGGCAATCAGCTGGTGCAGTTGCAAGCAAAGAGTCGTGGCGGGATCTACATGTGAAGCGGAGTACATGGCAGCCTCGAATGCAGCACAAGAAGCAATCTGGGTGAAGGAGTTCATTACCGACCTAGGAGTTATTCCCAATGCGTCGGGCCCGATGACTCTCTTCTGTGACAACACTGGAGCTATTGCCCTTGCCAAGGAGCCCAGGTTTCACAGGAAGACCAGGCATATCAAGCGTCGCTTCAACTCCATTTGTGAAAATGTTCAAAATGGAGACAGATATTTGTAAAGTGCATACGGACCTGAATGTCGCAGATCCGTTGACTAAGCCTCTTCCTCGAGCAAAACATGATCAACACCAGAACTCTATGGGTGTTCAATTCATTACAATGTAACTAGATTATTGACTCTAGTGCAAGTGGGAGACTATTGGAAATATGCCCTAGAGGCAATAATAAAATGGTTATTATTATATTTCCTTGTTCATGATAATTGTCTATTGTTCATGCTATAATTGTGTTATCCGGAAATCGTAATACATGTGTGAATATATATAGACCACAACATGTCCCTAGTGAGCCTCTAGTTAACTAGCTCGTTGATCAATAGATAGTCATGGTTTCCTGACTATGGACATTAGATGTCATTGATAACAGGATCACATCATTAGAAGAATGATGTGATGGACAAGACCCAATCTTAAGCATAGCACAAGATCGTGTAGTTTGTCTGCTAGAGCTTTTCTAATGTCAAGTATCTTTTCCTTAGACCATGAGATTGTGCAACACCCGGATACTGTAGGAATACTTTGGGTGTGACAAACGTCACAACGTAACTGGGTGACTATAAAGGTGCACTACGGGTATCTCCGAAAGTGTCTATTGGGTTGGCACGAATCGAGACTAGGATTTGTCAATCCGCATGACGGAGAGGTATCTCTGGGCCCACTCGGTAAAACATCATCGTAATGAGCTCAATGTGACTAAGGGTTGGTCACGGATGATGTGTTATGGAACGAGTAAAGTGACTTGCCGGTAACGAGATTGAACGAGGTATTGGAATACCGACGATCGAATCTCGGGCAAGTAACGTACCGATTGACAAAGGGAATTGAATACGGGATTGACTGAATCCTCGACATCGTGGTTCATCCGATGAGATCATCGTGGAATATGTGGGAGCCAACATGGGTATCCAGATCCCGTTGTTGGCTATTGGCCGGAGAGTCGTCTCGGTCATGTCTGCATGGTTCCCAAACCCGTAGGGTCTACACACTTAAGGTTCGGTGACGCTAGGGTTGTAGAGGTATTAGTATGCGGTAACCCGAAGGTTGTTCGGAGTCCCGGATGAGATCCTGGACGTCACGAGGAGTTCCAGAATGGTCCGGAGGTAAAGATTTATATATAGGAAGTCCAGTTTCGGCCACCGGGAAAGTTATAGGGGCTACTGGTATTGTACCGGGACCACCAGAAGGATCCTAGGGGTCCACCGGGTGGGGCCACCTATTCCAGAGGGCCCCATGGGCTGAAGTGGGAATGGAACCAGCCCCTGGTGGGCTGGTGCGCCCCCATGGGCCTCCTCCTGCGCCTAGGGTTAGAAACCCTAGGGGTGGGGGCGCCTCCACCTGGCTTGGGGGCCAAGCCACCCCTTGGCCGCCCCCCATCTAGATGGGATCTAGAGGGGCCGACGCCCCCCTGGCCCCTATATATAGTGGAGGGGAGGGAGGGCAGCCGCACCCAAGTCCCTGGCGCCTCCCTCTTTTCCCCGTGACACCTCTCCCTCTCGTTGGTGCTTGGCGAAGCCCTGCCGAGATCCCACTACTTCCACCACCACGCCGTCGTGCTGCTGGATCTCCATCAACCTATCCTCTCCCCTTGCTGGATCAAGAAGGAGGAGACGTCTCTCCCAACCGTACGTGTGTTGAACGCAGAGGTGTCGTCCGTTCGGTGCTCGGTCATCGGTGATTTCGATCACGACGAGTACGACTCCATCAACCCCGTTCTCTTGAGCGCTTCCGCTCGCGATCTACAAGGGTATGTAGATGCACTCCCCTCTCCCTCGTTGCTAGATGACTCCATAGATTGATCTTGGTGATGCGTAGAAAATTTTAAAATTCTACTACGTTCCCCAACAAAAATGATATGTTCATGAAAGAAAGAAGGGAAATAGATGAAGTATTCTTTAAACAGGAACCTATTTTGCAACACAATTTGCCTGTTGAAATTTTAGGGGATCCTCCTCCACCCAAGGGTGATCCCGTGTTTGAGCTTAGACCGTTGCCTGATAATCTTAAATATGCTTATCTTGATGAAAATAAGATATATCCTATTATTATTAGTGCTAACCTTTCAGAGCATGAAGAAGAAAGATTGTTGAAAACTCTGAAGAAGCACCATGCTGCTATTGGATATACTCTTGATGATCTTAAGGGCATTAGTCCCACTCTATGTCAACATAAAATAAATTTGGAGGCGGACGCCAAACCAGTTCGTGATCCTCAACACGTCTGAATCCTAAAATGAAAGAAGTGGTAAGAAAAGAAATACTCAAGCTTCTGGAGGCAGGTATAATCTATCCCGTTGCTGATAGTCAGTGGGTAAGTCATGTCCATTATGTCCCTAAGAAGGGAGGTATTACTGTTGTTCCTAATGATAGAGATGAATTGATTCCACAAAGAATTATCACAGGTTATAGGATGGTAATTGATTTCCACAAATTAAATAAGGCTACTAAGAAAGATCATTACCCCTTACCTTTTATTGATCAAATGCTAGAAAGATTATCAAATGCTAGAAAGATTATGCAAACATACACATTGCTGCTTTCTAGATGGTTATTCTGGTTTCTCTCAAATACCTGTGTCAGCTAGAGATCAATCAAAGACTACTTTTACATGCCCTTTTGGTACTTTTTCTTATAGACGTATGCCTTTTGGTTTATGTAATGCACCTGCTACCTTTCAAAGATGCATGATTGCTATATTCTCTGACTTTTGTGAAAAGATTTGTGAGGTTTTCATGGACGACTTTTCCGTCTATGGTTCCTCTTTTGATGATTGCTTGAGCAATCTTGATCGAGTTTTGCAGAGATGTGAAGAAACTAATCTTGTCTTGAATTGGGAAAAGTGCCACTTTATGGTTAATGAAGGTATTGTCTTGGGGCACAAAGTTTCTGAAAGAGGTATTGAAGTTGATAAATCCAAGGTTGATGCTATTGAAAAGATGCCATGTCCCAAGGACATCAAAGGTATAAGAAGTTTCCTTGGTCACGCTGGATTTTATAGGAGGTTCATTAAGGACTTCTCAAAAATTTCTCGGCCTCTGACTAATTTATTACAAAAAGATATACCATTTGTCTTTGATGATGATTGTGTAGAAGCATTTGAAATACTTATAAAGCATTAGTCTCTGCACCTGTTGTTCAGCCACCTGATTGGAACCTACCCTTTGAAATTATGTGTGATGCTAGTGATTATGTTGTAGGTGTTGTCCTAGGGCAAATGCTAGACAATGCTCAAACAAATTATGCTACTACTGAAAAACAACTCTTAGCAGTTGTATTCGCTTGTGATAAGTTTAGACCTTATATTGTTGATTCTAAAGTAACTATTCACACTGATCATGCTGCTATTAAACAGCTTATGGAAAAGAAAGATGCTAAACCTAGACTCATCAGATGGGTTCTCCTGCTACATGAATTTGATTTGCATATTGTTGATAGAAAGGGAGCTGAGAACCCCGTTGCAGACAACTTGTCTAGGTTAGAGAATGTTCTTGATGATCCACTACCTATTAATGATTGCTTTCCTGATGAACAATTAAATGTTATAAGTACTTCTCGTAGTACTCCATGGTATGCTGATTATGCTAATTATATTGTTGCTAAGTTTATACCACCTAGCTTCACATACCAGCAAAAGAAAAAAAAATTCTATGATTTAAAACATTACTTTTGGGATGATCCACATCTTTATAAAGAAGGAGTAGATGGTGTTATTAGACGTTGTGTACCTGAGCATGAACAGGAATAGATCCTACGCAAGTGTCACTCCGAGGCTTATGGAGGACACCACGCTGGAGATAGAACTGCACATAAGGTATTGCAATCTGGTTTTTATTGGCCTACTCTCTTCAAGGATGCCCGTAAGTTTGTCTTGTCTTGTGATGAATGTCAAAGAATTGGTAATATTAGTAGACGTCAAGAAATGCCTATGAATTATTCACTTGTTCTTGAACCATTTGATGTTTGGGGCTTTGATTATATGGGACCTTTTCCTGCCTCTAATGGATATATACATATTTTAGTTGCTGTTGATTACATTACTAAGTGGGTAGAAGCTATTCCAACTAGTAGTGATGATCATAACACTTCTATTAAAATGCTTAAGGAAGTTATTTTCCCGAGGTTTGGAGTCCCTAGATATTTAATGACTGATGGTGGTTCACACTTTATTCATGGTGCTTTCCGTAAAATGCTTGCTAAATATGATGTTAATCATAGAATTGCATCTCCTTATCACCCTCAGTCTAGTGGTCAAGTAGAGTTGAGCAATAGAGAGCTCAAATTAATTTTGCAAAAGACTGTTAATAGGTCTAGAAAGAATTGGTCCAAGAAACTTGATGATGCATTATGGGCCTATAGAACTGCATATAAAAATCCTATGGGCATGTCTCCGTATAAAATGGTTTATGGAAAAGCATGTCACTTACCTCTCAAACTAGAACATAAGGCGTATTGGGCTATTAAAGAACTCAACTATGATTTTAAACTTGCCAGTGAGAAGAGGTTATTTGATATTAGCTCACTTGATGAATGGAGAACCCAAGCTTATGAAAATGCCAAGTTGTTTAAAGAAAAAGTTAAAAGATGGCATGACAAAAGGATACAAAAGCGTGAGTTTAATGTAGGTGATTATGTATTGCTATACAACTCTCGTTTAAGATTTTTTGCAGGAAAACTTCTCTCTAAATGGGAAGGCCCCTACGTTATCGAGGAGTTCTATCATTCAGGTGCCATAAAAATCAACAACTTTGAAGGCACAAATCCGAAGGAGGTAAACGGTCAAAGAATTAAACATTATATCTCAGGTAATCCCATAAATGTTGAAACCAATATTATTGAAATCGTAACCCCAGAGGAATACATAAGGGACACTTTCCGGAACGTTTCAGACTCCGAAAAGGAATAGGTATGTGGTACGGTAAGTAAACCGACTCCAAAACAATTTTTAAGGCAATATTTCTCTGTTTTGGAATATTTAGAAAAATAGAAAAATAAGTAGCAGTCCGGGAAGGACACGAGGGCCCCAAGAGGGTGGTGGGCGCGCCTACCCCTCTGGGCGTGCCCCCTATCTCGTGAGCACCTCGTGTGCCTTCCGGACTCTGTTTTCTTGCACGATACGTATTTTGGTCGGTAAAAATTCATTATATAACCTCCCGAAGGTTTTGACTCCCGTATCACGCAAATCTCCTCTGTTCTTGTTTCGAGCTGTTTTTCTGACAGATCTAGGTTATCATGACGGCCCCAAGTGCTTCCAAGGACAAGTTCTTCGAGAAGGTCATCAACCCTTACCTTGCGGAGGTGCTGCGACACCCTCAAACCATTGAGTTGCGTCATGGGTTGTTGCACATCCGCGATGAAGAGGGACCAAAGGGGACCGGAAGCGTGGAGACGAGGCTCGAAGCAGTGGAGCAACAAGTTTTCAAGTGCCAAGGGATGGTGGAACGTGGACTCAACTCCAACCACATGATGATCGCGGAGTTCGCTAGCAACCACAAGTTGGATGCTGACAACATCGGGGAGGCCATCTTCAAACTTCATGAGAAGATCGAGCACCTCCAAGCCCAAATCTATGACCTGCAAAACCAAAACTGTGAGTATGAATATAGATTCAAAAGGATGAGTTTGGCTGTAGATTTGAGGATCCCGGAGACTCGATCATCCTTCTATGATGGTGAGCCTATGCCTTGGAAGATGGACGACAAGCCTGCATCATCAACAACACCTCCACCTTCTTCACCAACCAAGGAGACATAATCACATGGTATGGGCACTCCCCTTGGCAACTGCCAAGCTTGGGGGAGGTGCCCCAGTATCGTATCACAATCACATCTCCTATCTTTACCGTTTTTCTTAGTTCGATCCTATTAGTAGTATCTTGATCTAGTAGAATAAAGTTTATGGCATGATCTAGTTTTGAGTTTGGCTTTATGATCTCTCTTTGTAATCGAGTCCGTGAGCTATATATAATAAAGATTAGTGTTGAGTCAAGGGCTTGATTATTTTGCCATGATCTTGGGTGAATAAAAGAAAAGAGAAAAAGAATAAAAAGAAACAAAGAGTTCATATTGATCTTATTGAGAGTAATGACTTCACATAGAAAGAGTATGATGATTAAAAGTTGTTGGGAGTTGGTTGACATAGCCTTGGTCATCGTTGCAATTAATAGGAAGTAATAAGGAAAGAGAGGTTTCACATATAGATATATTATCATTGACATCTTTTATGATTGGGAGCACTCATTAAAATGACATGCTAAAGAGTTGATGTTGGACAAGGAAGACAACGTAATGAGTTATATCTTTCTTATATCTGAGATAAAGTATGTTGTCATGGATCCTCTAACTTGTTGAGCTTGCCTTTCCCCCTCATGCTAGCCAAATTCTCAGCACCAAGTAGAAATACTACTTGTGCTTCCAAATACCCTTAAACCAGTTTTGCCATGAGAGTCCACCATATCTACCTATGGATTGAGTAAGATCCTTCAAGTAAGTTGCCATCGGTGCAAAGCAATAAAAATTGCTCTAAATATGTATGATTGATTGGTGTGGGAGAAATAAGCTTTATACGATCTTGTGATGTGGAAGTAATAAAAGTGACGGACTGCATAATAAAGGTTCATATCACAAGGGGCAATATAAAGTGACGTTCTTTCGCATTGAGATTTTGTGCATCCAACCATAAAAGCGCATGGCAACCTCTGCTTCCCTCTGCGAAGGGCCTATCTTTTATTATTATCTTCTACCTTATGCAAGAGTCATGGTGATCTTCACCTTTTCTTTTTCATTTTATCCTTTGGCAAGCTCAGCATGTTGGAAAGACATGATATATATATATATATCTATGGATGTAGGGGAGCATGAAACATTATTGTTGACATTACCCTTGAGGTAAAAGGTTGTGGGGCAAAACTATAAGCCCTATCTTTCTCTATGTCCGATTGAAACTCCGTAACCACAAGTATTGCATGAGTGTTAGCAATTATGGAGGACTAAATGATAGTTGAGTATGTGGACTTGCTTTTAAGCTCTCACATAGACTCTTTCCGATGTTATGATAAATTGCAATTGCTTCAATGACTGAGATTATAGTTTGTTGGATCCCAATAAGGTTTATGATTTATACTCTTGCATTGTGAATAGATCATCACTTGAACATAAGTAATCATATGACATAATCTATATATGTTGCTGTTATGAGAACAATCATGATGCCTTCATGTCCGTATTTTATTTTTATCGACGCCTCTACCTCAAAACATGAGGACATATTTATTGTTATCGGCTTTTCGCTTGAGGACAAGCGATGTCTAAGCTTGGGGGAGTGGATACGTCCATTTTGCATCATGCTTTTATATCGATATTTATTGCATTATGGGCTGTTATTTCACTTTATGTCACAATACTTATGGCTATTCTCTCTTATTTTACAAGGTTTACATGAAGAGGGAGAATGCCGGCAGCTGGAATTCTGGGCTGGAAAAAGAGCAAATATTAGAGACCTATTCTGCGCAACTTCAAAAGTCCTGAAACTCCACGGAACATCTTAAAATAAATAAAGAAAAATCCTCGCCAAAGATGAAGGCCAGGGGGCCCACACCCTGCTCACGAGGGTGGGGGACGCGCCCCCCTCCTAGGGCGCACCCCCTACCTCGTAGGCCCCTGGTGGCTCTCCGACGTCCATCTTCTCCTATATGAAGTCTTTCGATGAGAAAAAACTTTTCGGGATGAGACTCCGCCGCCACGAGGCGGAACCTTGGTGGAACCAATCTAGAGCTCCGGCAGAGCTGTTCTGCCGGGGATACTTCCCTCTGGGAGGGGGAAATCATCACCATCGTCATCACCAACGTTCCTCTCATCGGGAGAGGGCAATCTCCATCAATATCTTCACCAACACCATCTCATCTCCAAACCCTAGTTCATCTCTTGTATCCAATTCTTGTCTCAAAGCCCGGGATTGGTGCTAGTAGGTTGCTAGTAGTGTTGATTACTCCTTGTAGTTGATGCTAGTTGGTTTATTTGGTGGAAGATCATATGTTCAGATCCTATATGCATATTATTACCCCTCTGATTATGAACATGAATATGCTTTGTGAGTAACTATGTTTGTTCCTGAGGACAAGGGAGAAGTCTTGCTATTAGTAGTCATGTGAATTTGGTATTCGTTTGATATTTTGATAAGATGTATGTTGTCTAGCCTCTAGTGGTGTTATGTGAACGTCAACTACATAACACTTCACCATTATTTGGGCCTAGAGAAAGGCATTGGGAAGTAATAAGTAGATGATGGGTTGCTAGAGTGACAGAAGCTTAAACCCTAGTTTATGCGTTGCTTCGTAAGGGGCTGATTTGGATCCACATGTTTCATGCTACGGTTAGGTTTACCTTAATACTTTTGTTGTAGTTGCGGATGCTTGCAATAGAGGTTAATCATAAGTGGGATGCTTGTTCAAGTAAGAACAGCACCCAAGCACCGGTCCACCCACATATCAAATTATCAAAGTACCGAACGCGAATCATATGAACGTGATGAAAACTAGCTTGACGATATTCCCATGTGTCCTCGGGAGCGCTTTTCCTATTATAAGAGTTTGTTCCGGCTTGTCCTTTGCTACAAAAGGATTGGGCCATCTTGCTGCACTTTATTTACTTTTGTTACTTGTTGCTCGTTACCATTCATCTTGTCACAAAACTATCTGTTACCACTTATTTCAGTACTTGCAGAGAATACCTTACTGAAAACCGTTTATCATTTCCTTCTGCTCCTCGTTGGGTTCGACACTCTTACTTATCGAAAGGACTACAATAGATCCCCTATACTTGTGGGTCATCAGACACCTGCAAAACACGTGTCACAAAAGATACAATCGAACACATCGACACACATGATTCAATAAGACAATGTAACAAACTGCAACAACAGATAACTCACAGCTACAACACGCAGACGAATGAACAGGAACAAAAACAATTTAACCAGGCGTACACAAAGAAAGTTGCAAAGCTTCACGTGACAAAGCGAGCACTCGACAATCACAAGGAAAACCTACACAAAAAAGAGGCCACACATTGGACATCTGAACAAACATACAACACGCAAATACAAGTGAGCCCAAATCTACCAGCATAAAGTGAGGGGAACACAACATGAGGGCCAACCAAAGACAAAAACATTCAAGAAGCACCAACTACCAAGAAGGAAAGGAACCTACTTATATGTATCAAACGTCTCTATAATATTATTTTATTTTACTATATTATCATTTTGAACATTTTTTATAGCAATTTATATTATTTTCCTAGAATAACCTATCTATAATATCTGGCATCCGTACTATGTTATTTCTCTTAACATGCAAGCTATCCACTTCAGCAATGTTGCCACATCATCAATTCTTAGCTTGCATAATACATCCATGCATCCAGGTCATTATTTATTTTGTGGAATAATTATCACAAGTAATTAGTGCTACATTTGCCCGAGCTTATTAGACCAGTGGGACACAAAAAGTCGTCCGTTTTTACAGGCAGAAGAACAGTTTTAATCCTCGGTCTCCCTCCTATACGTGCGCCGCTTGAAATCAGGTGCATGCAACCAATGGATGCATGTCCCAAAGCAAATATCGCATTATACCTGCTACGGTTAGTTAGGGAAGTTAAACCCCAGTCGGTTTAATAGGATGCGGAGCCTGAAAAGGTAGGACTAACAACTGTGAAAACACGCTTGCCCTTCTCCTTCGTAGATTAAACTGAAGTAGCTATGAAGTCCAAGAGTTTCCGCTGCTGTTCTCTTTTCCCCATCGGCCCTTAAATTGGAACTTGATTTGGTACTCGCAAGCGACGTGTGTTGTGGAGAGAGCACAGGGCCGAGCTGCACCACGAACAGCAGCGTCGCGTGACCACCGCCTATGCCGCAACCGACCCGTCTACGTTGTTTGTCATCCTATCGAAACGTCGCCCACAGAACCATGCTACCCTGCGACCACGCTAATCGCTCGGGAGCGCCGCGGGAGATAACGACCCCGTGCTTCTTGCTCCGCGCGTCGTCATCAGCCGTCTCACCGCCTTTTTAGATCATCGCCTTGAGAGACGGTGATCCCTTGCTGCTTCACCGTCATCATCGGCCGTGTCACCGCTGCCGCGGATCATCGCGGAGGGAGCAAGTCAGCCAGCGATCCCCTGATGCATGCTCGACGCGTCGTCATCGTCCGTTTTAACCTCCATGGGGCCGCCGTGCATCATCTCCGAGAGACGGCAACCGTTTACAGCTTGCTCCGCCGTTGTCTTTGGCTGTCTCGCCGCCGCCCTGGATCATTGTCGGCATCCGATGATCCCTTGCTGCTTGCTTCGCGCATCGTCGGTAGCCGTCGCACCGCCGCCACGACTTCCCTGGTCTTGCAGCATATACGCAATGTCAAGGTCGTGGTTGATGGCTTGATGCACACTTGCACAGGCGACGGAAGAAGTCCTCCAAGACCTGACCGAGGCGGCTACCCATGTTGTGCAAGGTAGTCTTCTTTTTTTTTCTTTTGAAAGATCCAACAATCCCTAGCTTCTCCATATATTAAAGGGAGCAAATTGACATAATCGTTGTGCAAGGTGTAGTCTTCTCTTAACTGTGCAAGGAGCATTGTAGCAACTTCGCTCCATTAAAATCTTGTACTCAGTAGTATATATATGATACAAAAACTGCACACAAACTTTGTTACCTGTGTTTAGTATCTTGCAGATTAAGTTCATTTTTGTAGACAGGTTATGTAATGCTCTGAACCGAGCTATATATTCTTTTACCAATACTAAAGAATACGACAGTTCAAGTACGGTGATAAAATTAGGTAATATTTGCGCACTTTACAAAAAGTATGTTCAATTGATAGTATTCTAATCTTCAACGTAAAAAATCATGCAGAGACCATATCCACAACCCCCCTAACAATCATCACCTATTGTAACCGAGAAACATTCTCATACTTCTAGGTGTTTTTAGAAATACAAAAGTACAAATATATCATTATGCAGGACTAAGTTTATGTACGTCAACTTTGTTCATATCATCCGGACATTTTTTGCATACCTACACTATGATACATATGTTGGACTATTGACCTTACCTTAATGTACATCATCAACTTTGCAGAATGTGCAAGTCAGTAGTTTATGGCACTGATCGCGGCCTTTCTCAGAAATTTCATAAAAAGAATTTGCCGCAACGCGCGGGGCATCATCTAGTTAATTCAATGTTCAATACCAGCTGTTGTTTTCTCATGTTTTTTGTATTCTAGGAAATCAATATCTACGAGGGCCAAAATGCGATCGGAACTTAATATGATTTTTTTCTCCACGAGAAGAGTCTAGAAAGTTCCAGAGCCAAGCAAGAGGAGCCACAGGGGCCCCACGCTGGTTGGGCGGCAGGGGCTGAACTGCGCCACTAGGTTGCGTGGGCCCCCTATCCACCACCTTATGTCAATTCTTCCGCCAATAAATCTCATATTGTGCGAAACCCTCATTACCAATTTTCTCTGATTTTTTTTCGCGACCACAAGTTTATGTTCCAAGAAGATCCAACCTGGAGGCCTGTTCCAACACTCAGCCAGAGGGGGAGTCCATTACGGGAGGCTTCTTCATCAACCCTGCTGCCTCCATGACCATGTGTGAGTAGTTCCCTTAGGACCTTAGGGTCCATTGTAGTAGCTAGATCTCTCTCTCTCTCTCTCTCTCTCTCTCTAAATATATATATATATATATATATATATATAAGTGCAACTATCCCTAGGTGGTTTTGGTAATTCATAACAACATATAGCTCATTGAGCTAATGCTATTCCAAGACGATTATTTCAGGAAAGCTCAATGATTGGCATGGCATGGATGTGAAAGTGGAACCCTCAAAATGCTAAGGACAAAGGATTGGCCCAAGCTCAAAAGCTCAAGACTCTTTATTTTATATTTTAGTGATCCAAGATCACATTGAGTCTTTAGGAAAAGCCAATACTATCAAGGAGGGATGAGGTGTTACTTAATGAGCCTCTTACTTCATGTGCTTAGTGATATGCTCCAAAACTCTCAACTACTTTCCCATATCCACATATGACCTAAACCCTAAGCCAAACTCGGTCCTACCGATTCTTTCTATCCGGCGCCACCGAGTTTCACTTGTCATAAGCCACTGCCAAACCCTAGCAATTCGGTTCTACCGATAGGGATCTTGGTCTCACCGAGATGGGATTGCAAACTCTCTGTTTCCCTTTCGTAACTTTTCGGTCTCACCGAAAGAGCGAATCGGTCCCACTGAGATTGCAATGTAAATTCAGTGTTTCCTTTTTGTAACTTTTCGGTCTCACCGAAAGAGCAAATCGGTCCCACCGAGTTTGCCTGACCAACTCTCTGGTTAGCTAATTACCAAAATCGGTCTCACCGAGTTTGTGTAATCGGTCTCACCGAGATTACGTTATGCCCAAACCCTAACCATATCGGTCCTACCGAGTTGCATGTCAGTCCCACCGAAAATCTCTAACGGTCACTAGGTTTACCTTTTCGGTCCGACCGAGTTTGTTGATTCGGTCCCACCGAGATTGGAAAACTGTGTGTAACGGTTGGATTTTGTGTGGAGGCTATATATACCCCTCCACCTCCTCTTCATTCGTGGAGAGAGCCATCAGAACACATACACAATTCCAACTCATATGTTCTGAGAGAGAACCACCTACTCATGTGTTGAGACCAAGATATTCCATTCCTACCATATGAATCTTGATCTCTAGCCTTCCCCAAGTTGCTTTCCACTCAAATCTTCTTTCCACCAGATCCAAATCCTATGAGAGAGAGTTGAGTGTTGGGGAGACTATCATTTGAAGCACAAGAGCAAGGAGTTCATTACCTACACACCATTTGTTACTTCTTGGAGAGTGGTGTCTCCTAGATTGGCTAGGTGTCACTTGGGAGCCTCCGACAAGATTGTGGAGTTGAACCAAGGAGTTTGTAAGGGCAAGGAGATCGCCTACTTCGTGAAGATCTACCGCTAGTGAGGCAAGTCCTTCGTGGGCGATGGCCATGGTGGGATAGACAAGGTTGCTTCTTCGTGGACCCTTTGTGGGTGGTTGCTTCTTCGTGGACCCTTCGTGGGTGGAGCCCTCCGTGGACTCGCGCAACCGTTACCCTTTGTGGGTGGAGCCCTCCGTGGACTCGCGCAACCGTTACCCTTCGTGGGTTGAAGTCTCCATCAACGTGGATGTAGGATAGCACCACCTATCCGAACCACGGGAAAAACATCCGTGTCTCCAATTGCGTTTGAATTCTCCAAACCCTTCCCTTTACATTCTTGCAAGTTGCATGCTTTACTTTCCGCTGCCAATATACTCTTTGCATGCTTGCTTGAATTGTGTGATGATTGCTTGACTTGTCCTACAATAGCTAAAATCTGCCAAGAACTAAAATTGGGAAAAGGTTAAGTTTTTATTTGGTCAAGTAGTCTAATCACCCCCCCTCTAGACATACTTTCGATCCTACAAGTGGTATCAGAGCTTTGGTCTCCATTTGCTTTGATCTCCATAGCTTTTGGTGGTCATAGCCTTGGTTTCACAACCTAGGAGAGTATGGCGTCTAGCGAGGGAAATTATCACCGTAGAGGTCCTTACTTTGATGGTACTAATTTTGCTAGTTGGAAGCATAAAATGAAAATGCATATTCTTGGACATAACCCCGCCGTTTGGGCTATTGTGTGTGTTGGTTTGCAAGGTGACTTCTTTGATGGGAAAGAACCAAACCGTGAAGCTACCGCGGATGAGTTGAAGATGTTGCAATACAATGCTCAGGCTTGTGATATTCTCTTCAACGGATTGTGCCCCGAAGAATTCAACAAAATCAGCCGTCTTGAGAATGCAAAGGAAATTTGGGACACTTTGATTGATATGCACGAAGGTACCGACTCCGTCAAGGAATCCAAGTTGGATGTGCTTCAAAGTCAACTTGACAAGTTCAAAATGAAGGATGGTGAAGGTGTCGCTGAAATGTACTCTAGGCTTGCTCTCATCACAAATGAGATTGCCGGCTTAGGAAGTGAAGAGATGACCGATAGATTCATCATCAAGAAGATTCTAAGAGCCTTGGATGGAAAATATGATACCGTGTGCACATTGATCCAAATGATGCCCAATTACAAAGATCTCAAGCCAACGGAGGTGATTGGAAGAATAGTTGCTCATGAGATGTCACTTAAGGATAAAGAGGAACTTCACAACAAATCAAGTGGTGCCTACAAAGCCTCATGTGAAGCCCCTACATCATCAAGTGAGAAACAAAACTTCAATGAAGAATTGAGCTTAATGGTGAAGAACTTCAACAAGTTCTACAAGAGTAGAAGCAAAATAGAAGCTTCAAGTCAAGGTCCTACAATGACAAAAGATCTTCTAGTCGAGAGCGAAACTGCTACAGTTGTGGAAGACCCGGACACTATTCCAATGAGTGTACGGCTCCCTACAAGAGAAGAGAAGATTCTCCAAAAAGAAGAAGCAAAGAATCACCACCAAGAGAGAGAAGGAGTAGAGATGATCGTTATGAACGAAGATACTCACGGAGAAGCAAGGATTCGGAAAGGAAGGAAAAATCATCAAGGAGCTACACAAAACGAAGACATCAAGCTCATGTTGGTGAATGGGTATCCGGCTCCGACTCCGACAGCCACTCCGAGAGAAGTTATCACTCCGACTCCGAAGATACTCAAGATGAAGGTGTTGCCGGTCTAGCACTTGTGTCAACCAACTCCTACGACATATTTGACTCACCAAATGAAGGAATTGGAAGATGCTTCATGGCCAAAGGTCCTAAGGTAACACACCCCGAGTATGTTGATTTCAATAGTGATGAAGATGACTTGTTAGGTGATGATTTGCTTGTTGACAACTCTAGTGATGAATACTATGATGAAACGTCAATTAATCATGCTAATCAAGATAAAACGAATGACAATGATAAGGAGAAGATTGAGGCTCTAACTAAAGAACTAAACACTCTTAAGTTAGCTCATGAAACTATCTTCGAAGATCATCGAGAACTTTTAAGAGCTCATGAGAAATTACGCTTTGAAAAGCTCAATCTTGAGCAAGAGCATGAGTTCTTAAAAGCAATCAATGATGATCTCCGCAAGAAAAGTTCTTCTTACATTGCCAAGCATTTACTCTTATCCACTTACATGCCTCAAGTCAAGTCTAGTAACAAGAACAAGAAAGATTCTTCCTCTAGCAGTAACAATGATCATGCTAAATCCAATATTGTTGCTTCTAGTAGTTCTCTTGATTCCACTAATGATTCTCTTAGCCAAGTTACACTTGAGCAAGTAAATAGCTTATTGAAGGTAATTATAGAGAAAGGAGTGTACAAAAGCCTTGCCGGGAGTAAGCAATTCGAGGAAATTGTGCGCAAGCAAGGAATGCACCGGAAGAATCAAGGTGTTGGTTTTGAACGAAAATTCAATGCCAATGGAGTTGAGTGGGAAGAAGATCAATACCCCAAGACAAAGTTTGTTCCTCAACAAGAGAAGTATGATACTTCTTTCAAGGGGACACAAGCTCAAGATGATCTTCCACCACAAGACTACAAGCAAAAAGGCAAGGACAAGCTTCAAGAGGAAATTGATGCATTTGAAGAAGCTCCTAAGACCTTAGTCAAGTGGATTCCCAAGACTACTTCAAGTTCCACTTCATCAAGTACGACTACAACTCCAAGGATTCCCATCAAGATGGTGTGGATCCAAAAGAAGAAGAACTAGAGAGTTCTTGAGGGTGACTCCGCCAACATACTTCACTCTTATCATTTTGGCAAGAACAAGTGCAATCAACTTCCACATCTTGCACTAGTTCAAGGAGTCACAAACCCTCTTGTTGGTAAGACAAGGGACAAGGTAACCTAAAAGTTTTCATGGACATCATCTTGTGTGTGCATCACTCTATGTCTATGGATATCCTTGTTTGTTCCTTGTGGGACTAACCCATGTAGGTATTGAAAGTGCAATTCACTCAAATGGATAGCTCCAAGTGATCTACATCAACATTGAGCATCCACATCTTCAACATCTACATGAAGTCATCATCGACAAAACCCGAGGTTAGTTCATCCCTCTAAGGGGGGATATCACATCTAGGGGGAGCTTTACTCTAAGACTTGAGCTAAAGCAACTCTAAAGATGTGAACACAACAATGCTTTATGTAAAAGTGGTAACCCCACTTGAGCTTAAACGATGAGTATGACCTATGATCAAGTGTTCTCACTTGACTCCTAAGTCAATATACTCATATATAGATGACCTTGTCATCGCAAATTGCTTGATAGATGCTAGAATTGGTTGTGCATGCCTTGTCACATATTTCATTTGCCATCTTATTGTGTGAGCATGCTGGTTGCATATTTTACTCATTCGAGGACATCCACTTGTTGTTTTGATTGTTTGGTTTTATTTCCTTTTGCCAAGTGGATGGACAAGAATGCCTAAGAACCTCCTCTAGCTATCTATGCTTTTCTCGTCTCAAACTCTATTCATGCTACATCACAAAATTTGATCAAGTCAGATTCGAACCACTCTGTGTGAGGAGCGCTCGGAGTCCCCGATTCGTCATAGACTTAAACTTCCAAAACCTCTTTATGATTCTCGGTCTGACCGATACCCCACTTTCGGTCCTACCGAGATCATTAAGTTGATCTAGGTTTTCGATCTCGGTGCAACCGATTTGAACCATTCGGTCACACCGAGTTGCAACAACTGTATACAGTTTTGCATCTCGGTGCCACCGAGTTGTTCCACTCGGTCACACCGACAGGGTCGGGCTATATATAGTCACGGGCAAAAATTTGGAAATTTCTCCGAACCCCTTCGCCCGCGCGATAGCCTGCTCTGCCAACTTGGTCTCCGGATCGTCTCCTCGCCGCCAGCCGCCTCCAGTCGCTGGTCTCCATCGCCGTCAACGGAATTCTACCCCGCCGTTGCCGCCGTAGCGAGTCTCCGCCGAACTAGGGTATGGACTCGATCTTTGTGCTATTCCCCAATCTGATTCTTAGCACATTGTGATCATCATGATTCTTGCCACGATTGAAACACTCCTGTCCAGTCAATGCGTTCGTAGATTAGTTTTGATTCAAAAAATTTAGGGTTAGGTTTCCGCCAAAACCATCTCGGACCCACCGAGTTGAAAAACTCGGTCCCACCGATTTGGCTTATGCCATTGCACAAGTGAGACTCGGTCTGACCGAGAATTACTTATCGGTGTGACCGATTTTGGAACTTTGTGAAACCCTAGCAGTCTCGGTGCCACCGAACTGTGACTCGGTCTGACCGAGTTCACTAGTTTAGGTTCCAAAACTGCTTCGGTATCACCGAGTTTAAAAATCGGTAGATCCGAGATGATTTCAGTGGGAAACTAAAACTAAGTTTTTGAGTCATTCTTTTGCCAAAATCTCTGCATTTTGTGATGCTCATCCACTCTATCTCATCTATAACATATTCACAGGGTTAGCAGTCAGAGTTTGCAACATGTCTGATCAGAGTGACAGCCAGAACTTGTCAGAGCAGTAAGTGCAGATGAGTGAGGGCACTAGTCCCTCCAGCTCTTCAGATGATGGCAGCAGAAGTACCCCAAGCAATTTGCCAAAAGCTGCCACCAGACAGAGGAAGAAGAGAACTTCAGATTCTGAGAATGAAGATTATGTGGCAGAGGAAGAGGAAGCAACTTCCAAGAAAATTGAGCCAGCTCAGGGCACAAAGCCAGGGTTAAAGATCAAAAGGCCAGCAGGCAGGCAGCCTATGCCAAAGGCCAGAGCTTCAATCAAGATTTCTGAGAAGCCCACTCCCATAGAGCCAGTTGCTGCTGAAGGCAAGAAAAGGAAGGAAAGGGTGAAGAAGACCGTAGCCAGAGTGCTTGGAAAGGCTTCCATCATGGAAGAAGAGGAAGAAGAAGAGGTTGCTGCACCAGCACCTAAGGCACCCAAGCAAATGGGTGATGCTATCAAATCAGGGGCTACTGCATCTAAGCCCAAGGAAGCACCCAAGGCTGCATCAAAGGTCAAGACAGCACCAAAGAGGTATACAAGAAGCATCCCAGCTGCTGAGAAGAACAAGGCCCCAATGCCTAAAGCTGCTGAAGAAGATGATGAAGAGCAAGTTCTCAGAAAACTCAAGCCCAAGATCCCAGACCACAACGATGCTCATCCTGTGGCTGAGGATATGAAGCTCAGGAGAGACTCAGGGCTGAGGAAGTGGAGAGAAGCAGACCCATATGCTTCAAGGAGAAGAACTGCTGTGGATTACAGATTTCACACCAAGGAACAACAGGACTTCTATGAGACAGTGCTGCTTGATAAGAAGCCAATAGTCTGTGATATGAGATGGGTTGACTGGCAATACATCAAGGACAATGAAGAACACTACCCTGGAGTGTATGACAGCTTCAATGCTTGTGGAGTAGCAGACTTTGTTGGGCAGAAGCTCACAAAGTGGAACGAGGAGCTTATCATGCAGTTCTACTCCACATCACATTTTTATCCAGATGGGAGGATTGTATGGATGTCAGAAGGAACCAGATATCAGTCAAAAGTTGCTGAGTGGGCACAGCTCATTAATGCCCCAGAGGAGCAAGCAGATGACTTGGACATTTATGCCAAGAAGAAGATGGACCACAACTCTATGTCCAATATGTACAAGGAAATTCCAAACGAGGCTCTTGAAACTTTCAAATTTGGCTCAGTGCACTATCTTCTATCAGGGCTGCCAACTATCAATTGGATACTGAGGCACACCTTGTTGCCCAAGTTTGGAGATCACAAGATGATCAGAGGCCATGCAATAAATTTGCTTCATATATTTGATGTGCCACAGAAGTTCAAGGTGATGAGCCTCATGGTAGAGACCATCAAGAGGACTGCAGCAGACCAGAAGAGGAGTTGTGGATATGCCCCACAGATTCAGGAGCTCATCAACTCAAAGATGGGCACATGCATATACTTACTGGACAAGGAACACCTGCCCATCCGTCCAGATTTTGAAGATAATCAAGTGGTCATGACTGAGAATGAGCCATCATCTGCCCAAGCACAAGCCAAGAAGGAGAAGGCGAGGAAGGAGAAAGCTGCCAAGATGCCTACTCAAGAGGAGGCATCTGAATATTTCCTGAAAACCAAACAAGAGCAGCTTGGTTACTTGATTGCATCCACCCTGCGGATTGAGCAAGGACTAGCTACCCTAACTCAGAACCAGGCAAGCTTAGAGAGGATCATGGAACAAAAGTTCTATGACTTTGATGTCAAAGTGACAGAGATTCAGACTGCAGTGGAGCAGCTCCAGGATGACATGCAGGAGAGGAGAGGCAAGACTACAACTGATGCCTTTGCCAGAGTGACATGAGGTCCGAGGTCGTCTGCAGTGCCAGTTGCTGACCCCAGAGCCACCACGTCTGCACCAGCTACAGCCTCAGTTCCACCAGCTCCAGCGTCCACTTCAGCCTCAACTCCAACCACGTCTACAGAAGGCTTTGTCCTTGGAGTGCTCCGGACTCCACCACCACCTGAAGATCAAGCCTGAGTGTCGACTTAGCACTATGCATTTTCTAGGAACTTTTTGGTAACTTGTTGCCAAAGGGGGAGAAAATGTATAGATCATAGGCTTCGAGAGAGAGTGTTGCTTTTTTCTCTCTTGCTTTATTTGGTGGTTTTTTGAACTTTGTTTGCTTTTGAGTGCTTGAGATACTATGCCATTGCTCGTGAGACATTGATGATCATGTGTTTGATCATAAGCTACACTTATGCATGCTTGATATATCTTATCTATCTTATGTGATCATTCACTATTCTTGGTGATGAGTGCATGTATTTCATTCTTATCATTTTAAGCGCTCCACCAAGATGTATGTGACATGGAAGAGTAACCCATGACTCTAACTCTTTGTGCATTTGCAGTCCAAAGCAAATTTTAAATATGCACAAATTTAGGGGGAGCTCTCACTTGTCACATACTTCTCAAAGCGACGATATATTTCATGCTTACTATCATTTGTCGAAGCTTTGATCTATATGTTGTCATCAATTACCAAAAAGGGGAGATTGAAAGTGCAACTATCCCTAGGTGGTTTTGGTAATTCATAACAACATATAGCTCATTGAGCTAATGCTATTCCAAGATGATTATTTCAGGAAAGCTCAATGATTGGCATGGCATGGATGTGAAAGTGGAACCCTCAAAATGCTAAGGACAAAGGATTGGCTCAAGCTCAAAAGCTCAAGACTCTTCATTTTATATTTTAGTGATCCAAGATCACATTGAGTCTTTAGAAAAAGCCAATACTATCAAGGAGGGATGAGGTGTTACTTAATGAGCCTCTTGCTTCATGTGCTTAGTGATATGCTCCAAAACTCTTAAAGACTTTCCCATATCCACATATGACCTAAACCCTAAGCCAAACTCGGTCCTACCGATTCTTTCTATCCGGCGCCACCGAGTTTCATTTGTCATAAGCCACTGCCAAACCCTAGCAATTCGATTCTACCGATAGGGATCTCGGTCTCACCGAGATGGGATTGCAAACTCTCTGTTTCCCTTTCGTAACTTTTCGGTCTCACCAAAAGAGCGAATCGGTCCCACCGAGATTGCAATGTAAATTCAGTGTTTCCTTTTTGTAACTTTTCGGTCTCACCGAAAGAGCAAATCGGTCCCACCGAGTTTGCCTGACCAACTCTCTGGTTAGCTAATTACCAAAATCGGTCTCACCGAGTTTGTGTAATCGGTCTCACCGAGATTACGTTATGCCCAAACCCTAACCATATCGGTCCTACCGAGTTGCATGTCAGTCCCACCGAAAATCTCTAACGGTCACTAGGTTTACCTTTTCGGTCCGACCGAGTTTGTTGATTTGGTCCGACCGAGTTTGTTGATTCGGTCCCACCAAGATTGGAAAACTGTGTGTAACGGTTGGATTTTGTGTGGAGGCTATATATACCCCATCCACCTCCTCTTCATTCGTGGAGAGAGCCATCAGAACACATACACAATTCCAACTCATATGTTCTGAGAGAGAACCACCTACTCATGTGTTGAGACCAAGATATTCCATTCCTACCATATGAATCTTGATCTTTAGCCTTCCCCAAGTTGCTTTCCACTCAAATCTTCTTTCCACCAGATCCAAATCCTATGAGAGAGAGTTGAGTGTTGGGGAGACTATCATTTGAAGCACAAGAGCAAGGAGTTCATTACCTACACACCATTTGTTACTTCTTGGAGAGTGGTGTCTCCTAGATTGGCTAGGTGTCACTTGGGAGCCTCCGACAAGATTGTGGAGTTGAACCAAGGAGTTTGTAAGGGCAAGGAGATCGCCTACTTCGTGAAGATCTACCACTAGTGAGGCAAGTCCTTCGTGGGCGATGGCCATGGTGGGATAGACAAGATTGCTTCTTCGTGGACCCTTTGTGGGTGGTTGCTTCTTCGTGGACCCTTCGTGGGTGGAGCCCTCCGTGGACTCGCGCAACCGTTACCCTTTGTGGGTGGAGCCCTCCGTGGACTCGCGCAACCGTTACCCTTCGTGGGTTGAAGTCTCCATCAACGTGGATGTAGGATAGCACCACCCATCCGAACCACGGGAAAAACATCTATGTCTCCAATTGCGTTTGAATTCTCCAAACCCTTCCCTTTACGTTCTTGCAAGTTGCATGCTTTACTTTCCGCTGCCAATATACTCTTTGCATGCTTGCTTGAATTGTGTGATGATTGCTTGACTTGTCCTACAATAGCTAAAATCTGCCAAGAACTAAAATTGGGAAAAGGCTAAGTTTTTATTTGGTCAAGTAGTCTAATCACCCCCCCCCCCTCTAGACATACTTTCGATCTTACAATATATACACACCAAATTTGAGCACTTTTCTTGAAAAGTGAACGCTCACCAAGTTAAGTGATCAACCTATCAACTGATTGAGTGAATGAGGGGACAACCTATCGAGCGAGTAGAAGGACTATGTGCCGCTTGTTTGCAAGGCAGACGACTGCATCGCCTACAAGGTGTTGGTGATGAGTCGTCCAACTGACAATATTCGGTTGACAATATACAAGGTGTAGGACGAGGCTGACGACTGACAATGTTTGATTTCTATTTCTTTTTCTTTGGTTTTAATCATTTTAAAATTAAGTGCGTATATTATACAAACTTAAATTTACTTAATAAGAAATTTAAAAACATGAATCTGAAAAAATGGTAAGATAGTATAAAAAATTATGAGCGCACTTTTCAAAAAATGGTGTGAACTTTAAAAATTGTGACAATGAAAAAATATTACTGTGTTTCAAAAATAAATACATGCGAAGGTTTTTGAAAAAAAATGTGTATACAATGTAAAAAATGTATTCATAATGTAAAAAAATGTTTCATACCCGTAAAAAAAATATACTTGACATTATGGAAATATTCTTGTGTTTCAAAGAACTGTTTGGATAATTATAAAAATGTTATAAACAATGTAAATAAAAAAAGTATATTACCATTAAAGAATGTATGCGATATTTTAAAAAAATATCCGCGTGTTTCCATAAAATGTCCATGCTTTTTTAAATTATTATAAAGTGTTAAATAAATATTCAAATAGTTTACATTTTTTTATTGCCATTCAAAAAGTATAGAACATGTATTTGGAAAATATTACCATGTATTTAAAAAGTGTTCAAAATATGTATTTTCTAAATGTACATCTTACATTTGAAATATGTCTATCGTGTACCATGCCGAGCGAGCCAGTAATGCACGCGTTGTTGGTGCGGCCCATGCAACCGCTAGCTATTTGAGTTGGTCAGCAAGGCGCTAGTCGCAAAGACTATGGGTTTGTTTGGATGGTGCATGTACTAGCCACGCCAAAGTTGGTCACGCCAAATTATTGGCGAACAAATTTGCGGCCGCTGGCTCGCCAGTGCGTGGACGGAAATAGTACACGAGTATACGGGAAGTTGGTGCAGAATCGGGGCAAAGCCAAAAAAATGGTTGCAATCCAAAGGGAGGCCTAGGCAGCTGGTCCACGCCAATATATTGGTAAGGCAGCTCACGGCTGCAATCCAAACAGCCTCTATACCTCGCTAAACACAGGAAATTCCTATTTGGTGTTTCAGGCGACGGTTACTACTGTTTTTCGCAAACCGGCGTCTGAAGCAGCTCTCTCATGCGTCTAGTTGGGCCGGCCCATCTTTCTTTGTCCCCTATTTTATTTAACACGCAAAAAGACCTGCAAATACGCATAGGCGTGATTCAAACCATGGCCTCCTGGTAATGGGCAAGTTGCCCTAACCAACCTAGCCACATCTCCTTTGTGACCACTACCACTTTTGATTTTCTTTCCTTCTTCCTTTTTTTGGAACTGTTATGTTTCCTATTGGAACGGTTTTGTTCATTTTTTCCTTTTTGCAAAATGCATGAATGTTTTCTTTAAATTCATGTTTTTTATTCAAAATTGATACACTATTCTTCAAGATCGATGAACCTCTTTTCAAGTTCATTAAACTTTTCTTAAATTCGATGAACTTTTTCCAGAATCAATGTTTTTTTTTCAGGTTTAATGAACTATTTTCAGAATCTACGAACTTTTTTCGAAGTCGATGAAAATTTTCAAATATGATGAACTTTTCTAAAATTCGATGAATTTTCTCAAATTTGATGATTTTTTTAGTTTCGATGAACTTTTCCAGAGCCGGTGAACTTTTTTCAAATTTGATGAAGTTTTCTTCAGTTTGATGAATTTGTTTCAAATCCGATGAACTTTTTTAAATGATCATTTCTTTTCAAACTGATGATATTTTTTTCCATATTCTTGGAATTCTTTCTCAAATTAGTGCATTTTTTCATGTTAATGAAATTTTTGAATATCTGAACGTTTTTCTAATTTGTGAACTTTTTTTTGAGTAGACCAACATTTCTTTGCTTGTTCATGAACTTCTTATGAAATCGGTAAACTTTCAAATTTTGTTCACATTTGTTTTCTTCATAAAATCAGGTTTATTCAGAATGTTATCAAATAGTTTCAAAATATAACCAATACACAAATAGTGCGGCTACAATTATTCTTATAATGTTTCGCGTTGTAGTGAGTCACAAGTATTTAGATAGTCCAGTGGTTCGCTAGATGCTTGTAAGAACCTAGCGCACGGGTTCAGTTCCCAATAAGCGAAATTACTATTGAAGTAGTACCTTTTTCAAATATTACTTTCATGTTGTCAACGCGCCACCTGTCGTAGTCTGAGAGTTTTTTTTCCGTATATATTCAAAACATTTTATCTCTTAAAAAGTGCGTCCAAATTTCGAACCATTTTCGCCGTTTGATCCTTCACTTTGGGATCTTTAAAACTAAATCCCATGTTGATAGGTTTTAGCAAAGTTTTTTTGATGAAAAACCTCAAAGCGGAAGCACATTTTTGTTCCTTTACGAAGAGGCACATGCTTTTTCCTTTTCGATAGGCGCGGTCGTGCCTCTAGAGGAAGCAAATATTTGCCTCCACGAGCGGTAAATTCGTTTTTCGCACGGTTCCCACAGAACAAAATAAACATGTTTTTCCTTTCCAAGGGGCTCGACCGTACCTCTCGTGGAAGCTAATCCGTGCCTCCACGAGAAGTAAATTCGTGCCTCTAGCGGAACAAAAAAAATGTGTTTTCTTTTCTTTTTCGATAGGCACGACCATACCTGTTGAGTTGCTTTGACCTATGCTTTGAGATAAAGCTTCTCTAAGATGGAATGACATACCTTGGGTGGTGGTGTTGATCTTGATCATGTAGTTGAACTTGTGTGAGTTGCTCAAGGTTGATATAGCTCATCAAGAGTTGGGAGCACCACTTGGAATTTGAGTTCATCTTCCTACATAGGTTAGCTTTGCAAGGAAGAGCACTTGTATATCCAAGATGACAATCATAAAACTTAATGTAGAATTTGTCAAAGGATATGTTTGAAGAGTTTCGCACTTCCTTGTATTCAACCACCATTGTGTAGAGACTTGGTGATGTAGAAATTGCTCATGATGCAAGTGGATTGCAATCTCATAGATTTAGGTTCATCCAAGTACCTACAAGGGTTAGACAGCATGCAAGGGTGCAAGTATATCCAAGACATATAAATAGCATCATGAAAGAAATGTCAATGATTAGTCAAAGGCTCATGCCTTGCATGTATCCAAATGGAGTTTCTACTCCAAGTTTGAAGCATCGATGATGTTCAATTCTCCTCTCAAACGGCAAAATACTTTCTCATCAAGCGGTTTGGTGAATATATCCGCCAATTGCTTATCGGTGCGAACATGCTTAAGATCAATGTCCCCTTTGGCAACGTGATCTCGAATGAAATGATGACGAACTTCAATATGATTAGTTCGAGAATGTTGCACGGAGTTGTGAGTAATCTTGATAGCACTTTCATTGTCACAAAGCAATGGAACATGTTTCACATATATCCCACAATTTTTAAGAGTTTGGGTCATCTAAAGTAATTGAGCACAACATGAGCCAGCGGCAATGTATTTTGCTTCGGCGGTGGATAAGGATACCGAGGTTTGTTTCTTGGAAGACCAATACACAAGAGATCTACCAAGAAATTGACATGTACCCGAAGTGGACTTTCTATCAACCTTGTCTCCGGCATAGTCTGAATTGGAATAGCCAACAAGATCAAAAGAAGACCTCTTAGGATACCAAATGCCAAAATTTGGTGTATGTATTAAGTATCTCACTATCCTTTTCACAACCTTAAGATGACATTCTTTAGGAGCCGCTTGATATCGTGCACACATGCACACACTTAGCATAATATCGGGATGAGAGGCACATAAATATAACAATGAACCAATCATAGAGCGGTAAACTTTTTGATCAACCGGTTCACCGTCCTTAGTCAAGTCAAGATGTCCACTAGTAGGCATGGGTGTAGTCATACCTTTGCATTCTTGCATGTTGAACTTCTTGAATAAGTCCTTGGTGTACTTTGTTTGAGAGACAATGGTACCTTCCTTAGTTTGTTTGATTTGCAAACCAAGAAAGAATTTGAGTTCACTCATCATAGACATCTCAAACTTCTCCGACATTAGCTTCCCAAACTTTTCACTAAAATGAGGGTTAGTCGAACCAAATATGATATCATCAACATAAATTTGGCACACAAATAATTCTCCATTAACCCTTTTAGTAAAAAGAGTAGAATCTATTTTTCCAATTTCAAAGCCTTTTCAATAAGGAACTTGGTCAAGCATTTATACCATGCTCTAGGAGCTTGTTTAAGATCATAAAGAGCTTTATGAAGTTTGTAAACATGATCGGGTTTCTTAGGATTGATGAAGCTGGGAGGTTGTTTAACATAAACTTCCTCCTCGATTTCATCATTTAGAAAAGCACTTTTAATGTCCATTTGGTATAAAGTGATATCATGGTGATTAGCATAGGCAAGCAAGATGCGGATGGACTCAAGTCTAGCAATGGGGGCATATGTCTCACCGTAGTCCATACCTCCGACTTGAGTATAGCCTTGGGCGACGAGACGTGCTTTGTTGCAAACAACTTGACCATCTTCGTCTTGCTTGTTGCGATGATGTTGTGGTTGTTGTCAGGCTTCTCGACCAATGTCCACACTTGATTTCTCTCAAAGTTGTGTAGCTCTTCATGCATGGCGTTTATCCAATCCGGATCTTCTAATGCTTCTTCAACCTTCATAGGTTCAATGCTAGAGATGAATGAGTCATGTTCACAAAAATTAGCCAAACGAGTTTTTGAGCGAGTGATTCTCCCGGTTTGGATATCATTGTAGATTTGCTCGACGGGATGGTCTTTGGCGACTCTTTCTCGAACTCGTGGGAGCTTTTGCTTGGCTCAAGGTGGAACATACTCATCATCTTGTTCTTCTTATTGGCCTTCTTCATTGTTGATGTTGTCGTTCTCTTGTCGTGGTGGAGAAGGAGGTTGTTGATGTTCATCTTGGTGTACTTCTTCGTTTTCTTTGTCTTAGTGTGTCCCACTTGTGGATGCTTCCGTATCAACTCTTGGTTCACCTTGTCGTGAGGTGGAAGCTTCTACTTGGACGGACGAGGTACTCTCCTTTACCTCCGTTGGACGAATCTTGCCAATAGACAAGTCTTGGATTGCTTCGGAAGGGTCTTTGTCTCCTACATCAATTGGCAATTGCTCTACTTGTGAGCCATTAGATTCATCAAACTTCACATCTACCGTCTCTTCAACCTTTCGGGTGAAATTGTTGTAGACACGGTAAGTGTGAGAGTTTGAGCCATAACCAAGTAGGAAACCTTCATGAGATTTAGGAGCAAATTTAGAACGACGATGCTTATCAAGAATGTAGCACTTTGAGCCGAATACTCGAAAGTATCCAACTTGGGGTTTGTTACCGGTGAGGAGCTCGTATGCCGTCTTGCCGAGTAGCTTGTGAAGATACAAGCGATTTGTTGCATGACAAGGTGTCTCAACCGCTTCCGCCCAAAAGTGTTTTGGAGTCTTGTACTCATCAAGCATCATTCTTGCCATCTCAATAAGAGTCCGGTTCTTCCTCTCAACAACTCCATTTTGTTGAGGTGTGTACGTAGCCGATAACTCGTGTGAAATCCTTTCTTCGTCAAGAAAGGTATCCACATATGCGTTCTTGAACTCCGTTCCGTTATCACTCCGAAACTTCTTGATCTTCACTTCAAATTGATTTTGGGTCTTCCTAGCGAAGTTTTTGAAGATCTTTTGGACCTGCGATTTATCATCAAGGAAGAACACCCATGTAAATCTTGAAAAATCATCGACTATGGCTAGACCAAATGAGTTACCACCGAGACTCTTGTAGGCATTGGGACCAAAGAGATCCATGTGAAGTAGCTCGAGCGGTCTTCTCGTGGTCATGATGTTCTTCACGGGGTGGCTTCCTCCAACTTGTTTTCCTGCCTGACAAGCACTACAAAGTCTATCCTTGTCAAATATGACATCTTTTACTCCAAGGATATGATCACCTTTAATAAGCTTATCAAGATTTCGCATGCCCACATGACCTAGCCTTCTATGCCACAACCAGCCTTTAGAGGATTTAGAAATTAAGCAAGTTCTAGGTTGAGCCTTTTTAGTGAAATCAACAATGTAAAGATCACCTCTATGTATACCAGTAAAGACCATTTTATGATTGTATCTTCGAAACACTTGGCAATCTACTTCAGTAAATAGGACATTAACACCGAAATCAACAAGTCTAGATACTGAAAGTAAATTGTACCCAAGAGATTCAACAAGCATGGCGTTTTGTATAGAGCTATCATGTGAGATGGCCACCTTACCGAGGCCAACCACCTTACCCTTTGAGTTATCACCAAAAGTGACATACTTTCGAGGGCCATTATTCTTAGCAAGCTCACAAAACATATCTTTGTCTCCGGTCATATGATTAGTACATCCACTATCGAGGACCCATTCCTTTCATCCAGCCATGTATCCGCGAAGATTAGCCATAAGACCAAAGTGTCTCATTGCATCATCAAGATCATAGTCACTATCATCATCCTCATCATAGTATCCATGTTCTATATCGTCTTGTGATTGATCAACTCCTAAAGAGGGTAATTCATTAGAAGTATGACCGTAACAATGTTCATCTCTATTAATTCTAATGACTTCAGAGATGATATTGCTAATGATTCCAACATCTCCTTTTGCACTCGTAAGATTAGTCAGCTCAAATAAGCAATCACCAAATTTGGGATCATTTGGAACTCATCTTAATCAAGGCAATAGACTTATGAAGAATCTCATCTAGATTTTTCAAGGAATAGTTTGGGAAACGTTCCTCAAGGAATCTCCATATGGTGTAGGCACAATCAAGAACAGGCAAGCTATTAAGAAAGTGTCTAGGCAAACCTCTAGTGATTAAATTGATAGTTCTAAGATTACGGATCATGTCAATAGACTCATCAAGGGTAGGATGCAAAGGATCAACATGAGGTGCACAAGGGCTAGTAATGTACTTGTTCAAATGATATTCATTGAAAATCTCAAGCATCTCATTTTTCCACTCATGAAAATACTCTCCATCCAGAATAGGCACTCTACGTCTAAGACTCCCCAACGTAGACTCATCCATCTTCCTTCAAAGGTGTTTAAACCAAAGCAATGGAGATCAATGCTCCGATACCAATTGAAAGGGTCAAGAAGAGGTGTCTAGAGGGGGGGGTGAATTGACTTTACCTAAGACAAGTTACAGTTTTTAACCTCTTTAGGTTTAAGTAGAGTTTTGACACAAGTTTAAACATTCACAATACATATCAAGCAAGCATGACAAGAGCATATGAGCAGCAGAAAGTAAATCATGCAAGTTTCAAGAATGTAAAGGGATGGGATTGGAGTGTGCAAACGCAATTGGAGACACGGAGATTTTTGGCGTGGTTCCGATAGGTGGTGCTATCGTACATCCACGTTGACGGAGACTTCAACCCACGAAGGGTAACGGTTGCGCGAGTCCACGGAGGGCTCCACCCACGAAGGGTCCACGAAGAAGCAACCTTGTCTATCCCACCATGGCCGTCGCCCATCAAGGACTTGCCTCACTCGGGTAGATCTTCACGAAGTAGGCGATCTCCTTGCCCTTACAAACTCCTTGGTTCAACTCCACAATCTTGACGGAGGCTCCCAAGAGACACCTAACCAATCTAGGAGACACCACTCTCCAAGAGGTAACAAATGGTGTGTTGATGATGAACTCCTTGCTCTTGTGCTTCAAATGATAGTCTCCCCAACACTCAACTCTCTCACAGTATTTGGATTTAGTGGAAAGATGATTTGAGTGGAAAGCAACTTGGGGAAGGCTAGAGATCAAGATTTATGTGGTTGGAGTGGAATATCTTGACCTCAACACAAGTGTAGGTGGTTCTCTCTCAGAAAATGTATGTTGGAAGTGTAGGCATGTTCTGATGGCTCTCACCATAAATGAAGAGTGGGTGGAGGGGTATAAATAGCCTCCACACAAAATCTAACCGTTACACACAAATCACCAAACTCGGTGGGACCAAATCATACAACTCGGTCAGACTGATTTAATTCAAAATGTGACCGTTAGGGTTTTCGGTCGGACCGATATAATCGACTCGGTGGGACCGATGTGCTAGGGTTAGGGTAAAGCCTTATCTCGGTTTGATCGATTACACGAACTTGGTGGGACCGATTTGGGTAATAAGCAAAAAGAGAGTTGGCCAAGCAAACTCGGTGGGACCGATTGCATGTCTCGGTGGGACCGAAATTATTACAATAGGCAATAGAGAGTTTGCAAGCCCATCTCGGTGAGACTGAGATCCCATTGGTGAGACCGAATTGATTAGGGTTTCTGGCAGTGGCTATTTCAATTGAACTCGGTGGCACTGGATAGAAAGTTTCGGTGGGGCTGAGTTTGACTTTTGGTTTGGGACATATGTGGATGTGAGAAAGTGGTTGAGGGCTTTTGGAGCATATCACTAAGCACTTTGAGCAAGCAAGCCATTAGGCAACACCTCATCCCCTCTTAATAGTATTGGCTTTCCTATGGACTCAATGTGATCTTGGATCACTAAAATGGAAAGAATGGAGTCCTGAGCTTTGAGCTTGAGCCAATCCTTTGTCCTTAGCATTTTGAAGGGGTTCCACATCCTCTAGTCCATGCCACTCAATTGTTGAACTTATTTGAAACATAATAGGTAGAAGTATTAGTCCAACAAGAGATATGTTGACATTAATTACCAAAATCACCCAGGGAGCACTTGTGCTTTCAAACGGCCATGCCAAGCGCATTCTCCGCACTCTTAATGACTGCATTCGCACATTACTCTTTCACTCTAACGTGCCCGCTCGATTTTGGCCTAATGCCCTCGCTATGGCCACACTCATAGTTAACATTCGCTGTGTCGCCCTTGGTGGAAATACGCCCCTCACCACCTTCTCTTCGGCACACCACCGTCCTATGATGGTCTCCGCATCTTCGGGTGTCTCTATTATCCTAGCACCGCGTCCACCACGCCACACAAGCTCGTACCACGGTCCGTCCCATGCGTCTTTCTTGGCTACCCTCCAAACACCAAAGGTTACAGATGCTATGATCCTGTCACTCATCATGTCTACACCTCGAGGCATGTGTACTTTGTCGAGATGGTGTTCCCTTTTTTCCAGGTTCCTCCGGCTTCGGCCCCTTCGGCGCTGGCCCCCGCGCCCCCTTCGTGAAGCGATGCGCGGCTGTCAAGAGTCCATTTGGCAAGTGACACGTGTGACATCTACTTCACATACACAAAGGTGAATCATCTCTGTTACACATGTTCACTTGACCCCTTCGAGGATGGTATACTACTTGACACTCCTCCCGTGTGCATTCATAGGTATTATCGAAGCTTCACGGATGTCAAGGAGGAGTGCAAGTGCCAAGGAATGATACACCATCCATGAGGGAAGCGTGGAAGAGAAGAAGGAAGAAAAGATAAGAAGACGGAGCGGCTGCTGGAGTCAGTCCGGACGTCCGGATCTCCGTCCGGATCATCCGGGCTTAGCCGGATCATCCAGGTCCCCCTTCGGATCATCCGGGTAATCCCACAGCCACGTCACCCGAAGCTTGCAGAATTCCCTCGGCAAAGCTGGATCATCCGAACGATGCCCGGATCATCCAGACCCCCAACTGGATCATCCGGCCTTGCGTGCGTGCATGTCTCCCGGCCGAGGCCCATGTACCCATTCGCCCACCTAACTTACCCCTTCACCCCTTAGACTATAAATAGACCTCCTCCTCCTCATTTTTAGGGTTAGCAAAGTGATAGCTCATTTGTATGTGAGCTTTGCTCCTACCTTCTCCTCTTGAGAGAGAGAGAGAGAGACTACTCCATTGGAGGCCAAGACATCCATCTAGGAGAAGATCCCGAGGGATATCAAGACACCCTCGGGGAAGGATCTATCTAGATCATCAAGCCCCCATCTCCTTTGGATTTGGGATGAACTCTACCTTATATCTTTCCCTTTGTTTTTCATGTACCTTGTGATCTTGTGTGTTTGATTGCCTAGTGGATGTGTGATTGGACTTGTTCTTGAGTGTTCCTCTCGTGTTTTCCCTCATGCTCATCGTGTTCTTCGCGGGATCCCCTTCAATCATGAAAGATCGGGCATCTAAGGTTCTACCCTACATCATCTTGGATCAGAGCAAGGTTGATCACAAATTTGGAGCCCCTACCCCTTGTTTTTCTAGCCTTGTTTTGTTGATTTCGTCCTAAATCCGAAAATCCCCACTAAAAATAGCCCCATTTTTTGTGATTTGTTGGTTTGATGATGTTTTGTTGATTTTGATCCATGGATTCACTTTGTTTCTAGTGGATCTAGCATCCCCCATCTGAAGGAAATATGCCCTAGAGGCAATAATAAAGTTGTTATTTATATTTCCTTATATCATGATAAATGTTTATTATTGATGCTACAATTGTATTAACCGGAAACTTAGTACATGTGTGAATACATAGACAAATAGAGTGTCACTAGTATACCTCTACTTGACTAGCTCGTCAATCAAAGATGGTTAAGTTTCCTAGCCATGGACAAAGAGTTGTCATTTGATAAGCGGGGTCACATCGTTAGAGAATGATGTGATTGACTTGACCCATCCGTTAGCTTAGCACAATGATCGTTACAGTTTCATTGCTACTGCTTTCTTCATGACTTATACATGTTCCTCAGACTATGAGATTATGCAACTCCCGAATACCGGAGGAACACCTTGTGTGCTATCAAACATCACAATGTAACTGGGTGATTATAAAGATGCTCTACAAGTGTCTCCGATGGTGTTTGTTGAGTTGGCATAGATCAAGATTAGGATTTGTCACTCTGTGTATCGGAGAGGTATCTCTGGGCCCTCTCAGTAATGCACATCACTATAAGCCTTGCAAGCATTGTGACTAATGAGTTAGTTGCGGGATGATGCATTACGAAACAAGTAAAGAGACTTGCCGGTAACGAGATTGAACTAGGTATGAGGATACCGACGATTGAATCTCGGGCAAGTAACATGCCGATGACAAAGCGAACAACGTATGTTGTTATGCGGTTTGACCGATAAAGATCTTCGTAGAATATGTAGGAACCAATATGAGCATCCAAGTTCCGCTATTGGTTATTGACTGGAGATGAGTCTCGGTCATGTCTACATAGTTCTCAAACCCGTAGGGTCCGCACGCTTAACGTTCTATGACGATTTGTATTATGACTTATGTGATTTGATGACCGAAGTTTCTTCGGAGTCCCGGATGAGATCGGGGACATGGCGAGGAGTCTCGAAATGGTCGAGACGTAAAGATCGATATATTGGAAGGCTATATTCGGACATCGGAAAGGTTCCGAGTGATTCGGGTATTTTTCGGAGTACCGAAGAGTTATGGGAATTCGTATTGGGCCTTAATGGGCCATATGAGAAAGGAGAGAAAGGCCTCAAGGGTGGCCGCGCCCCTTCCCCATGGACTTGTACGAATTGGACTAGGGAAAGGGGGCGCCCCTTCCTTCCTTCTCCTTCTCCCTTCCCTTTTTCCTATTCCATGTGGGAGGTGGAATCCTACTAGGACTAGGGAGTCGTAGCAGGACTCCACACTTTGGGCGCGCCCTATGAGGGCTGGCCTCCTCCTCCCTCCATCCTTTATATACGTGGCCAGGGGGCACCCCATAGACACGCAAGTTGATCATTGATCTCTTAACCATGTGCGGTGCCCCCCTCCACCATAATCCACCTCGGCCATATCGTAGCGGTGCTTAGGCGAAGCCCTATTCTGGTAGCATCATCATCACCGTCATCATGCCATCATGCTGACGAAGCTCTCCCTCGACACTCTGCTGGATCGTGAGTTCGTGGGACGTCACTGAGCCGAACGTGTGCAGATCGTGGAGGTGCCGTACTTTTGGTACTAAGATCGGTCGATCATGAAGACGTATGACTACATCAACCACGTTGTCATAACGCTTCCGCTTAAGGTCTACGAGGGTACATGGACAACACTCTCCCCTCTCGTTGCTATGCATCACCATGATCTTGCCTATGCATAGGAAAATTTTAAATTACTGCGTTCCCCAACAATGGCATCCGAGCCAGGTCTATGCGTAGATGTTATATGCACGAGTAGAACACAAAGGAGTTGTGGGCGTGGGTATATATATATTGCTTGCTGTCACTAGTTGATTCTTGACTCGGCGGTTGCTACCTCTTGAGCACTGCGTTGGTTTTCCCTTGAAGAGGAAAGGGTGATGCAGCAAAGTAGCGTAAGTATTTCCCTCTGTTTTTGAGAACCAAGGTATCAATCGAGTAGGTGGCCACACGCAAGTCCCTCGTACCTACACAAACAAATAAGAACCTCGCAACCAACGCGATAAAGGGGTTGTCAATCCCTTCACGGTCACTTACGAGAGTGAGATCTGATAGATATGATAATGATAAGATAAATATTTTTGGTATTTTTATGATATAGATTGAAAGTAAAAATTGCAAAGTAAAATAGATTGGAAACTTATATGATGGAGAATAGACCCGAGGGCCATAGATTTTACTAGTGGCTTCTCTCAAGATAGCATAAGTATTACAGTGGGTGAACGAATTACTGTCGAGCAATTGATAGAATTGAGCATAGTTATGAGAATATCTAGGCATGATCATGAATATAGGCATCATGTCCGTGACAAGTAGACCAACTCCTGCCTGCATCTACTACTATTACTCCACACATCGACCGCTATCCAGCATGCGTCTAGAGTATTAAGTTCATAAGAACAGAGTAACGCATTAGGTAAGATGACATGATGTAGAGGGATAAACTCAAGCAATATGATATAAACCCCATCTTTTTATCCTTGATGGCAACAATACAATACATGTCGTTTCCCTTTCTGTCACTGGGATCGAGCACCGCAAGATTGAACCCAAAGCTAAGCACTTCTCCCATTGCAAGAAAGATCAATCTAGTAGGCCAAACCAAACTGATAATTCGAAGAGACTTGCAAAGATAACCAATCATGCATAAAAGAATTCAGAGAAGATTCAAATATTGTTCATAGATAGACTTGATCGTAAACCGGCAATTCATCGGATCTCGACAAACACACCGCAAAAAGAGTTACATCGAATAGATCTCCAAGAAGATCGAGGAGAACATTATATTGAGATACAAAGAGAGAGAAGAAGCCATCTAGCTACTAGCTATGGACCCGAAGGTCTGAAGTAAACTACTCACACATCACCGGAGAGGCCATGGAGTTGATGTAGAGGCCCTCCGTGATCGATGCCCCCTCCGGCGGAGCTCCGGAAAGGCCCCAAGATGGGATCTCTTGGGTACAGAAGGTTGCGGCGGTGGAAATAGGGTTTCGTGGTGCTCCTGGATGTTTTCGGGGTATATGAATATATATAGGAGGAAGAAGTATGTCAGTGGAGCAACGAGGGTCCCACAAGGGTGGAGGGCGCGCCCAGGGGGGGTAGGTGCGCCCCCTGCCTCGTGGCCTCCTTGCTTGTTTCTTGACGTCCACCCCAAGTCCCCTAGATCACGTTTGTTCCTAAAATAACTCTCCCAAAGGTTTCATTCCGTTTGGATTCCGTTTGATATTCCTTTTCTACGAAACACTGAAATAGGCAAAAAACAGCAATTTACACTAGGCCATGGGTTAATAGGTTAGTCCCAAAAATAATATAAAACTGTAAAATAAAGCCCATTAACATCCAAAACAGAATATATAATAGCATGGAACAATCAAAAATTACAGATACATTGGAGATGTATCAGCATCCCCAAGCTTAATTCCTGCTCGTCCTCGAGTAGGTAAATGATAAAAACAGAATTTTTGATGTGGAATTCTTTCTAGCATATTCTCAATGTAAATCTCTTTATTGTGGCATGAATATTCAGATCTAAAAGATTCAAGATAAAAGTTTAATATTGACATAAAGATAGTAATACTTCAAGCATACTAACTAAGCAATCATGTCTTCTCAAAATGACATGGCCAAAGAAAGTTATCCCGACAAAATCATATAGTCTGGCTATGCTCTATCTTCACCACACAAAATATTTCAATCATGCGCAACCCCGATGACAAGCCAAGAAATTGTTTCATACTTTTGATGTTCTAATTTTTTTTCAATATTCACGCAATATATGAGCGTGAGCCATGGATATAGCACTATAGGTGGAATAGAATGGTGGTTGTGGAGAAGACAAAAAAGGAGAAGATAGTCTCACATCAACTAGGCATATCAACGGGCTATGGAGATGCCCATTAATAGATATCAATGTGAGTGAGTAGGGATTGCCATGCAACGGATGCACTAGAGCTATAAGTGTATGAAAGCTCAACAAAAGAAACTAAGTGGGTGTGCATCCAACTTGCTTGCTCATGAAGACCTAGGGCATTTTGAGGAATCCCATCATTGGAATATACAAGACAAATTCTATAATGTGAAATTCCCACTAGTATATGAAGGTGACAACATGGGAGACTCTATCATGAAGATCTTGGTGCTACTTTGAAGCACAAGTGTGGTAAAAGGATAGTAACATTGTCCGTTCTCTCTTTTTCTCTCAACTTTTTTTATTTGGGCCTTTTCTCTTTTTATGGCCTCTTTTTCTTTTTTTCGTCCGGAGTCTCATCCCGACTTGTGGGGGAATCATAGTCTCCATCATCCTTTCCTCACTTGGGACAATGCTCTAATAATGATGATCATCACACTTTATTTACTTACAACTCAAGAACTACAACACAATATGACTCTATGTGAATGCCTTTGGCGGAGTACCGGGATACGCAATGAATCAAGAGTGACATGTATGAAAGAATTATGAACAGTGGCTTGCCACAAATACGATGTCAACTACATGATCATGCAAAGCAATATGACAATGATGAAGCGTGTCATAATAACGGAACGGTGGAAAGTTGCATGGCATATATCTCGGAATGGCTATGGAAATGCCATAATAGGTAGGTATGGTGGCTGTTTTGAGGAAGGTATATGGTGGGTGTGATACCGGCGAAAGGTGCGCGGTATTAGAGAGGCTAGCAATGGTGGAAGGGTGAGAGTGCGTATAATCCATGGACTCAACATTAGTCATAAAGAACTCACATACATATTGCAAAAACCCATTAGTTATCGAAACAAAGTACTACGCACATGCTCCTAGGGGGATAGATTGGTAGGAAAAGACCACCGCTCGTCCCCGACCGCCACTCATAAGGAAGACAATCAATAAATAAATCATGCTCCGATTTCATCACATAACGGTTCACCACACGTGCGTGCTACGGGAATCACAAACTTTAACACAAGTATTTCTCAAATCCACAGCTAGTCAACTATCGTGACTCTAATATCACCATCTTCATCTCTCAAAACAATTATCAAGTATGAAACTTCTCATAATATCCTATGCACTTTTTGTATGATAGTTTTTATTATACCGATCTTGGATGCCTATTATATTAGGACTAAATTCATACCCAAAGCAAATTACCATGCTGTTCAAAAGGACTCTCAAAATAATATAAGTGAAGCATGAGAGATCAATTATTTCTATAAAATAGAATCACCATCGTGCTCTAAAAAGATATAAGTGAAGCACTAGAGCAAAATTATCTAGCTCAAAAAATATAAGTGAAGCACATAGAGTATTCTAACAAATTCCAATTTATGTGTGTATCTCCCAAAAGGCGTGTACAACAAGGATGATTGTGGTAAACTAAAAAGCAAAGAATCAAATCATACAAGACGCTCCAAGCAAAACACATATCATCTGGTGAATAAAAATATAGCTCCAAGTAAAGTTACCGATGGGCAAAAACAAAAGAGGGGATGCCTCCCGGGGCATCCCCAAGCTTAGGCTTTTGGTTGTCCTTGGATTTTACCTTTGGGTGCCTTCGGCATCCCCAATCTTAGGCTCTTGCCACTCCTTGTTCCATAATCCATCAAATCCTTACCTAAAACTTGAAAACTTACAACACAAAACTCAAATAGAAAATCTCATGAGCTCCGTTAGTAAAAGAAAACAAACTACAACTTCAAGGTACTGTAATAAACTCATTATTTATTTATATTGGTGTTAAACCTACTGTATTCCAACTTCTCTATGGTTTATAAACTCTATTACTATCCATAGATTCATCAAAATAAGCAAACAACACACGAAAAACAGAATCTGTCAAAAAACAGAACAGTCTGTAGTAATTTGTAGGTTTCGACTACTTATGGAACATCAAAAATTCTAATAAATTTCTGGACATGAGGAATTTATCTATTAATCATCTGAAAAATAATTAACTAAATATCACTCTTCAATAAAAAATGGCAGCAATTCTCGTGAGCGCTAAAGTTTGTGTTTTTTTACAGCAAGATCACAAAGACTTTCCCCAAGTCTTCCCAAAGGTTCTACTTGGCACAAACACTAATTAAAAGAATAAAACCACATCTAAACAGAGGCTAGATGGATTATTTATTACTAAACATAATCAAAAAGCAAGGAACAAAAATAAAATTGGGTTGCCTCCCCACAAGCGCTTTTCTTTAAAGCCTTATAGCTAGGCATAAAAGCAAGGATAGATCTAGGTATTGCCATCTTTGGTATTAGGAAAGAAAAGAGAAAATTTCTTTTCTATAGCATTTATGTTTCTATTTTGAGATAGCACGTTGCCATTGATAGTGGAATAAAGATTAAGTATGTTACAGAAATTGGCATCTAAGCTAGCCCTCATTTCTTTGATAATTTCATTTTTGGTAAAAGCACAAAAGAGAGGTAGATTCAACCTTCTCACTCATGGGGGCCCAAATATAGTCTTCATCCTTTCATAAGTATTAATGGGACCCCCTTCAAGAAAACCTTCTTCAAAGATAGAATCTAGAACTTGCTTGAATGAAGAGGGTAAACCAATATAAAAGCTTTTCAGGTAAACCTCAGTTTGATATTGGGGCACATAGCTAGCTCAGATCCTTAATAGCCTATCCCAAGCGTCTTTCAAAGATTCATCAAGTAAATAACGAAAAATTCCGGGATCATCTTCATCGAAATTATTCAAACTCTCATTGATAACCCCAGTAGGTTTCTCCATACCATCATTATTTATGAGCTTAGAGAGAACAGAGGGACTATCCAAGGTAAAACTCAGGAGAGAACCCTTAGCCCTTTTTGAATCGGCCATGGTATAAGAAAACAAATGGGAAAGAGGCGAATAAAAAGGTAAGGGTGAAGTGGGGGAGAGGAAAACGAGAGGCAAATGGCAAATAATGTAATGCGAGGGATAAGAGTTTGTAATGGGTACTTGGTATGTCTTGACTTGTGTGTAGACTCCCCGGCAATGGCACCAGAAATCCTTCTTGCTACCTCTTGAGCACTGCGTTGGTTTTCCCTTGAAGAGGAAAGGGTGATGCAGCAAAGTAGCATAAGTATTTCCCTCAGTTTTTGAGAACCAAGGTATCAATCCAGTAGGAGGCCACACGCAAGTCCCTCGTATCTACACAAACAAATAAGAACCTCGCAACCAACGCGATAAAGGGGTTGTCAATCCCTTCACAGTCACTTACGAGAGTGAGATCTGATAGATATGATAATGATAAGATAAATATATTTGGTATTTTTATGATATAGATTGAAAGTAAAAATTGCAAAGTAAAATAGATTGGAAACTTATATGATGGAGAATAGACCCGGGGCCATAGGTTTCACTAGTGGCTTCTCTCAAGATAGCATAAGTATTACGGTGGGTGAACGAATTACTGTCGAGCAATTGATAGAATTGAGCATAGTTATGAGAATATCTAGGCATGATCATGAATATAGGCATCACGTCCGTGACAAGTAGAACGACTCCTGCCTGCATCTACTACTATTACTCCACACATCGACCGCTATCCAGCATGTATCTAGAGTATTAAGTTCATAAGAACAGAGTAACACATTAGGTAAGATGACATGATGTAGAGGGATAAACTCAAGCAATATGATATAAACCCCATATTTTTATCCTCGATGGCAACAATACAATACATGTCGTTTCCCTTTCTGTCACTGGGATCGAGCACCGCAAGATTGAACCCAAAGCTAAGCACTTCTCCCATTGCAAGAAAGATCAATTTAGTAGGCCAAACCAAACTGATAATTCAAAGAGACTTGCAAAGATAACCAATCATGCATAAAAGAATTCAGAGAAGATTCAAATATTGTTCATAGATAGACTTGATCATAAACCTGCAATTCATCGGATCTCGACAAACACACCGCAAAAAGAGTTACATCAAATAGATCTCCAAGAAGATCGAGGAGAACATTATATTGAGATCCAAAGAGAGAGAAGAAGCCATCTAGCTACTAGCTATGGACCCGAAGGTCTGAAGTAAACTACTCACACATCACCGGAGAGGCCATGGAGTTGATGTAGAGGCCCTCCGTGATCGATGCCCCCTCCGGCGGAGCTCCGGAAAGGCCCCAAGATGGGATCTCTTGGGTACAGAAGGTTGCGGCGGTGGAAATAGGGTTTCGTGGTGCTCCTGGATGTTTTCGGGGTATATGAATATATATAGGAGGAAGAAGTATGTCGGTGGAGCAACGAGGGGCCCACGAGGGTGGAGGGCGCGCCCAGGGGGGGTAGGTGCACCCCTTGCCTCGTGGCCTCCTTGCTTGATTCTTGACGTCCACCCCAAGTCCCCTAGATCACGTTTGTTCCTAAAATAACTCTCCCAAAGGTTTCATTCCGTTTGGATTCCGTTTGATATTCCTTTTCCGCGAAACACTGAAATAGGCAAAAAAACAGCAATTTGCACTAGGCCTTGGGTTAATAGGTTAGTCCCAAAAATAATATAAAACTGTAAAATAAAGCCCATTAACATCCAAAACAGAATATATAATAGCATGGAACAATAAAAAAATTACAGATACATTGGAGACGTATCAGCGGTATTGTTGGATGAAGCGGCTCAGACCGACATTGCGCGTACGCTTACGCGAGACTGGTTCTATCGACGTGCTTCGCACACAGGTGGATAGTGGGTGTATGTTTCTCCAACTTTAGTTGAATCGGATTCAATGAATAGGGTTCTTTCTTAAGATCAAAAAGCAATCACTATACCGCGTTGTGTTTTTGATGCGTAGGTAAGAACGGTTCTTGCTCAGCCCATAGCAGCCACGTAAAACTTGCGACAACAAAGTAGAGGACGTCTAACTTGTTTTTGCAGGGCATGTTGTGATGTGATATGGTCAAGATGTGATGAGATATAAATTGTTGTATGGGATGATCATGTTTTGTTAAAGTTATCGGCAACTGGCAGGAGCCTTATGGTTGTCTCTTCATTGCATAAGATGCAAGCACCATATAATTGCTTTACTTTATCGCTATGCGATAGCAATAGTTGGTGAGACGACCATGTGACGACACGTTGATAGAGATCAAGATGATGGAGATCATGGTGTCATGCCGGTGATGATAGAGATCATGACGGTGTTTTGGAGATGAAGATCAAAGGCACAAGATGATGATGGCCATATCATGTCACATATTTTGATTGCATGTGATGTTTATCCTTTATGTATCTTATTTTGCTTAGTTAGGCGGTAGCATTATAAGATGATCTCTCACTAAATTTCAAGGTATAAGTGTTCTCCCTGAGTATGCACTATTGCGACAGTTCATCATGCCGAGACACCACGTGATGATCGGGTTTGATAAGCTCTATGTTCACATACAACAGGTGCAAGCCAGTTTTGCACACGCGGAATACTCGGGTTAAACTTGACGAGCCTAGCATATGCAGATATGGCCTCGGAACACTGGAGACCGAAAGGTCGAGCGCGAATCATATAGTAGATATGATCAACATAGTGATATTCACCATTGAAAACTACTCCATCTCACGTGATGATCGGACATGGTTTAGTTGATTTGGATCACGTGATCATTTAGATGACTAGAGGGATGTCTATCTAAGTGGGAGTTCTTAAGTAATATGATTAATTGAACTTGAATTTACCATGAACTTAGTCCTGATAGTATTTGCATAACTATGTTGTAAATCAATAGCTCGCGATGTAGCTCCCCATTTTTTTGATATGTTCATGGAGAAAAACTATGTTGAAAGATGATAGTAGCAATGATGCGGACTGGGTCCGTGATCTGAGGATTATCCTCATTGCTGCACAAAAGAATTATGTCCTTGATGCACCGCTAGGTGACGGACCTATTGCAGGAGCAGATGCAGACGTTATGAACGTTTGGCAAAGCTCGGTATGATGACTACTTGATATTTTAGTGCATCGTGCTTTACGGCTTAGAACTGGGACTTCAAAAACGTTTTGAACGCCAGAGAGCATATAAGATGTTCCAAGAGCTGAAATTTGTATTTCAGACTCATGCCCGAGTCGAGAGGTATGAGACCTCTGACAAAGTGTTTTGCCTACAAGATGGAGGAGAATAGCTCAAGCAGTGAGCATGTGCTCAGAATGTCTGAGTACTACAGTTGCTTGAATCAAGTGGGAGTTAATCTTCCAGATAAGATAGTGATTGACAGAGTTCTCTAGTCACTATCGCCAAGTTACTAGAACTTCGTGATGAACTATAATATGTAAGGGATGACGAAAATGATTCCCGAGCTCTTCGCGATGCTGAAATCAGTGAAGGTAGAAATCAAGAAAAGCATCAAGTGTTGATGGTTGACAAGACCACTAGTTTCAAGTAAAAGGGCAAGGGAAAGAAAGGGAACTTCAAGAAGAATGGCAAGCAAGTAGCCACTCCCAGAAAGAAGCCCAAAGCTAAACCCAAGCCTGAAACTGAGTGCTTCTACTGCAAAGGAAATGGTCACTGGAAGTGGAACTGCCCTAGATACTTGGCAGATAAGAAGGATGACAAAGTGAACAAAGGTACATTTTATATACATGTTATCGATGTGTACTTTACTAGTGTTTATAGCAACCCCTGAGTATTTGATAATGGTTCAGTTGCTAAGAGTAGTAACTCGAAACGGGAGTTGCAAAATAAACAGAGACTAGTTAAGGGCGAAGTAATGATGTGAGTTGGAAGTAATTCCAAGGTTGATAAGATCACCATCGCACACTCCCTTTACCTTCAGGATTAGTGTTGAACCTAAAATAAATGTTATTTGGTGTTTGCGTTGAGCATAATATGATTGGATCATGTTTATTGCAATAAAGTTATTCATTTAAGACAAAGAATAATATTAATTCTGTTTACATGAATAAAACCTTCTGAGGTCATACACCCAAGGTGAATGGTTTATTGAATCTTGATCGTAGTGATACACATATTCATAATATTGAAGCCAAAAGATGCAAAGTTAATAATGATAGTGCAACTTATATGTGGCACTGCCGTTTAGGTCATATTGGTGTAAAGCGCATGAAGAAACTCCATGCTGATGGGCTTCTGGAATCACTTGATTATGAATCATTTGATGCTTGCGAACCATGCCTCATGGGAAAGATGACTAAAACTCCGTTCTCTAGAACAATGGAGAAAGCAACTGACTTATTGGAAATAATACATATTGATGTATGCAATCCGATGAGTGTTGAGGCTTGCGGCGGGTATCATTATTTTCTAATCTTCACGGATGATTTGAGAAGATATGGGTATATCTACTTGATGAAACATAAGTCTGAAACATTTGAAAAGTTCAAGGAATTTCAGAGTGAAGTAGAAAATCATCGTAACAAGAAAATAAAGTTTCTGCAATCTGATCGTGGAGGAGAATATTTGAGTTATGAGTTTGGTCTTCATTTGAAACAATGCGGAATAGTTTCACAACTCACGCTACCTAGAACACCACAGCGTAATGGTGTGTCCAAACGTCATAACCGTACTTTATTAGATATGATGCGATCTATGATGTCTCTTACCGATTTATCACTATCGTTTTAGGGTTATGCATTAGAGACAACTGCATTCACGTTAAATAGGGCACCATGTAAATCAGTTGATATGACACCATATGAACTGTGGTTTAGCAAGAAACCTAAGCTGTCGTTTCTTAAAGTTTGAGGCTATGATGCTTATGTGAAAAATTTGAACCTGATAAGCTCGAACCCAAATCGGAGAAATGCGTCTTCATAGGATACCCAAAGGAAACTGTTGGGTACACCTTCTATCACAGATCTGAAGGCAAGATATTCTTTGCTAAGAATGGATCCTTTCTAGAGAAGAAGTTTCTCTTGAAAGAAGTGAGTGGGAGGAATGTAGAACTTGATGAGGTAATTGTACCTTCTCCCAAAATGGAAAGTAGTTCATCACAGAAATCAGTTCCAGTGATTCCTACACCAATTAGTGAGGAAGCTAATGATGATGATCGTGAAACTTCAGATCAAGTTACTACCAAACCTCGTAGGTTAACCAAAGGATGGTCTGCACCAGAGTGGTACGGTAATCCTTTTCTGGAAGTCATGTTACTAGACCATGACGAATCTACGAACTATGAGGAAGCGATGATGAGCCCAGATTCCGCAAAATGGCTTGAGGCCATGAAATCTGAGATGGGATACATGTATGAGAACAAAGTATGGATTTTGATTGACTTCCCCGATGATCGGTGGGTCATTGAGAATAAATGGATCTTCAAGAGGAAGACAGACGCTGATAGTAGTGTTACTATCTACAAAGCTCGAATTGTCGCAAAATGTTTTCGACAAGATCAAGGTGTTGACTATGATGAGATTTTCTCACTCGTATCGATGCTTAGAAGTCTGTACAGATCATGTTAGCAGTTGCCACATTTTATGAAATCTGGCAAATGGATGTCAAAACTGCATTCCAAAATGGATTTCTTAAAGAAGAGTTGTATATGATGCAACCAAAAGGTTTTGTCAATCCTAAAGGTGCTAACAAAGTGAGCAAGCTCCAGCGATCCATTTATGGACTGGTGCAAGCATCTCGGAGTTGGAATATATGCTTTGATAAATTGATCAGAGCATATGGTTTTATACAGACTTGCGGTGAATCCTGTATTTACAAGAAAGTGAGTGGGAGCACTACAACATTTCTGATAAATACGTGAATGACATATTGTTGATCAGAAATAATGTAGAATTTTCTGGAAAACATAAAGGAGTGTTTGAAAGGAGATTTTCAAAGAAATACCTTGGTGTAGCTACTTACATGTTGAGCATCAAGATCTATAGAGATAGATCAAGACGCTTGGTATATTTTCAATGAGTACATACCTTGACAAGATTTTGAAGTAGTTCAAAATAGAGCAGTCAAAGAAGGAGTTCTTGCCTGTGTTGCAAGGTGTGAAGTTGAGTAAAGACTCAAAACCCGACCACGGCAGAAAATAGAAAGAGAATGAAAAGTCATTCCCTATGCCTCAGTCATAGGTTCTATAAAATATGCTATGATGTGTACCAGACCTATTGTGTACCTCACCATAAGTTTGAAAAGAGGGTACAATAGTTATCCAGGAGTGGATTACTGGACAGCGGTCAAAAATATCCTTAGTGGAATAAGGAAATGTTTCTCGGTTATGGAGGTGACAAAGAGTTCATCGTAAAGAGTTACGTCGATGCAAGCTTTTGACACCATTCTAGATGACTCTAAGTCTCGATCTAGATACATATTGAAAGTGGGAGCAATTAGCTAGAGTAGCTCTGTGTAGAGAATTGTAGACATAGAAAATTTGTGAAATACATACGGCTCTGAATGTGGCAGACCCATTGACTAAATTTCTCTCACAAGCAAAACATGATCACTCTTTGGGTGTTAATCACATAGCGATGTGAACTATATTATCGACTCTAGTAAACCCTTTGGGTGTTAGTCACATGGAGATGCGAACTAATCACATAAAGATGTGAACTATTAGTGTTAAATCACATGGCGATGTGAACTCGATTATTGACTCTAGTGCAAGTGGGAGACTGAAGGAAATATGCCCTAGAGGCAATAATAAAGTTGTTATTTATATTTCGTATATCATGATAAATCTTTATTATTCATGCTAGAATTGTATTAACTGGAAACTTAGTACATGTGTGAATACATAGACAAACAGAGTGTCACTAGTATGCCTGTACTTGAGTAGCTCGTTAATCAAAGATGGTTAAGTTTCCTAACCATGGACAAAGAGTTGTCATTTGATAAGCGGGATTACATCATTAGAGAATGATGTGATTGACTTGACCCATCCGTTAGCTTAGCACGATGGTCGTTACATTTTCATTGCTACTGCTTTCTTCATGACTTATACATGTTCCTCAGACTATGAGATTATGCAACTCCTGAATATCGAAGGAACACCTTGTGTGCTATCAAACGTCACAACGTAACTGGGTGATTATAAAGATGCTCTACAGGTGTCTCCGATGGTGTTTGTTGAGTTGGCATAGATCAAGATTAGGATTTGTCAATCCATGTATCGGAGAGGTATCTCTGGGCCCTCTCGGTAATGCACATCACTATAAGCCTTGCAAGCATTGTGAAGAATGAGTTAGTTGTGGGATGATGCATTACGGAACGAGTAAAGAGACTTACCGGTAACGAGATTGAACTAAGTATGAGGATACCAATGATCGTACCTCGGGCAAGTAGCATACCCATGACAAAGGGAACAACATATGTTGTTATGCGGTTTGACCAATAAAGATCTTCATAGAATATGTAGGAATCAATATGAGCATCCATGTTCCGCTATTGGTTATTGACTGGAGATGAGTCTCGGTCATGTCTACATAGTTCTCGAACCCGTAGGGTCTGCACGCTTAACATTCTGTGACGATTTGTATTATGAGTTATGTAATTTGATGACCGAAGTTTGTTCGGAGTCCCGGATGAGATCGAGGACATTATGAGGAGTCTCGAAATAGTCGAGACGTAAAGATCGATATATTGGAAGGCTATATTCGGACATCGGAAAGGTTTCGAGTGATTCGGGTATTTTCCGGAGTACCGGAGAGTTACGGGAATTCATATTGGGCCTTAATGGGCCATACGGGAAAGGAGAGAAAGGCCTCAAGGGAGGCCGCGCTCCTTCCCTATGGACTGGCCCGAATTGGTCGAGGGAAAGGGGGCGCCCCCTTCCTTCCTTCTCCTTCTCTCTTCCCTTTTTCCTATTCCATGTGGGAGCTGGAATCTACTAGGACTAGGGAGTCCTAGTAGGACTCCACACTTTGGGCGCACCCTATGAGGGACAGCCTCCTCCTCCCTCCATCCTTTATATACGTGGCCATGGGGCACCCCATAGACACACAAGTTGATCATTGATGTCTTAGCCATGTGCGGTGCCCCCCTCCACCATATTCCACCTCGGTCATATCATAGCGGTGCTTAGGCAAAGCCCTGCTCCGGTAGAATCATCATCACCGTCATCATGCCGTCGTGCTGACGAAGCTCTCCCTCGACACTCTGCTGGATCGTGAGTTCGTGGGACATCACCGAGCTGAACGTGTGTAGACCACAGAGGTGCCGTACTTTCGGTACTAAGATCAGTCGATCGTGAAGACATACGACTACATCAACCGCGTTGTCATAATGCTTCCTCTTACGGTCTACGAGGGTACATGGACAACACTCTCCCCTCTCGTTGCTATGCATCACCATGATCTTGCGTGTGCGTAGGAAAAATTTGAAATTACTGCATTCCCCAACACCATATTTCACCCACCTCCCATCCACAAAATGTACGCAATGTTTGCCCCAAAATCATCTAATTACGGCCAAAAAATGTCCCCGAGAGGAAATCCCGAGCAGTTTGACCTACCCGGATCATCCGGAAGTGCTCCCAGATCATCCGGACCAGCCCGGATCAGCTGGACCCTCTCCTGAACATCGAGATAACCCACGCGCTTGAAAAACAAAACTGGAGTTGATGAACCGAATAATCTGGAAGTACTCCCGGATCATCCGGACATAGCCCGGATTAGATGGACCTCCTCCCGGATGTCCGCGTAACCCTGGCACTGACACAGACAGATTTTTGTTTCGGCCATAACTAATTCATTCGGAGTCCATTTTTATGTTCTTTAGCTCATTCTGAAGCTATTGACACCCCCATCCCACAAAAATACTTCCAACATCCTTTGACTCAATCAAAATTTTGGAACTTTGGCATGTTTGCTTAGGGCCACCACCATATCATCCCCATTACCAGCACCGACTTGCGCAACATAACCCCATTTGTTCCCCATATCATTAGTGGTTGCTTGAGTAGTGATTCGGGTCTCCTAAGGTGTTTCGGCTACTTAGGGATGGTTGCTTCTTCATCAACCACCACCACCACCACTTCCGCATAACATTTCCCACCATACATTTCCGCCACCTTAACCTATTTTGACTGGGTTTCCACCAATACTTTTGCAACCACCACTGCATTCCGCTACCACCATTTGACATTTGAGATTTTGAGTTCGTGTTTTTTCTGTTTCCTAAGGAGTTCTGGCTAATTAGGACGGGTCTACATCATCTTGGTATCTACATCAAGAACACCACTACTCATCATCGCCACATACAGTAACCTCCATATCATCTTGGTATCGTGGTATCCCGCTATTGTACATTCTCCTTGCAATTGCACTGAAAACCCCTACCCTAATATGTCTCCGTCATATCTACTTTTCCTAACACTTTTCCTCTTGTTTTGGACTCTGATTTGCATGATTTGAGTGAAACTAACTCGGACCGACGCTGTTTTTCAGCAGAACTACCATGGTGTTGTTTTTGTGCAGAAATAAAAGTTCTCGGATTGGAACAAAACTTTGCGAGGAATTTTAATACAAAGAAAGATAATTTCTGGAGCCAAGAACCACCGGAGGGGGGCACCTGTGTGGGCACAACCCACCAGGGCACCCCCCTCCAGGCGCGCCCAGGTGGGTTGTCCCCACCTGGTGACCCCGTAGACTCCAACCCCGATACTATAAAATCACATATTTCAAGAAAAAAAACCAGGGAGAAAGAATTATCGTGTTTCATGCGACGGAGCCGCTGCCACCTCTAGTTCTTCATCGGGAGGCCAGATCTGGAGTCCGTTTGGGGCTCCGGAGAGGAGGATCTTTGATCTTCGTCATCGCCAACCCTTCTCCATCGCCAATTCCATGATGCTCCCCACCGGGAGTGAGTAATTCCTTCGTCGTCACGCTGGTCGGTGAGGAGTTGGATGAGATTCATCATGTAATCGAGTTAGTTTTGATAGGGCTTGATCCCTAGTATCCATTATGTTCTGAGATTGATGTTGCAATGACTTTGCCATGCTTAATGCTTGTCACTTTGGGCTCGAGTGCCATGATTTCAGATTTGAACCGTTTATGTTATCACCATTATATCCATGTTCTAGATCCGATCTTGCAAGTTATAATCACCTACTACGTGTTATGATCCGGCAACCCCTGAATGACAATAGTCGGTACACTTCCCGGTGATGACCGTAATTTGAGGAGTTCACGTCTTCACTATGTGTTAATGCTTTGTTCCGGTTCTCTATTAAAAGGAGGCCTTAACATCCCTTAGTTTCCAATAGGACACCACTACCACAGGAGGGTAGGACAAAAGATGTCATGCAAGTTATTTCCATAAGCACGTATGACTATTTATGGAATACATGCCTACATTATGTTTATGAACTAGAGCTAGTGCCGTTTCGCCCTAGGTTATGACTGTTATATGATGAATATCATCCAACAAATTCACCGATTCAATGCCTACAAATTTCTATTATATTGTTTCTGCTAAGTTACTAATGCTGTTGTTTGATGACCCACAAGTATAGGGGATCTATCATAGTCCTTTCGATAAGTAAGAGTGTCAAACACAACGAGGAGCAGAAGGAAATGATAAGTGGTTTCCAGTAAGGTATTCTCTGCAAGCACTGAAATTATAGGTAACAGATAGTTTTGTGATAAGATAATTGGTAACGAGCAACAAGTAACAAAAGTAAATAAAGTGCAGCAAGGTGGCACAATCCTTTTTGTAGCAAAGGACAAGCCTGGACAAACTCTTATATAGATAAAAGCGCTCCCGAGGACACATGGGAATTATCGTCAAGCTAGTTTTCATCACGATCATATGATTTGCGTTCGGTACTTTGATAATCTGATATGTGGGTGGACCGGTGCTTGGGTACTGTCCTTACTTGGACAAGCATCCCACTTATGATTAACCTCTATTGCAAGCATCCGCAACTACAACAAAAGTATTAAGGTAAACCTAACCATAGCATGGAACATATGGATCCAAATCAGCCCCTTACAAAGTAACGCATAAACTAGGGTTTAAGCTTCTGTCACTCTAGCAACCCATCATCTACTTATTACTTCCCAATGCCTTCCTCTAGGCCCAAATAATGGTGAAGTGTCATGTAGTCGACGTTCACATAACACCACTAGAGGAGAGACAACATACATCTCATCAAAATATCGAACGAATACCAAATTCACATGACTACTAATAGCAAGACTTCTCCCATGTCCTCAGGAACAAACGTAACTACTCACAAAGCATATTCATGTTCATAATCAGAGGAGTATTAATATGCATATAGGATCTGAACATATGATCTTCTACCAAATAAACGAACTAGCATCAACTACAAGGAGTAATCAACACTACTAGCAACCCACATGTACCAATCCCAGACTTGGAGACAAGAATTGGATACAAGATATGAACTAGGGTTTGAGAGGAGATGGTGCTGGTGAAGATGTTGATGGAGATTGACCCCCTCCCGATGAGAGGATTGTTGGTGATGATGATGGCGATGATTTCCCCCTCCCGGAGGGAAGTTTCCCTGGCAGAACAGCTCCGCCAGAGCCCTAGATTGGTTCCGCCAAGGTTCCGCCTCGTGGCGGCGGAGTCTTGTCCCGAAAGCTTGCTTATGATTTTTTTCCTCATCGAAAGACTCCATATAGTAGAAGATGGGCATCGGAGGGCCACCAGGGGGCCCACGAGGCAGGGGGGCGCGCCCCCACCCTCGTGGGTAGGGTGTGGCCCCCTCCGGAACTTCTTGCGCTCATTATTTTTTATATATTCTGAAAATGACTTCTGTGAAGTTTCAGGACTTTTGGAGCTGTGCAGAATAGGTCTCTAATATTTGCTCCTTTTCCAGCCCAGAATCCCAGCTGCCGGCATTCTCCCTCTTTATGTAAACTTTGTAAAATAAGAGAGAATATGCATAAGTATTGTGACATAATGTGTAATAACAGCCCATAATGCAATAAATATTGATATAAAAGCATGATGCAAAATGGACGTATCAACTCCCCCAAGCTTAGACCTCGTTTGTCCTCAAGCGAAAGCCGAAATCGAAAAATATGTCCACATGTTTAGAGATAGAGGTGTCGATAAAAATAAAATACGGACATGAGGGCATCATAATCATTCTTAGAGCAGCAACTTATATAATTCTTGTCATATGATCTCTTATGCTAGAGTAACAATTCAATCACAATTTCAAGTATGAATCATAAACTTCATTGAAAACTAACAAACTATAACCCCAATCATTGGAGCAATTGCAATTTATCATAACATAGGAAAGAGTCAATATAAGAGCTTTTCAGCAAGTCCACATACTCAACTATCATATAGTCTTTCACAATTGCTAACACTCACGCAATACTTATGGGTATGGAGTTTTAATCGGACACAGAGAAAGATAGGGGCTTATAGTTTTGCCTCCCAACGTTTTACCTCAAGGGTAATGTCAACAATAATAGTTCATGAAAACTCACATCCAATTAGCCATATATACCAGGATCTTTCCAACATGTTGTGCTTGCCAAAAGATAAAATGTAAAAAGGAAGGGTGAAGATCACCATGACTCTTATGCAAGGTAGGAGATAAAAGTAAAAGATAGGCCCTTCGCAGAGGGAAGCAGAGGTTGTCATGCGCTTTTATGGTTGGATGCACAAAATCTTAATGCGAAAGAACGTCACTTTATATTGCCACTTGTGATATGGACCTTTATTATGCAGTCTGTCGCTTTTATTTCTTCCATATCACACGATCGTATAAAGCTTATTTTCTCCCACACTAATAAGTCATACACATTTAGAGAGCATTTTTTATTGCTTGCACCGATGACAACTTACTTGGAGGATCTTACTCAATCCATAGGTAGGTATGGTGGACTCTCATGGCAAAACTGGTTTAAGGGTGTTTGGAAGCACAAGTAGTATCTCTACTTGGTGCAAAGAATTTGGCTAGCATGAGGGGGAAAGGCAAGCTCAATCATGTTGGATGATCCATAACAATATAATTTATCCCAGATGTAAGAAAACATAACCCATTACGTTGTCTTCCATGTCCAACGTCAACTCTTTAGCATGTCATATTTTAATGAGTGCTCACAATCATAAAAGATGTCCAAGATAGTATATTTATATGTGAAGACCTCTCTTTCTTTATTACTTCCTATTAATTGCAACGATGACCAAAACTATGTTTGTCAACTCTCAACAACTTTTATTCATCATACTCTTTCTATGTGAGCTCATTACTCTCCATAAGATCCATATGATCTCTTTGTTTCTTTTTATTTCTTCCTCTTTTCTTTTATTCACTCAAGATTATGGAAAAATAATCAAGCTCTTGACTCAACACTAATCTTTATTATATATAGCTCATGGACTCGATTACATAGAAGGATCATAAAGCAAAACTCACAACTAGATCATACTAAAACTTTATTCTACTAGATCAAGATATTATCAAAATGACCGAACTAAGAAAAACGGTAAAGATAAAAGTGATGGTGATACGATACCGGGGCACCTCCCCCAAGCTTGGTAGTTGCCAAGGGGAGTGCCCATACCCATGTGATTATGTTTCCTTTTTCGGGGATGGTGATGTGATATTCTTGGCGATGATGCCCCTCAGGATACGATTCTCCTCCTCGAGCTTATTGACTTGCTGCTTGAGGTCCATTATTTCCTTTCGAAGTTTTCCTGTAACAGCCAAAGCTCCCTGCACCCAAGGGTGTTGCATAGCTGCGGGAGAACAAGTGACACTCTTTTTCATATTCTCATAAGAAAGAAATCTAACATTTGAAGGGATAACCGAGTTTGGGATAGCCGAGCTCTGCAGTTCCCCCATTGTGAATCCAGCTCGGAAGCAAGAAGTGACTTCTTGATCTTCCTCCATGGCATCTATCCTCTTCAAATCAGCCTCCATCTCTTCCTCTGTTGCTGGCCCAAAGTGGTCAACATTGTTGTTTGTCATTGATCTCGGTGCCGGATGAGACACCCAGCTTTCCCTGACTGACTCTTGCGAAGACATCTTGCTGTAATCTACAGCAGGACAACTCGAAACAAAGACAGGAGATAATTGCATGATACGGTGGTCAAAACCTTCGGGAGGTTATATAATGAATTTTTACCGACCAAAATACACAACGTGCAAGAAAACGGAGTCCAGAGAGCGCACGAGGTGCCCACGAGGTAGGGGGCGCACCCAGGGGGTAGGGCGCACCCTCCACCCTCGTGGAGCCCTCATGTCCTTCCCGGACTGCTTCTTATTTTTCTTTTTCTCTAAATATTCCAAAACGGAAGAAAATTGCCATTAGAACTGTTTTGGAGTCGGTTTACTTACTGTACCACATACCTATTCCTTTTCAGAGTCTGAAACATTCCAGAAAGTGTCCCTTATGTATTCCTTCGGGGTTATGGTTTCAATAACATTGGTTTGAACATTTACAGGATTACCTGAGATATAATGTTTAATTCTTTGACCGTTCACCACCTTCGGATTTGTGACTTCGAAGTCGTTGATTTTTATGGCACCTGAACGATAGACCTCCTCGATAATGTAAGGACCTTCCCATTTAGAGAGAAGTTTTCCTACAAAAAATCTTAAACGAGAGTTCTATAGCAATACATAATCACCTACATTATACTCACGCTTTTGTATTCTTTTGTCATGCCATCTTTTAACCTTTTCTTTAAATAATTTGGCATTCTCATAGGCTTGGGTTCTCCATTCATCAAGTGAGCTAATATCAAATAACCTCTTCTCACCGGCAAGTTTGAAATCATAATTGAGTTCTTTAATAGCCCAATAAGCCTTATGTTCTAGTTCGAGAGGTAAGTGACATGCTTTTCCATAAACCATTTTATACGGAGACATACCCACAGGATTTTTATATGCAGTTCTATAGGCCCATAATGCATCATCAAGTTTCTTGGACCAATTCTTTCTAGATCTGTTAACAGTCTTTTGCAAAATTAATTTGAGTTCTCTATTGCTCAATTCTACTTGACCACTAGACTGTGGGTGATAAGGAGATGCAATTCTATGATTAACATCATATTTAGCAAGCATTTTACGGAAGCACCATGAATAAAATGTGAACCACCATCAGTCATTAAATATCTAGGGACTCCAAACCTTGGAAAAATAACTTCTTTAAGCATCTTAATAGAGGTGTTATGATCAGCACTACTAGTTGGAATAGCTTCTACCCACTTAGTAACGTAATCAAGAACAACTAAAATATGTGTGTATCCATTGGAGGCAGGGAAAGGTCCCATATAATCAAAACCCCAAACATCAAATGGTTCAATAACAAGTGAATAATTCATAGGCATTTCTTGACGTCTAATAATATTACCAATTCTTTGACATTCATCACAAGATACAACAAACTTACAGGCATCCTTGAAGAGAGTATGCCAATAAAAACCGGATTGCAATACCTTGTGTGCAGTTCTATCTCCAGCATGGTGTCCTACATAAGCTTCGGAGTGACACTTGCGTGGGATCTGTTCCTGTTCATGCTCAGGTACACAACGTCTAATAACACCATCTATTGCTTCTTTATAAAGATGTGGGTCATCCCAAAAGTAATGTCTTAAATCATTGAAGAACTTTTTCTTTTGCTGGTATGCGAAACTAGGTGGTATAAATTTAGCAACAATATAATTAGCATAATCAGCATACCATGGAGCAGTGTGAGAAGCATTTATGACATTTAATTATTCATCAAGAAAGCTATCATCAATAGGTAGTGGGTCATCAAGAACATTTTCCAACCTCAAGTTATCTGCAACGGGGTTCTCAGCTCCCTTTCTATCAATAATATGCAAATCAAATTCTTGTAGCATGAGAACCCATCTAATGAGTCTAGGTTTAGCATCTTTCTTTTCCATAAGATATTTAATAGCAGCATGATCCGTGTGAATAGTTACTTTAGAATCAACAATATAAGGTCTAAACTTATCACAAGCAAATACAACTGCTAAAAATTCTTTTTCAGTAGTAGCATAATTTCTCTGAGCATTGTCTAGAGTTTTACTAGCATATTGAATAACATTTAATTTCCTATCAACTCTTTGCCCTAGAATAGCACCTACAGCATAATCACTAGCATCACACATAATTTCAAAGGGTAAATTCCAACCAGATGGCTGAACAATAGGTGCAGAGATCAATGCTTTCTTAAGTATTTCAAATGCTTCTACGCAATCATCATTAAAAAATGGTATATCTTTTTGCAATAAATTAGCCAGAGGCCGAGAATTTTTTGGGAAGTCCTTAATGAACCTCCTATAAAAACTGGCGTGACCAAGGAACCTCCTTATACCTTTGATGTCCTTAGGACATGGCATCTTTTCAATAGCATCAACCTTAGCTTTATCAACTTCAATACCTCTTTCAGAAACTTTATCCCCCAAGACAATACCTTCATTAACCATAAAGTGGCACTTCTCCCAATTCAAGACAAGGTTAGTTTCTTCACATATCTGCAAAACTCGATCAAGGTTGCTTAAGCAATCATCAAAAGAGGATCCATAGACGGAGAAATTGTCCATGAAAACCTCACAAATCTTTTCACAAAAGTCAGAGAATATAGCCATCATGCATCTTTGGAAGGTAGAAGGTGCATTACATAAACCAAAAGGCATATGTCTATAAGAAAAAGTACCGAACGGGCAAGTAAAAGTGGTCTTAGATTGATCATCAACTGACACAGGTATTTGAGAGAAACCAGAATAACCATCTAGAAAGGAAAAATGTGTATGTTTGGATAATCTTTCTAGCATTTGATCAATAAAAGGTAAGGGGTAATGATCTTTTTTAGTAGCCTTATTTAATTTGCAGAAATCAATTACCATCCTATAACCTGTAATCATTCTTTGCGGAATCAATTCATCTTTATCATTAGGAACGACAGTAATACCTCCCTTTTTAGGGACACAATGGACAGGACTTACCCGCTGACTATCAGCAACGGGATAAATTATACCTGCCTCAAGGAGCTTTAGTATTTCCTTTCTTACCACTTCTTTCATCTTAGGATTCAGCCATTGTTGGTGATCACGAACTGGTTTGGCATCTTTCTCCAAGTTTATTTTGTGTTGACATAATGTGGGACTAATGCCCTTAAGATCACCGAGAGTATATCCAATAGCAGCACAGTGCTTCTTCAGAGTTTTCAATAATATGTCTTCTTCATGCTCTGAAAGGTTAGCACTAATAATAACATGGTATATCTTTTGCTCATCAAGATAAGCATATTTAAGAGTATCAGGTAACAGGTTGAGCTCAAACACGGGATCACCCTTGGGTGGAGGAGGATCCCCTAGGATTTCGATAGGCAAATTGTGTTTCAGGATGGGTTCCTGCTTAAAGAATACTTCATCTATCTCCCTTATTTCATTCGTAAACATATCATTTTCATGGTCAAGCAAATACCGTTCTAAAGGATCACTAGGAGGCACAACAATAGAAGCAAGACCAATAATTTCATCTTTACTAGGCAATTCCCCTTCACGGTGTTGTGCACAAAATTTAGAAAAGTTAAATCATGAGACATATCACCTAAACCAATAGTAACAACATCCTTTTTGCAATCTATCTTAGCATTAACTGTGTTCAAGAAGGGTCTACCAAATATAATGGAACAAAAGCTATCTTGTGCGGAACCAAGAACAAGAAAATCAGCAGGATATTTAGTTTTCCCACACAAGACTTCGACATCTCTAACAATTCCCATTGGTGAAATAGTATCTCTATTGGCAAGTTTAATTGTGACATCAATATCTTCTAACTCAGTAGGTACAATATCATGAATAATTTCTCTGTATAAGTCAATAGGTATTGCACTAGCACTGGCACCCATATCACATAAGCCATGATAACAATGATCTCCTATTTTAACATAAATAACAGGCATGCCTACAACAGGTCTATGTTTATCTTTAGCACAAGGTTTGGCAATTCTAGCAGTCTCATCGCAGAAATAAATAACATGCCCATCAATATTATCAGCCAAGAGATCCTTAAGAATAGAAATATTAGGTTCAACTTTAACTTGCTCAGGAGGTGTATATGTTCTAATATTGCTTTTACGAACCAGAATTGAAGCTTTAGCATGATCTTTTATCCTAACAGGAAAAGGTGGTTTCTCAACATAAGAAGTAGGAACAATAGAATCATTATAAGTAATAGTCTTTTCTTCAACTTTAATAGGTGCAGCTACTTTTACTTCTATGGGAGGATGATATTTAAACCACTTCTCCCTAGGGAGATCAACATGAGTAGCAAAATATTCACAGAAAGAAGCTACTATCTCAGAGTCAAGTCCATATTTAGTGCTAAATTTACGGAAAACATCGGTAGCCATAAAAGATTTAACACAATCAAACTCAGGTGTCATACCTGACTCCTTACCTTTGTCGAGGTCCCAATCTTCAGAGTTGCGTTTAATTCTTTCCAATAAATCCCATTTGAATTCAATAGTCTTCATCATAAAAGAGCCAGCACAAGAAGTATCGAGCATGGTGCGATTGTTATCAGAAAGCCGAGCATAAAATTTTTGAATAATTATTTCTCTTGGAAGCTCATGATTGGGGCATGAATATAACATTGATTTAAGCCTCCCCCAAGCTTGAGCGATGCTTTCTCCTTCGCGAGGCCAAAAATTATATATATAATTGCGATCACGATGAACAAGATGCATAGGATAAAACTTCTGATGAAATTCCATTTTCAATCGTTTGTAGTTCCATGATCCCATATCATCACATAGCCTATACCATGTCAATACATCTCCCTTAAAAGATAAAGGGAAGACCTTCTTCTTAATAACATCATCGGGCACACCTGCAAGCTTAAATAATCGACAAACTTCATCCACATATATTAGGTGCTCATCAGGATGCATTGTTCCGTCTCCCGCAAAGGGATTAGCTAGCATTTTCTCTATCATACCCGAAGGAATCTCAAAGTAGAAATTTTAAATTTCAGTAGGTTCAATAGGTTGAGGAGCAACTCTTTGCTCTTATGGTCGGGGTGAAGATACCCCGGACAAGCCCCTCAGAGAATTACTTTCCATAGTAACAAGTGACAGTAAATTTCAGCACACTATATAAATTTTTCCTTACCAAATTCCACCTACCAAAGGCGCTTCACTCCCCGGCAACGGTGCCAGAAAAGAGTCTTGATGACCCACAAGTATAGGGGATCTATCGTAGTCCTTTCGATAAGTAAGAGTGTCGAACCCAACGAGGAGCAGAAGGAAATGATAAGCAATTTCCAGTAAGGTATTCTCTGCAAGCACTGAAATTGTAGGTAACAGAGAGTTTTGTGATAAGATAATTGGTAACGAGCAACAAGTAACAAAAGTAAATAAAGTGCATCAAGGTGGCCCAATCCTTTTTGTAGCAAAGGACAAGCCTGGACAAACTCTTATATAGAGAAAAGCACTCCCTAGGACACATGGGAATTATCGTAAAGCTAGTTTTCATCACGATCATATGACTCGCGTTCGGTACTTTGATAATCTGATATGTGGGTGGACCGGTGCTTGGGTATTGTCCTTACTTGGACAAGCATCTCACTTATGATTAACCTCTATTGCAAGCATCCACAACTACAACAAAAGTATTAAGGTAAACCTAACCATAGAATGAAACATATGGATTCAAATCAGCCCCTTACGAAGCAACGCATAAACTAGGGTTTAAGCTTCTATCACTCTAGCAACCCATCATCTACTTATTACTTCCTAATGCCTTCCTCTAGGCCCAAATAATGGTGAAGTGTCATGTTGTCGACGTTCACATAACACCACTAGGGGAGAGATAACATACATCTCATCAAAATATCGAACGAATACCAAATTCACATGACTACTAATAACAAGACTTCTCCCATGTCCTCAGGAACAAACGTAACTACTCACAAAGCATATTCATGTTCAAAATCAGAGGAGTATTAATATGCATATAGGATCTGAACATATGATCTTCCACCAAATAAACTAACTAGTATCAACTACAAGGAGTAATCAACACTACTAGCAACCCACAGGTACCAATCACAGACTTGGAGACAAGAATTGGATACAAGAGATGAACTAGGGTTTGAGAGGAGATGGTGCTGGTGAAGATGTTGATGGATATTGACCCCCTCCCGATGAGAGGATCGTTGGTGATGACGATGGCGATGATTTCTCCCTCCCGGAGGGAATTTTCCCCAGCAGAACAGCTCCGCCAGAGCCCTAGTTTGGTTCCGCCAAGGTTCTGCCTCGTGGCAGCGGAGTCTTGTCCCGAAAGCTTGCTTATGATTTTTTTCCTCATCGAAAGACTCCATATAGCAGAAGATGGGCATCGGAGGGCCACCAGGGGGCCCACGAGGCAGGGGGCGCGCCCAGGGAGGTAGGGCGCGCCCCCACCCTCGTGGGCAGGGTGTGGCCCCCTCCGGAACTTCTTGCGCTCAGTATTTTATATATATTATGAAAATGACTTCCGTGAAGTTTCAGGACTTTTGGAGCTGCGCAGAATAGGTCTTTAATATTTGCTCCTTTTCCAGCCCAGAATCCCAGCTGCCGGCATTCTCCCTCTTTATGTAAACCTTGTAAAATAAGAGAGAATAGGCATAAGTATTGTGACATAATGTGTAATAACAACCCATAATGCAATAAATATCGATATAAAAGCATGATGCAAAATGGACGTATCACTATTACTATTGCACTTGCTACAAAAATCATTGCTACCACTATTACCGTTACTATTGCTGTTGCTACTACTATCAAAACAATTATACAACTTTGCTACTGATCACTTTGCTGCAGATAATTAATCTCCAGGTGTGGTTGAATTGATAACTCGGCTGCTAATACTTGCAAATATTCTTTGGCTTCCCTTGTGTCGAATCAATAAATTTGGGTTGAATACTCTACCCTCGAAAACTATTGCAATCCCCTATACTAGTGGGTTATCAAGACCTTTTTCTGGTGCCGTTTCCGGGGAGCATAGGTATATTTGTTGTGTCACTTGGGATTATTATCAAATTATCACTATGAAGAATCTGAAGGACGCTAAGACTAAGATTTTTCCCTCTAAGACGAGGGGAGTTAAGGAACTGCCATCTAGCTCTACACTTGATTCACCTTCTGTTATAAGTAAACTTGCAACACCACCACATGCTATTAATTCTGATATGTCGCAAGTTATTGATGATGCTACTTCTACTATAAATGCTACTCGTGATGATGCTAGTACCTTGCTTGATGATAATGTGCCACTAGGTGTATTTCTTGATGAACAAATTGCTAGAACTAAAACTTTTGAAAATGCTGAAACTGATGAAATTGTTGAAACTAATGAAGAGCTTGAAACTGAAAATCATGAAACACCTATTACACCTAGTTCTCTTAGATATGAATTGCCAAAGGTACTGGAAGGTTATGTTATGGATGAGGAGACAACTAGGGACATTCTTGCTTGTAAGGATAGAGGTGATCTGGAAAAAATATTATGCAAGTATAAAGAAAAACATTGAATGCTAAAGTGAAATGTGATCCTTAGTTTGCCACTTCACCTATCTTTTTTGATGATAAGGATTATGAATTCTCTATCGACCCAAAGTTAATCACTTTGGTTGAATCTGATCCTTTCCATGGTTATGAAACTGAAACTGTTGTGGCACATCTTACTAGGTTGAATGATATAGACACCCTTTTTACTTATGATGAGAAGATTCACTATTATTATATTCTCAAATTATTTCCGTTCTCATTAAAGGGTGATGCTAAGGCTTGGTATAATACTCTTGCTCCTGGTTGTGTGCGTAGTCCTGAGGATATGATTTATTACTTCTCTGAAAAATATTTTCCTGCTCATAAGAAACAAGATGCCTTACAGGAAATATTTAACTTTGTACAAATTGAAGAAGAGAGTCTCCCACAAGCTTGAGGGAGGCTTCTCCAATTGCTTAATGCTTTGCCTGATCATCATATTAAGAAAAATGAAATACTTGATATCTTCTATAATGGACTAAGCAATGCTTCTAGGGATTTCCTAGATAGTTGTGCTGGTTGTGTTTTTAGGGAACGAACTATTGGACAAGCTAAAGAATTATTGAATAACATATTGAAAATTATTATGATTGGACTCTTCCCGAACCACCTCTTAAACCTACTCAGAAGAAGAGGGGTATCTTATATCTCAGTCCTGAAGATATGCATGAGGCAAAGAAATCTATGAGAGAAAAAGGTATTAAAGCTAAGGATGTTAAAAACTTACCTCATATTGAAGAAATACATGGGCTTGATACACCACCACCACCTAAGGTGGTAGAGGTAAATTCTCTAATAAAATTCAATGATAATGATAATCCTCACAATATGCATCCTAGCCAATGCCTGTATGAGTTTGAAAACTATATTGGAAAGCAAGATCACTTCAATGAAAATGTTATGAAACAATTGAAATACAATTCTGATATGATTGCTCGCTTGAGTGACTTGTTATTAAGAATCTAAAATGATGTTAGAGGTGTGGGAAAGCATGCCTATATGGTTCAAACTCATTTAGAGCAAGTTGCTAAATCTCAAAGAGAATTGTTAGATGAAATGATATATCAATGATCATGTTGTTAGAGTAATGACTAGAGGAGGTAGAATGACTCAGGAACCAATTTATCCTGAGGGATACCCAAAAAGAATTGAACAAGACTCTCAAAGAGTTAACACTGATGCACCTAGTCCTTCTAAAAAGAAAAGGAAGAAGAAAAATGATAGGACTTTGCATGCCTCTAGTGAACCTGAAGTACAAAAACCTCTTAATAATGATAATGAAGTTTCTATCTCTGATGATGAAACTCAATGTGGTAGTGAACACCCACCTTCTGATAATGATGAGATTCATGAAGATACTCAAACAAATAATAAAGAACTAGACAATGGTGTTGAGATAGTACCAATTATTGATCTTGATAACCCACAACCCAAGAATAAAAGATATGATAAAAGGGACTTTGTTGCTAGAAAACATGGTAAGGAAAGGGAACTGTGGGTTCAAAAACCTACGCCCTTTCCACCTAAGTCAACTGAAAATAAAGATGATGAAGAATTTGAACGCTTTGCTGAAATGATTAGGCCAGTCTTTTTGCGTACTCACTTGACTGATATCTTGAAAATGCCTCCTTATGCAAAGTACATGAAAGACATCATTACCAACAAGAGAAAAATACCGGAAGATGAAATCTCCACCATGTTTGATAATTATACTTTTAAAGATGGAGTACCTAAAAAACTTGTAGATCCGGGAATCCCCACCATACCTTGCTCCATCAAAAGAAACTATGTGAAAACTGCTTTATGTGATTTAGGAGCTGGTGTTAGTGTTATGCCTTTCTCTTTATACAAAAGACTTGATTTGAATAAACTCACACCTACTGAAATATCTTTGCAAATGGCTGATAAATCAACTGCCATACCTATCGGTATTTTTGAGGATGTGCCCGTTGTTGTTGCTAATGTTACTATCTTGACTGACTTTGTTATACTTGAGATTCCCGAGGACGACAACATGTCGATTATCCTTGGTAGAACCTTTTTGAATACTGCTGGGGCTGTTATCGATTGCCATAAAAGCAAGGTCACCTTTCATATCAATGGTAATGAGCATATAATGCACTTTCCGAAGAAACAATTCCAAGTGAATGGTATTAATGTTATTGAAACATCTCCGACAATCACTATTGGAAGTTTTCAACTACCACTACCTACTATTAAAAAGAAATATGAAATGCTTATTGTTGGGGACATTCATATCCCTGTTGAGGTAACTTAGTGATTTACGAAAGTTCTTAGGTTTCATGCTAATCGAAAGTGGTGGTTAATAAGACGTGATCAACCTTATTAATGAATCATTTTTGAGAGGTATGAAGTTGATGAATTTAGTGAGCACTACCTTCTGTCCCTACCTTTTGTTTTCTGTTTTCATTAGTTAAATAAAATAAAATGCCATGTTTTGTCTATTTTCTGAATTTCCCGTGCAATAAAAAATGAGCCAAAAATAAAAGTTCTCAGAATGCTCTGAAATTTTAATATGATTTTTTCTGAATATTTAAGAATTTTTGGTGCAAATAACATCAGAGGGAGGTGCGCCAGGTGGGCACAACCCACCTGGGCGCACCAAGAACCCATGCGCGCCCTAGTGGGTTGTGGTCCCCACGTGGGCCCCTCACTTATCTCTTCATCCCACATCACCTCCTACGTCAAGAAAAAAAATCACCTTTGCTCTCTCTCTCTCTCATGTTCTTGCTCTTGAACCCACGGATTTCGATCTCTTTGCTCGAAACTCCATTTCCAAAACTGTTTCGGGGGATTGTTACTTGGTATGTGACTCTTTCGTTTGTCCAATTAGTTTTTGCTTTAGTGGTTTATATTTTGAATAATTAGTTACTCTTGGTGCTGCTATAGATGATCTTGCATGTTGAATTCTCAGAGTTCTAAGTAGTTTGAATGCTTGATATGGCCTTTGTGCATCCCTATGAGTAGTTGCTATCAATCTTGTGAATTTTGTTGAGAAAAATTTTGTGGACTAAAAAATTTCAGAATTTTGTTCATAGGAAAAAGATGAGTTTCTTTGGGAAGTTTGCTTCCAAGAAGAACTCCAAGGGAGTTATTGGGGAGTCATCTGATAGTGATCTCCGCACCCGGAGAATGGCGGAGGTACGGCCGTGCGAGTGGCCGCACAACCCATTCATGGGAGGGGCCGAAATCCTTCAAGAGTTTGCACAATATGCTGCTAGTGCCAGCCTCACCGACTTCATCACATCTAAATGTGAACAGTATCATCTCCTCACAAATTCCATTGTGCAAAGTTTTCATTTCTTACCTAGGAATAGTCCCCATGAGGTGTAGTTTAATTTATATGCTGAAACCTGTCAGATATCACTCACTGAATTTTGTGACATATGCATGATCCCTTATGACGGGGATTTAGTAGAGCCTAGGCTCGTAGAGTTTGATGGTTTTTACCACACTCGACTATGGGGGATGAGAGAGGGGTGGCAGGTGTCACCGCCACTAGCTTGCACTTTCCTTATGTGCATTATTTTGCTCAATTCATTGCTAAGTGTTTGCTTGCTAGAGAGAAGGTAGGTGCACTCAGTGCCCCAGACTTCGCTGTTTTAGGCCGTGCACTTTACGGCGACAACACTTATAGCTTGGGGGCTATTGTGGCACGTCGCCTCCACATTAACAGATCCAAGGGTAAAATACATGGTGGTATTTGTGCTACTCATTTAGCGAGTCACTTTAACATTCAGATACGCCAGCATGATTATCCTTTACCTATGGTTTATTTATATCGCCAGGCCATGGAACACCATCAGTTTATTGTTGGCGATAACACTAACATTCCTATTCCTTATAACCTGGTTTTCAGTGTGGACACTTGTGATATTATTCCATTGACTATACCTGCTTTGTTTGATCCTATTGCCAGGGGCGGATACAGGATTATGCATGAGGACATTGTCGCCTACTGGAACAATTTGGTGGCGGCAGAGGAGGAGCCTCAGAAGTGGGACCCTCAGGTGCCTTCTCCCAAGCACTTCAACATAGGACCCCATGGTTTCTTCGAGTGGTGATTACCAAGTTAGGCCAAAAGCCTAAGCTTGGGGAATTACGTATTTCTACCGACATTACATTCATGTTCACACATTTCATTTCAGTTGTCGCTGTCCACACACTTTCATTGTATTATCCATGCTAAATTTATTTTCTCGCTTTCTTCTTGTGTGTTTGAAAAACTTTGAGAAAATCCAAAAATATATTTCCTGTTTCTCTTCGGTTTCCTTCCTAGTTTAAATTGTTGTAGTACTAAAAAGAAAACCCAAAAATATTTCCTTGTTCTTCTTTTACTTGTTGGGAGCTTTCCCGTGTAAATAGTTTTCCTCATTTTTGTTTTTCTCTTTTATTTGATTGTTCAAGAAAAACTAAAAACTCCCAAAAATATTTGAAAGTGCGTTAAGTCGACTAGAGGGGGGGGTGAATAGGCGATTTTTATGAATTCTTCATTGAGGAATTTCAGGGTGAGGAAATTCCTAAGAGAAGAACTACTTGCAGTGGAATAAGTACTCAGATGCAAACATAACAGACCATAAGCATGGTCATCATGATGAAATGAAAACAAGCACAGAGCACAGAAAGCGTAAACACATGATAAATAGAATGAAGACAAACAGACTGAAGAAATTGAACTGAGGAAATTGAGAAAGTCTTCAGTCAAAGTCTTCGAACAAATACGAACAAGCACACACACAGTAATGAGGAAATGGAAGGGTTAAGGAAATAGAACCAGTTAGCTCGGTGAAGATAATGATTTGGTAGACCAGTTCCAACTGCTGTGACAGTTGTACGTCTGGTTAGGGCGGCTAGGTACTCAAACCTGGGGAGACACAGTCCAGGACACCCAGTCCTAAACACGCAGTTCAGGACACTTAGTCCTCACCATATTCCCCTTGAGCTAAGGTCACATAGACCTTGCCCAATCACTCGTGGTAAGTCTTCAGGTGACTTCCAAACCTTCACAAACTCGGTCACTCGGCAATCCACAGTTTCCTCTTGGATGCTCTAGACCATGACGCCTAACCGTCTGGAAGATGCACAGTCTTCAAAGGTAACAAGCGTTGGATCCACGTAGGATCAATCTCTTCAGTGATGCTCAATCACTTTGGGTTTGTAGGTGTTTGGGTTTTCCTCACTTGATGATTTTCGCTCAAAGTCCTAGGAGGATGGGATGCTCTCAAATGACAAGTGTCAGTTTCTCTTGGAGCAGCCAACCAGCTAGTGGTTTTAGGGGGTTGTGACACCCTCGATTCAATCATACACTAATCATACACGCAAATGTGTATGGTCAAGATCAAGGACTCACGGGAAGATATCACAACACAACTCTAGACACAAATTAAAATAATACAAGCTTTATATTACAAGCCAGGGGCCTCGAGGGCTCGAATACATAAGCTCGAATACACAAGTGTCAGCGGAAGCAACAATATCTGAGAACAGACATGAGTTAGACAAGTCTGCCTTAAGAAGGCTAGCACAAAAGCAACGACGATCGAAAAGGCAAGGCCTCCTGCCTGGGAGCCTCCTAACTACTCCTGGTCGTCGGTGGCCTCCACGTAGTAGTAGGCACCCTCGGTGTGGTAGTAACCGTCAGTGGTGTCGTCTAGATCCTGGGCACCAGCATCTGGTGGCAACATCCGGAAATAAAGGAAAAGGGGAAAAAGAGGGAGCAAAGCAACCGTGAGTACTCATCCGAAGTACTCAGCAAGCAAGGATCTATACTACATATGCAACATTATCAAAGGAAGGTTGTATATGTGGACTGGGCTGCAGAAATGCCAGAATAGAGAGAAGGCCTAGTCCTATGAAGACTAGCACCTTCTGGAAACCACCATCTTGCAACAACAGGAGGGAGTAGGGTAGCATAAAGTAAAGTAGTAGTAGTGTTATCAACCTCGGCCAGAGATCCTTTCTCGACTCCTTGTGAGAAAGCAATCCCAGAGCCATACTATCCAGGTGTCATAACAATCCAATTCTCATCACCATCCAGTTCTCATCACAAGTATCCAGTTCTAGTTGTATCGATAGGGATAAAACTCCAAGTGTCCGTTACCGTAGGTCAAGCTATCGTAGATGTTGTCTTCCCTGTAGGGGTGCACCAACTTACCCACCACGCTCGATTAACTCCGACCGGACACACTTTCCTGGGTCATGCCCAGCCTCGGGCAAACAATACGCCGCAACCCAACCTAGGCTTAATAGAAAGGTCAGCACGCCGGACTAAACCTATGCCCCCAGGGGTCATCGGCCATCTCCCTAGGAACTCCTGCACGTTGTGTACGCGGCCGGTGAGCAGACCTAGCTACCTCCTTCAAAAAGGTAGGTGCTTACCAGTCCAACCCGGCGCGCGCCGCTCAGTTGCTGACGTTTATTAAGCTTCGGCTGATGCATATGACGCAGAACACCCATACTATGCCCACGTGATGGTTAGTGCTATCAGGCCAGAGGCCCCTCGGATCAAATATCCAAATCATAGTGGATTAGGAGCACACGGTAATAAGAAGAGACTCACGAAAGATGTGACCCCGTTGCCCCATCTCGAGTACTTGCGGCAAGGGCTAGGAATGCCCGGCCACACCTCGTAATTATCTCGCGAGCACCTTCCAGGTCAACCCGACTCCACGTCACTCGCAATTATGCTCGCGCGGGTACCCCTCAGGGTCGACCCGTCTTTAGTAATATGGTTCAGTATAAAGTCATAGTAACCATAGTAACCGTGTGTCCAAACATCAACAGGAAAACCCGAGGTATCACCCCAGGTGAATTCCACTCGATGTAATCATCAAGGTGAACGTAAGAGGGACCACCCTCGAGGTTCACACTTGAGGGGTTGCACGACAAAGTCGTATCGGAAGTGGTTAAGGCGGAATCACCCTCGATGACCACGACCGAATAACTACACTAGCGGGTTAACATCAGAATGCTGATGAGGCCTCACCCTCGGCACTCGATAGTAACCCAATATTGTCGAGCAACTAAGGGGAAGTGATGTGCGGTGTCGGGGCCTGGTCTTTGATCCCGTTGATCGGGTCTTCGATGATGATGCAGGGGCAACAAGGACAAGGTGGGGGTCACTGGTGGATCACTAACCAACCTATACTAAACAGTTTAGGATAAGCAGGTAGGTAACAATGAGCAGGTTACAAAAGCAGGCTATGCATCAGAATAGGAGCAAACAATAACAGTAGCAAAATTTAATGCAAGCATGAGAGAATGGAATGGGCGATATCGGGATGATCAAAGGGAGGGCTTGCCTGGTTGCTCAGACAAGAAGGGGTCGTCGTCAACGTAGTCGATCACAGGGGCATCAACAACGGTCTCTAGGTCTACCGGAGAGAAGAGGGGCAAGAAACAATAAATATAAAGCAAACAAACAAAGCATCATAAAGCATAACATGACAAAAGCGGTGCTAGGGGTGCTCTAACGCGGTGCTACACGATACCGGCGAAGGGGGATAACATCCGGGAAAGTTTTCCCGATTTCGGATCTGCGTCAGACAGATGACCGGAGGGGGAATGTTCCATGTTCACTATGCTAGGGACGTGTGGCGGGCAAACGGACCGCGCATTTGAATTCATCTCATCGTTCTGAGCAACTTTCATGTATACAACTTTTTCATCCGAATTACGGATTATTTTAAATGATTTTTCAAAGTTTTAAACAATTTATGGAGTTGTTTAATACGAGTTTAACTAAGTCAAATTGACTGCTCAAATAGAGAAAGGGTGGCCCACATGTCATAGGCTATCCCTAAACAAATAAATAAATCTAACTTATTTAAAGGGGACCTACATGTCATCTACTAATAGACTAACTTAGCACTAGTTTAATCCTAACTAGACTAAACAAGGGCCGGCTCACACTCAACACACACACACACACATCATGCACACACCACACAGAGAGCACGCACACACCTGCTCTGCCATGGGCAGGGGCGGCCACTTACTCAACGCACACACACGCACACACTCATCTAGCCGTGGCTAGCGCCAGAGCAGCAGCGACAGTGAGCGGCAGCAGCGATGGACAACAGCCAAGCACAGCACCAAGCAACAGCTAAGAGTAGCAGCGGCACATGAGCAGCAGTAGCGGCAGTGTAGGCATAGGCGGGCACGGATAGCCAGGGGCGCGGCGGTAGAAGGAGCAGTAGCAGCTAGCGCGGGCAGAGGAGCAATGGCACAACAGCAACAGCATCAAGCAGAGCAGGGGTCACGGGCGGCTGCGGGGGATCGCCTTGGACGCGTCCAGGGCGAGCGGCGGCCAGCGCCGGGCGCGGCGGATGCACGCACAGGAAGCCACGGGGCAGCGGCGAGTTCGGGAGTGCGGGGCTGGGCGCAGCCGAACAATACCAGCGGCGCGCGGGCACGCGGAACTCCCGGCACGATGGAAAATGCGGCCTACGACAATGGATCGAAGGGGAAAACGGGGGGAATCGGCGCGGCTCACCGAGAGGGAGGTCGGGGACGTGCTTGTGATGGCCGGGGTGGCGCGGTGGTGTAGATCGACGGTGAGATGCCGCGGCCGTGGCGGAGAAACCGGCTCGATCCCGACGTACGGTGTGGCTTGGCTCGGGTTCTTCGGTGGGGACAAAGGAGACGAGCGCGGGGAGGCTTCTGGACACCTTGGTGCAGCAAGGGGAGGCCGGCGTCCGCGATGACGACTATGGCGCGGCACCGGAAGCTTCAGCTCCTCTTCTAGATCGAGTGCGAGGGGGAAACGAGGGAACTGGGTTTCTAGGGTTTGTCCTGGGGCTTGGGGATGGTCTTGTACACCGCAAGGACTCGCCAGATGGTCGGCACGACGGTCATGGAGGCATGGATGTGCACCACGCACAGGTCTCTGCCTCCTGTACAGAGAAGATGGAGAACGCCCTGGTGGGCTTGGGTCGTGCTACTGTAGCACTAGGCTTCTAGTGCACAGTGTGCACTTGGCCCATTTTCTTTTTTTAAGTTTTCTGCTTTATTAAATTCGTACTATTTTCTACTTAAATGCCAAAGTAATTAAATTTAGTTCAACTTGAAATTTGGCACATAATTAGTAGGCAATATTTTTGAGACCACACACAATGTTTCACATCATTTGGAAAATTATAAATATTTGCTTATTTTGAAAAGGCCAATTTAAATGAGTTTGGACCACTTATTAATTTCCTAGGAATTTATTTGTGAGCCAAACCAAGTTCGTTTCAACATGACATTGATCATGGAAATTGTATAGAACTATTCGAACATTTTAGTTTTATAGCTTGAGGAGAAATAATTTTGACTTGTCTTTTAAATTTGAATTTGAGGTCGGTTTGGGACAAGGTGATGATTAGCAAAATTTAATTATGATGGTGTGGCACCATTAATAGGGGATTACTGTAGCATGACACTGGGGGTGTTACAGGGGTGGCTATTTATAGCCTAGGGAGTAGCCCGACATGATAAGACATAAATGCCCTTCAATGATATGACCATTAGGTGGGAAGATATTTTGGGACAGCTGGCGCATAGCACGGCAACGGTCGGAAATTTGACTATCAAATTCCTCAGGGTTATCATGTTCCTCACTTGTAGAAAATCCGCACTGGCGAATTCCTAACTCCTCAGTCAGAACAAATTCCTCAGAGACCGGAATAACTTTGTCTTTGTCACTGAAGAAATTGATTGAACTATATGAGATTTCCAATGGCTTCACTCGAAGGGATTGGTAGGTGTAGGATTTTGAGTTGAGCATCACTTGGAAACTTTTCCTTAGTATTTCCTTGACCCCCTTTAACAGTGCGGTGTTTCCTATGACTCAAGAAAGAGAAAAGAGAAACTACGAAAACAAAAGTCTTCACGCTTCATGTTCCTCGAATGAATACCAAGTCTTCACGGTCTCACCAATTTCTTCACTTTCAAAGTCTTCAAAAAGTCTTCAGACATCCAGAGTCTTCAATCGAAGAACTTCATTTTTAGGGGTCGACTCTCTCTGTAAATATCAAACTCATGATAGACTTATAAACCTATTTACACTCACAAACGCATCAGTCCCTTAACCTATAAGTCTTCAATACACCAAAATCACTAAGGGGCACTAGATGCACTTACAATCTCCCCCTTTCTGGTGATTGATGACAATATAGGTTAAGTTTTCAACGGGGATAAACATATGAAGTGTAAGTACTGATATTGAGGAATTTGATTGAAAGATATAGAAGAACTCCCCCTGAAGATGTGCATAGTGAGGAATTTGCTTTTGAAGCAATGCACACTTGAAGAGTAGAATCATGGAGATATCCCCCTATATCTTGTAATCCATACACACATTTAACATATAATATGAAGAATTTGAAATGCATGATGAAATATGGTAACTGATGTAATTCAGCATGCGTGCATTAACACAGCAAAAGTATCAAACCACCATCAGGTTTAAGTTTACAACTCGATCCAGCAAAGTCTTCAAAAGAACAAGAGTTGTAACTTAGCAAAAAAAATGCCCATATAAGTAGACCCGCTTGAAGACTAACTCAAATTTCTCCCCCTTTGTCATCAAATGACCAAAAGGGGCGAAAAGTGAGGACTAACGCCCCTGAAGAATATCATCACTGAGTCGATGAAGGAGCACCAACATTGTTGGGGTCGGTTGTTGAGGTAGGGCCTGCCGCAGTGTCGTCCAAATCTTCATGCTCATCAGTCTCACGCGATGAAGAATATGAGCTGGCTACCAAGGAAGGAACTTTGGTCTTATTGAATTTCTTCGCTGGTGGTTGAGACCATTCAAAGTCCTGCTTGAAACCCATTTGCTTCAGATCTTCTTCACCATACAGATGTGACAGAACGGCCCAGGTGTGACCGAAGACCTCATGGAAGTAGTAATGGTTTTTCTTCACTGCATTGTGTGTAGCAATCATGTTGTGAAGAATAGAACCAAACCGACGCTTAACCCATTTGTTGTTGCGATCGATCTTCCAGTGAAGACTAAGGAGAAGCTCACGATCAGTCATCACCCTTGGAGCTATGCTTTGAGGATTTTGCTTTGAACCATTTGCGGCAGAGTCATGAGTGGCAGAGTCATCATTGGTGGAGTAGGAAGCAGCTTTGCGGAATAGACCATCCAATGGACAAATGCCTTCATCAATAATACCAGTAGCCTTGTCCTTTTCATCAGATGAGGAAAATGTCCGCTTGAGGACTTCGATTGGGGGCAGGTAACTGATGTGATTCTGAAAATCAGCCTTGTAGTTGAGTGAAGACCTTGTTCTAAGGAATCTCATAATCCAAGGAGCATAAGGCTTCAACTCAAATGGAGAGAGTGCAACATTTGCAAGAGTCCTCATGAAGAAATCATGGTAGTTGATAGGAATGCCATGTATGATATGGAATAGCATATTCTTCATGATGCCAACAACTTCTTCATCATTCGAGTCATGGCCTTTTATTGGACTCAATCTCTTCGACAGAATGCGATAGACAGTTCTAGGCACAAACAAAAATTCCTTCACGAGGAATTTGGTCCTTGGGGCTTGACCGGGCTTCAGTGGCTTCATCAACTCTTGCATGTAGTGAGCTATAAGTCCAGGTTCATGGTAGATACAACGTGCACCTTCAAGGGGAGGACTGACAGGCAGGGCATGAAGCAATTCATAGGCCGGTGCTTTGAAGTGAGTATTCTCTGTCATCCAGTCCAATACCCAAGAGTTCACATCAGAAGCATCTCCTGTGATGTGCATCATTGCATAGAACTGAAGAATTAGCTCTTCATTCCAATCAACAATATCAGTGCAAAAGTTGAGCAGTCCAGCGTCATGAAGAACACTAAGGACCGGCGTGAAGCAAGGCAATGATTCCATGTCCACGTGAGGAATATGCTCATGGTCGAAGACTTTGTGTTTGTTGAAGAGCAGTGAAGAATACAAGTCGGCTTGGCTGGCAGTCCAGAAACGCTTCCTTCTAAGACGAGCAGAGTCATATGGGTTGTAATCCGTGAAGAATACATGCCCGTGGAAGAAGTCATCAGCCTTAAATTTTTGCTTCTTTGAGAAAGGATCCTTTGGCTTGGGCTGAGGAGTATCAGTTAATTGCATCACAACCTCAGGAATCGCAATATCAGGATCCACATGATGAGGAATTTCAGTCTCTTCTTCAGTGGCAGACTGGGTCTTTAATTCTTCAGCAGCAATTTCATCAGCACTAGTGGCTGGAATCTCTTCATGAATAGACGGAATGGGGTGTGGTTCTTTAGATCCCATTTGAACTTCACTAGTCACTGGGGACTGAGGAATTTGTTGCAAAGGAGTGAACAAAGGAGAATTGGGGTGCTGACTTTCCCAAAAGTCATCATTCATCACTGGCGTTGTGCACCCAATGTCCACACCCTCATCTTCTTCACTCATTTCTTCAACACCGGCCTCTTTAGCAGTGAACTGAGGCATGGGCGATGAGATAACCGGGGTTGAAGGAATTGCATCCACTTCAATTTCGTCATCCAACTGCTCTGAAGAAGCAGCAGAAGGAATATCTTCAACGAATCCGCTTGGGATCACATATTCTTCATCAAAAGGAACGAGTTCCTTTGATGGCATGCTCGAGACTAGAACAACATTAATCAAATTCTCAAAAGGGCTGGTCAATTTCTTCGTCTTCTTCGGAGCTGAAGGTTCTGATGAAGTTGATGCTTTCCTTTTCTTCACAGCTGCACGCTCCGCAGCCTTGGTCTTCTCTGCTTCTGATGCAGAAGGAAGAATTGGACTTGGTGTAGGTGCAGGAGGAGTAGAGGAAATTGGTTCAGTTTATTCAGGCACAACTGATGCAGTTACCCTGGCATGATCAGTTTCTTTAGGCACATCAGTTGAAGCTTCAGCTGTCCTAACAGTTTCTTCAGGCGCAACACTAGTGGTTGCCCTAGCAGTTTCATCAGTGGCTGAATGCAGTCATCAGCCCTGGTACTAGCAGATTCATCAGCGGCCTAATTTTCATCAGCGGTGCTGGCATGTTCTTCTGTAGGCTGAGCAGATGCCTCAGCCTAAGGAATTTCTTGTTGCGTTGGAGCTGCAACATTGGTAGTGAATTTTTCAGTCATCTTGATGAATCTGACCTTGGCTCCAAGCCAGTCAGCATAGTAGTGATCAAATTCATCACTCAGATTCTTGATCTCTGATTGCAGAGCTACAAGTCCTTCAGGTGAAAGCTTCAAGAAGTTTTGCTTTAGAAGATGCTCTTTCTTGTACTGCGCTTTCTTCACCTTCCTCCCCTATTCATATTTCCATTTCTCTTCATCAATGAAGGCAGTCAACACATGACTTTGACCAGGAGTGAGGTTCATCTCAGGCAAAGGTGTGTTGGGGTCCTTGTGCCACAAGTTGATGAAGTCGAGGATCAACTTTGGATCCAGCATCAATGGCACATTACTGCCTTTGGCTCTAGCAGCCCTGTGCTACCTGTCTCTGATGATTTCAGTGAGTTCTTCATCATCAGCTTTGTCGTCATCGGACGGTACTTGGAAGGCGACCTGCTTCTTGTGAGGACTTTGTCGAGAACCTCGTCCAGTAGCGGCCTTTGTCTTCAGCAAGGTAGGGCCAGTTGAAGAATGCGGAGGAGCAGAAGAACTTGCAGAGGATCCTGAGGCAATAGAGATGCCTGTTGTCCTTTGGCACGAGGCTAGATGCGCATGTGCTGAGGATTTGGACGGAGGAGCTGAGGATTTTGGAGGAGTTGGTGCAGCATGAGGAATTGGCCCTGAGGGCTTTGCAGAACTTGGCCGTGCGGGCATTATTGAGGAGCTTGGCCGTGAGGGCATATAAGTTGAAGCACTGGGCTTGTGAGGAAGCTTCTTGGGCATATCCTTTTTAGGTTTGCTAGCAGAGGCCTCAACAGTGGCAGCAGCATAATCTTCATTAAATTTCTTCACTGCTTCTTTTGCCAGTTTGGCTAGCTTAGCTTGACACTTAGCCCATTCCTTGGGAAATTACCCACCTCTTCTGATGCTAGAGGGATCAGCAACTTGGCCAGGTGCCAATGGAGGTCTTGGGAATGGAGACTGTACAGTGAATTTCTTCATGTACTTGGGTGTAACGTAGCGATATTCCCTCCATTCCCGTGCCCATCTCCTCTCTATCTTCTGTATGCGCACCTTGCGCTAATTTTTGGTCTCCTTGCCATGTTTGTCCTCATCAGGAGTGCATTATTCATCATATATATCCTCAGGGATTTCAAACGTTGTGTTGACTTCCAATTCTTACCTCCCTTCTGAGGTTTGTTGCCATCTGCCATTTTCTTCAGCTGAGGATTTTGAACTATGGAGTTCTCTGAAGAGGTATGCAACTTTTCTTCGAGGAACGCTGCAAATGAGTTAAGTTGATGAGAACCTAGAGATTCAGCAGCGAAGATGTGTACCTTTGAACAGAGTATAGGTGCGAAGAATTTGGAGAGGTCATATGCGTTCTAGAAGTTTTTACAAAAAGAACAAGTTCGAGGAATTTGACCGGATGAGTCTTGAGGAATTTCACTAAGCATTCTTTGACCTAGGTTCCAGAGTTGTACAGATTTGAAAATCCACACAATTGAGGAATCTTGAAGAAAAATGTTGTTTAGGGAAACAAATCAAGAACAGATGTCATGAGAGGTGTTTAGTGTGTGAAGATTTGAAGGATAAACACCTTTTGAAGATTTTATAGAAAACATCAGAATCAACAAGGGCAGTAAAAGTAACTTTTAATTACCCTTGACGAAGAACACAATGAACTGGGACGAGTAGATTTAGAAGCTCGTCAGTTCGGATCTTCCACGCCCTAACTTGGCAGAGGAAGACAATTACGGCGGCGGCGGAGTGAAGAAATCTGCACTCGGTGCGAGTACGAAGGCGACGAGTTCGAGGCAGTGAAGCTCTTCCTCACCGGCGATGATGGAAGTAGCGGCAGCGCTAGGGTTTGATAGCTCGAGCGAGGGAGTGAGGTCGGGCGGAGTAAAATGAAGTGAGGAAGGGAGAGGGTATTTATAACCGAAGTAAAAAACTGCTCGCCCGAGGAAATTGGACGAACGTGCCCCTGACCCTTCTCATTCGCATGACATGTGTCACCCATGTACTGAGAGGTGACATTCATGCACGACCGTGGGTGAATAGGATAATATATCGTGGAAAGTGGAATGGTTTGAGCGGCAAAAGCCGAAAATTCAAATAAGATAAGTTTAAAGTTTCATTCGCAAATGCTTCAGCTGACAAGGACACAGTGAAGATTTTGAATGAGTTTCAAATAGAACGCACATGAAGAGTTTGTGAATAGACTGGGTTGAGTTTAGCATAGAGGGGGAAGGGTTCGATCACATTCACTTAGCAGAAAGAGCAACTTGAAGAAATAGCAATAAGTGAATGCTGTAGAGGACATGAACTCATATATATATATATATATATATATATATATATATATATATATATATATATATATTGCCAAAGAAGAACAACAACGGAGAGAGTGAAGACATTGCAAAGTTGAAGAAAATGAACAGATGAGGAATTTCAAAAATGAGGAAAAACTCAAATTTGAAGATTTCAACTTTTGGTGGTTGCGTGACCCACCGTATAAGAATAATGATTTCAGACACCGCGTACAATTGTCGTAAGGTTCTGAAAATCAAATTCTTCATTAATTTCTTCACACTTAGAGTGTTAGTCTTCATTGATTGAAGAAAAACGTTTCTTCGCGTGTTGCACATCTAAGTCATCAATTTTGCAAAAGTGTTAGGATGTGTGTCCTTTTCAAAGGACATTTGAATATTCTAGGATATTTAGCTCACACCTCAACTTGCTAAATCTCTTCTCATCCAAGGGCTTTGTGAAGATATCGGCTAGCTGTTCTTCAGTCTTCACATGCTCAATAGAGATGTCACCCTTCAACACATGATCACGAAGAAAATGATGACGAATCTGAATGTGCTTTGTCTTCGCATGCTGAACAAGGTTATGAGGAATCTTGATGGCACTCTCATTGTCACAGTAGAGAGGCACATTCTTCATGTTGACGCCGTAGTCCTTGAGGGTTTGCTTCATCAATAGCAATTGAGCACAACAAGAACCAGTAGAAATGTACTCAACTTGAGCAGTAGACAGTGATACACAGTTCTGTTTCTTCAGGACCAACAGACCAAGGATTGTCCGAGGAAATGGCATGTGCCTGATGTTGACTTGCGGTCCACACGATCACCAGCATAGTCAAAGTCTAAATATCCATGAGATCAAAAGCTGAGCCCTTGGGATACCATAATCCAAGTGTTGGTGTGTGAGCTAGATATCGACGAATAGGCTTCACAGCCTTATGATGTGATTCCTTCGGTGTAGCTTGAAATCGGGCACACATGCAAACACTAAGCATAATATCTGGCCTAGATGCACATAAATACAATAAAGAACCAATCATGGAGCGGTATACCTTTTGATCGAAGTCAATACCATTTTCATCAGTGCATAGATGGCCATTTGTGGGTATAGGGATTTTGACTCCTTTGCAATCTTGCATGCCGAATTTCCTCAGTACATCCTTGAGGTATTTCTCTTGAGATATGAAGATGTCGTTTTGTTGTTGATGAATTTGAAGACCTAAGAAGAATTTCAGTTCTCCCATCATAGACATTTAATATTCTTCACTCATCATATAGGCAAATTCATCACTGTAACGTTGGTTAGTACAGCCGAAAATGATATCATCAACATATATTTGGCACACAAACAATTCACCATCATAAGATTTAGAGTTGGGTCAAGTGAACCGGGTTTGAAGCCTTTCTTCATGAGGAATTCCTTCAAAGTATCATACCACGCCCGAGGGGCTGCTTGAGGCCATAGAGGGCCTTATTGAGTCTGAAGACTTTGTTAGGATGCTTTGGATCTTCAAAACCCGGGGGTTGAGCAACATATACTTCTTCCTCAAGATTACCATTGAGGAATGCACTTTTCACATCCATTTGATATAAGATGATATCATGATGGTTAGCATAAGCAAGTAATATGCGAATAGCCTCAAGTCTAGCAATAGGTGCAGAAGTTTCATCAAAATCAATTCCTTCAACCTGTGTGTAGCCTTGAGCTACAAGTCGTGCCTTATTCCTCACCACAAGGCCATTTTCATCTTGCTTGTTGCGGTAGATCCACTTTGTGCCAATGATATTGTGCTTGCGATGATTTGGACGTTTGACCAGTTCCCAGACGTTGTTGAGCTCGAATTGATGTAATTCCTCTTGCATAGCTTGAATCCACTCAGGCTCCAGAAATGCTTCATCTACCTTAGTGGGCTCTGTGATAGAGACGAAAGCAAAGTGCCCACAAAAGTTAGACAAATGTGAAGCTCTTGAGCATCTGAGAAGACCTGGAATGTTGATGTTGTTGATGATTTTCTCAATCTACACTTCATTTGCAATGCGAGGATGAGCTAGTTGTCATTGAGGAATTTGATCAACATTTTCTTCAGCACCATTTTCCTCAGTTGCATCAACATGACATTCTTCATGTTTTGGAATGACTTCTTCAGCAGATTCTTCAGTAGGAATGACATCCTTAGTAGCCTTGAACTTAATAGATTCCTCAGGAGGTATCTCATCTGTCACAGGAGGTAGGTGCTCTATTTGCGAGCCATTAGTCTCATCTAGCCCTGTGCGTTCGGTTTATTCGGTTTACATGATTCGGTTTATACGGTTTTTCGGTATGTACGGTATTAATACTTCGGTAAATACGGTATGAAATTAAAATACGGTTCGGTTTCGGTATATACCAAATTATTTCGGTATGGTTTCGGTATATACCATAAAAACCAAAGTTGACGCGAATTTGAAAATGACGTAATAATAATTTGCAAATTTATGACTCAAAACACATTCTATTTTACACAAATAGTATATGACTATATATATAAGTATATATGCATGCATTGATTCATCTGTTGATGGTTATGGACGTGCTTAGCATTTTAAAAAGAGAAAAATGACAATGTTACAAGAAAAATGTAGGTGCTTAGTAGTGAATTTGACTCATGTACAAGAAAAATGACAACTTGTACGGTTGTTCATCTCAAGAAATATAAATTTATCTTTTACTTCGGTTTATTCGGTTAACCATTCGGTTTTTCGGTATATACCATAAAAACCAAAGTTCAAATCGGTATGAAAAGTTCATACCATACCGAAACCAGAAACCATAAAAACAAAAAAATCGGTTCGGTTCGGTTTATTTTCGGTATGGTTTTTCGGTTCGGTTTTAAAATGCACAGAGTCTCATCGAACCGCACATCTACAGTTTCAAAAACCTTGTGGTGATAGGTGTCAAAGACTCTATAGGTGTGAGAGTCCTTACCATAACCAAGCATAAAACCTTCATGTGCTTTCGGTGCAAATTTAGAATTGTGATGAGGATCTCTAATCCAACATTTAGCACTGAAGACTTTGAAATAACTCACATTGGGTTTCTTGTCAGCGAGGAGTTCATATGCAGTCTTCTTGAAGAATTTGTGAAGATATACCCTGTTGATGATGTGGCACGCAGTATCAATTGCCTGAGGCCAGAAGCGAGGAGGTGTCTCTTACTCATCAAGCATAGTGCGGGCCATCTCAACAAGAGTCCTGTTTTGTGCTCCATGACGCCATTTTGCTGAGGAGTATGAGGAGCAGATAACTCATGAGTAATACCAAGTTCATCAAGATAGTCATCAAGACCAGTATTCTTAAACTCAGTTGCATCATCACTTCTGATGTGCTTGATCTTCACACCAAAGTTGGTTTAAGCCCTCGAGGAAAATCGTTTGAAGATTTCCTGCACTTCAGTTTTGTAAGTGATGATATGCACCCATGTATATCGAGAATAATCATCAACAATGACAAAGCCATATAAAGATGCAGCATTAGTAAATGCGGCATAGTGAGTAGGGCCAAAGAGATCCATGTGAAGCAATTCAAATGGAAGAGTGGTAGTCATGATGGTCTTTGAGGGATGCTTGGCCTTGGTTATCTTTCTGGCTTCACAAGCTCCACACAAATGGTCCTTGAGGAATTTTACACCCTCGATGTGAATGACATGCTTCTTCTTCGCGAGCATGTGCAAGTTCCTCATCCCAGCATGACCAAGTCGTTGATGCCATAGCCAGCCTTCTGAAGCTTTTGCAAGTAGACATGTAGCAGGTTGTGGTCCTATAGAGAAATCAACAATATACAAATCTCCTCTCCTAAAGCCTTCGAAGACTTTGGAATTGTCAGCTTCCATGCTCACAACACAACGATACTTTCCAAAGACAACAACCATATCAAGATCACAAAGCATTGAGACAGGCATGTGAAAGTGCGTTATATCGACTAGAGGGGGGGGTGAATAGGCGATTTTTATGAATTCTTCACTGAGGAATTTGCAGGTGAGGAAATTCCTTAGCGAAGAGCTACTAGCAGCGGAATAAGTACTCAAAAGTAAACATAACAGAACACAAGCATAGTAATCATGATGAAATGAAGACAAGCACAGAATACAGAAAGCGTAAACACAGGATAACACGGGATGAAGACAAACATACTGAAAAAATTGAATTTAGGAAATTGAGAAAGTCTTCAGTAAAAGTCTTCAAACATAGATACGTACAAGCACTCAACACAGTTATGAGGAAATGAAAGAGTTGAGGAAATAGAACCAGTGAGCTTGGTGAAAACAATGATTTGGTAGACTAGTTCCAACTGCTATCTCAGTTGTACATCTGGTTGGAGCGGCTAGCTATTTAAACTTGAGGACACATAGTCCCGGACACACAGTCCTCACCATATTCTCCTTGAGCTAAGGTCACACAGACCTCGCCCAATCACTCGTGGTAAGTCTTCAGGTGACTTCCGAACCTGCACAAACTTGGTCACTCGGCGATCCACAATTCCTCTTGGATGCTCTAGACCATGACGCCTAACCATCTGGAAGCAGCACAGTCTTCAAAGGTAACAAGCGTCGGGTCCATGCAGGATCAATCTCTTCGGTGATGCTCAATAACTTTGGGTTTGTATGTGTTTGGGTTTGGGTTTTCCTCACTTGATGATTTTTGCTCAAAGTCCTCGGAGGATGGGATGCTCTCAAATGACAAGTGTCAGTTTCTCTTGGAGCAACCAACCAACTAGTGGTTGTAGGGAGTGGCTATTTATAGCCTAGCAAGCAATCCGACATGATAAGACATAAATGCCCTTCAATGATATGACCGTTAGGTGGATAGATATTTTGGGATAGCTGGCGCATAGCACAACAACGATCGGAAATTTGAGTATCAAATTCCTCAGGTCTATCATGTTCCTCACTGTGTAGGCAATCCGCACTGGCGAATTCCTAACTCCTCAGTCAGAACAAATTCCTCAAAGACCAGAAGAACTTCGTCTCTGTCACTGAAGAATATGACTGAATTGTATGAGATTTCCAATGGCTTCACTCGAAGGGATTGGTAGGTGTAGGATTTTGAGTTAAGCATCACATGGAAATTTTTCCTTAGTATTTCCTCGACCCCCTTTAACAGTACGGTGTTTCCTATGACTCAAGAAAGAGAAAATGAAACTACGAAAACAAAAGTCTTCACGCTTCATGTTCCTCGAATGAATGCCAAGTCTTCAAAGGTCACACCAATTTCTTCACTTTCAAAGTCTTCAGTCAAAGAACTTCATTTTTAGGGGTCGACTTTTTCTGTAAATATCAAACTCCTCATAGACTTATAGACCTGTGTACACTCATAAACACATTAGTCCCTTAACCTATAAGTCTTCAATACACCAAAATCACTAAGGGGCACTAGATGCACTTACAATCTCCCCCTTTTTGGTGATTGATGACAATATAGGTTAAGTTTTCAACGGGGATAAACATATGAAGTGTAAATATAGATATTGAGGAATTTGATTGCAAGATATAGAAGAACTCCCCCTGAATATGTGCATAGTGAGGAATTTGCTTCTGAAGCATTGCACACTTTGAAGAATAGAATCATGGAGATCTCCCCCTATATCTTGTAATTCATACATGCATTTGACACACCATAATGAAGAATTTGAAATGCATGATGAAATATGGTGACTGATGTAATTCAGCATGCGTGCATTATCATATTTGAGGAATAAGCATGCAGAAAAACGCATTAAGAGTATCAGAGCACCATCGGGTTTAAGTTTACAACTCGATCCAATAAAGTTTCAGAAGAACAAGAGTTGTAACTTGGCAAAAAACGCCCATATAGACAGACCCGCTTGAAGACTAACTCAAAATTCTCCCCCTTTGTCATCGAATGACCAAAAGGATCGAAAATGAGGACTAACCCCCCTGAAGAATATCAAGTTGATGAAGGAGTGCCAGTGTTTTTGGGGTCGTTTGTCGTTGAAGGTCCTGCCGCAGTGTCGTCCAAGTCTTCATATTCGTCGGTATCGCGTGATGAACAATATGAGCTGGACACCAAAGAAGGAAATTTGACCTTCTTGAATTTCTTTGGTGGAGGTGCAGACCAGGCAAAATCTTCCTTGAGACCCATTTTCTTGAGATCTTCTTCACCGTACAGATGTGATAGAATAGCCCAGGTGCGACCGAAGACTTCATGGAGGTAGTAATGGTTTTTCTTCACTGCATTGTGTGTAGCAGTCATGTTGTGAAGAAATGAACCAAATTGACGCTTAACCCATTTATGGTTTCGATCCACCTTCTGGTGAATACTAAGCAGAAGCTCACGGCCAGTCATCACACGAGGAGCAGTGGCTTGAGGAGTAGACTTGGGTGCATTGGCAGCAGAGTCATGTGTGGCAGAGTCAACATTGGTGGAATAAGATGCAGCTTTGCGAAACTGACCATCCAATGGACAAATGCCTTCATCAATGACAGCAGGAGCCTTGCCCTTTTCATTAGTTGAAGTAAAAGCCTACTTGAGGACTTCAATCGGGGGCAGGTAGCTAAGGTGATTCTGAAAATCAGCCTTGTAGTTGAGTGAAGACCTTGTCCTGAGGAATCTCATAATCCAAGGTGCATAAGGTTTCAGCTCAAATGCAGAAAGTGCAGCATTTGCCAGAGTCCTCATGAAGAAATCGTGATAGTTGATAGGAATGCTATGAATGATGTTGAATAGCAGATTCTTCATGATCCCAACTATTTCCTCATCAGATGAGTCGTGGCCTTTGATGGGACTCGTTGTCCTTGTCAGAATGCGATAGACGGTTCTGGGCACATAGAGTAAATCCTTTACGAGGAATTTGGTCCTTGGGGCTTGACCGGGCTTCAAAGGCTTCATTAACACTTGCATGTAATGAGCTGTGAGTTTTGGTTCATGATACAGGTAGCGAGCTCCTTCACTGGGTGGACTGATGGGCAGGGCGTGAAGCAATTCAGAGGCTGGTGCCTTATAGTGAGTATTTTTGGCCATCCAGTCCAAGACCCAGGTGTTGATATCTTCAGGATCACCTGTGATATGCAAATGTAGCGTAGAATTGAAGAATAAGATCTTCATTCCAATCAACAATGTCAGAGAAAAAGTTGAGGATGCCTGCATCATGAAGAACACTGAGCATAGGAGAGAAGCAAGGTAATGATTCCATGTCCACGTGAGGAATATGCTCATGGTAGAAGATTTTGTCTTTGTTGAAAAGCAGTGAAGAGTAGAAGTTGGCCTGGCTTGCAGTCCAGAAACGCTTCCTCCTTAGACGAGCAGATTCATAAGGATTGTAGTCAGTGAAGAACACGTGCTCGCCGAAGAAATCATCAGCCTTGAATTTCTGCTTCTTTGAGAATGGATCCTTTGGCTTGTGGTGAGGAGTGTCAGTCAATTGCATCACAACCTCTGGAATCTCGATCTCAGGTTCCACATGCTGAGGAATTTTAGGTACTGCTTCAGTGGCAGCCTGGGACTTCAATTCTTCATTTACATGATCTTCAACACTAGTGGCTGGAATTTCTTCATGGACAGACGATGTGGCATGTGGTTTATCAGATCCCATTTGTACAGTAGTTACTGGGGACTAAGGAATTTGTTGTAATGGTGTGAAGAGTGGAGAGTTGGGGTGCTGACTTTCCCAAAATTCATCACTTAGCATGGGTGTGGTACAACCAATGTCCACATCTTCATCTCCCATTTCTTCAACGCCGGCCTCTTCAGCAGTAAACTGAGGCATAGGCGAGGAGACAATTGGTGTTGAAGGGATTGTATCCACTTCAATTTCTTCATCCATATGCTCCAACGAAGCAGCAGAGGGATTCTCTTCATCAGATTCACTTGGAATCACATATTCTTCATCAAAAGGAACAAGGTCCTTTGATGGCATGGTGACATAGGAACAACATCAATTGGATTTGCAAATGAGCTAGTCAGTCGCTTCATCTTCTTCTGAGCTGAAGAATCTGATGAAGTTGATGCCTTCCTTTTCTTCACTGCTGCACGCTCTACAGCCTTAGTTTTCTTCACATCTGATGTAGATGGAAGGATCGGAGTTGGTGTAGGCGCAGGAGCAGAGGAATTGGGTTGAATTTCTTCAGGTGCAACTGATGTAGTTGCCCTGATTTCTTCATTTTCTTCAGGCGCACCACTAGTTGATGCCCTGGCAATTTCTTCAGCGGCTGGAATGCAATCATCAGCCCTGGAACTCACATTTTCTTCAGCAGCCTGATTTTCATCAGCGGTGCTGGCATGTTCTTCAGTCGGCTGAGCAGATGCTTCAGCCTGAGGAATTTCCTGTTGGGTTGGGGCGGCAACATTTGAGGTGAAGTTGTCAGCAAGTCTTACAAAACGAACCTTGGCTCCCAGCCAATCAGCATGGTATGCGTCAAATTCATCACTAAGTTTCTTGATCTCAGACTGTATATTAACGAGTTCTTCGGTTGTCATAGAGACACCATTTTTCTTTAGGTAGCGCTCCTTTTTGTACTGCGCTTTCTTGATCTGACTGGCCTTCTCAAACTTCCATTTTTCTTCTTGCATGAAATGAGTCAACATATGACTTTGGCCAGGTGTCAGCTTGAAGTCGGGCATGGGAGTGTTGGGGTCCTTGTGCCAAACATCAATGTATTCGAGGATCAACTTTGGATCCAAAAGCAGAGGCACACTTGTACCCTTGGCTCTAGCGGCCCTGACTTGCCTGTCTCTGATGATTTCTGCTAGTTCTTCATCATCAGCCTCATCTTCATCAGAGGGCACTTGGAAAGCAACTTGTTTCTTGTGAGGACTTGGTCGAGGACCACGTCCAGCAGTGGTCTTCTTCTTCAGAAGAGTGGGAGCAGCTGAGGAACTTGCAGAGGCTCCTGAGGCAATAGATATGCGTGTGGTCCTTTGGCACGTGGCGAGATGCACATGTGTTGAGGATTTGGTCGGAGCAGCTGAAGACTTTGGCAGAGGAGCTGAAGATTTTGAAGGAGCAGGAGCAGCGTGAGGAATTGGCCGTGAGGGCTTTGAGGAATCTGGCCGTGAGGGCATAGCTGAGGAACTCGGTCGTGAGGGCATAGCTGGTGAAGCACTGGGCTTGTGAGCAGGCTTCTTTGGCATGGCCTTTTTCGGCTTTACAGAGGCCTCAACAGCAGCAGCGATAGTAGAGTCTTCGTTGGATTTCCTCACTGCAACTTTTGCTTGTTTGGCCAACTTGGCATGGCTTGGCCCATTCATCAGGATAATCCTCACCACGCTTGAGGCTGGTGGGATCAGCTATTTGACCATGTGCCAATGGAGGTCTTGGGCATGAAGGATTTAGTGCAAATTTCTTCATATATTTGGGAGTGCCATATTTGTACTCCTCCACTCTCTTGCCCATCTCCTCTCAATCTTTTGAATGCGCACCTTGCGCTGGTTTTTATCTTCCTCAGGGGGTGTGAAGTAGCCAGCATAGATGTCCTCAGGTATTTCAAAGGCAGTGTTGACCTCAGGCCTCTTTCCTCCTTTATGTGGCTTCTTACCGTCATCCATTTTCTTCAGTTGAGGAATTTGAACAATTGAATTCTCTGAAGAAGTATGCATGTCGGTGTCAAAACCGGCAGATCTCGGGTAGGGGGTTCCAAACTGTGCGTCTAAGGATTGATGGTAATAGGAGACAGGGGACACGATGTTTACCCAGGTTCGAACCCTCTTGATGGAGGTAATACCCTACTTCCTGCTTAATTGACTTTGATGAGTATAGGGGTTACAAGAGTTGATCTACCTCGAGATCATATGTTGTGGTCTAAACCCTACAGGTATGATGAGCAATGTCATAATGTATCGACTAGCCTGGCCTCGGCTTATATAACATACCAGAGGCCTAGGATAACAAGAGTCCTAGTCGAATACATCGGTGGAGAGGAGTCCTTGTCTTGATCACCAAGTCTTGTGGAATCTTCCTCGTATATGTCTTCGGTTGTCCGAACTGGCCCATGAGTAACCGGCCATGGGGGTCCTCGGCCCAATCCAACTGATCGGGAGACAATGTGGTGAGTACCCCCTAGTCCAGGACACCGTCAGTAGCCCCCTGAACCGGTCTTCAAGTTGGGGACGCTCCTCGGTTCTTCCGAACCTTTCTTCGCCTTTGGTCGTTGGTCTTGAAAACTGGTTCAACAAATCTTCCCATCTTCTATCTTGAGGATTGTCGAGCTAAATCTGAAGATCTTACACGTCGGGTATCCGAGGAGGCCTTTAAGTCTTCGGCCTTTATCAATGCCTTGTTATTTTTATGCCACACCTCGGGTTTGAAGTTCTTCTCGGGCGGCAGTGTCCTCTTGCGTCCGAGCTCCAACGCCGGACTATATTCGAGGTATCTTTTGTAGACGAGCACCAATGTCGGACCGCTTCCGAGCTCCAATGCCGGAATGTATCCGAGCTCCAACGCCGGACTATGTCCAAACTCCAACGCCGGACTATGTCCAAGCTCTAACGCCGTACTATATCTAAGGTGTCGTAGATCACCTTGGTTCAGAAAAGTTGAAGGAGTTTAGCCGAGCCTAATGCCGGAAATGCCCTCTATGGAGCCAGCCACTGGCGACCGAGCTTTATGCTGGACTACTTCCGAGGTGGTGCACCACCCCGATTGTGGGCCGATTTTTTGTTAATATTTTCGATTGGTGCAATTTATTCTCTGCCGAGATATATAGCCAGTAGCCGTCAAGGTGTGTATCGGTCTAAAACTCGAGATGCACCTGAAGGATGACATAAGATCGCTGATCCCAGTAGTCACTGAGACTCAGGTTGATTTGCAAAATCGGCCTGAGGATCAACTCCTAGCTCGGCATAATATTTCGGGACGCAAAAAGCGGTGTGCAGAGTCCTCGAGACTTAGGTTGGGTGCGTCCGACCAATCCTGAGGATCATAATCTCCACGAAAGCTATATTGCACTTAAATTTTCTGCACTGGATTGCCAACGCAGTAGCCCCCGAGACACTGGTCGGGTGGCAACACCAGATCAGGGGATCGATGTGCCCCTTTAATATTTATAAATAATGAGCAGGATGCCCGGTAGCCCCCGAGCCTTAATGCGGGCACGGGTGGCCGAATTAAGGATTGATATCCATAGTATAATCACAAATTATGTGTAATGACTCTATGTATCCAAGGACGTTACATCATTAATGCTCGGATCCGCATTGTACAAAACTTTGTTGACTGACCATCGGCTTCCACCTCCTCGGCCAGTAGCTGAGGAGTGTTTGTCCTACTTTATAAAGCCTTTATGAGGGCAAAGATTTACGACAAACAAGGTAATCTGGCCATACGGTTTTATAAACAAAGGTACACAGAGAGATATGTTATATTACTGTTTAACATAAGAAATGTCTTCCAAAGAAAATAGTCCCACTATCGGTTCCTTTCTTTGGGTTGTCATGCTAAGCATGATCATGAAACCTCAGCTCTAATGTAAGAGCAAAATATTGTGGATTTAGTTTGGGAGGCCAGTCACTAGCCCCCGGTAGTGTTCGGCGATAGTCGAGGTCAAGATGTAAACATTTCGGCCAATGTTATGAATGGCCCATCATTTAACACAGTCATCGGATCGCTGACCAGTTTACGCTTATTGTGACAGTTAGTTTTCGGCTTTCTCCGCCGATGTGCTTAACCATGTGAGCTGGAAGCACAATCGCAGTGGTTATCCCTTTGCACACCTAGCCGAACAAAGCGGAACGTAGGAGGCAAGCACAGGAGCCGGGCAACCCAACTATTGACCGAAGACACAATTCAAAACCGATGCATATATAGCAATATCCGAGAATGTTTTTGCCGAATCTCAAAAGGTGTCCGGCGTTGCGCTGCGAGACTTGTGCTGAAAACACACAAATAGTTTGAAAGTGCCATAAGCTTGGAAAACCAAAAAACGTCAGTAAAAACTTGACGTCTGAACAAGATCAAGTGTTCAGTGCCAATCCGAAAATTGGTCTTAGAAAAAAAGTGCTTATGTCGTGCTTTAATATGACACATCCTATCTCAAGACTTCAAGTGGGTCAGCCCATGGCTTCAACCTCCTATCCCTAAGGCGGGGTACTTCTCATTAGGCCAATTTAACAAAGTAAACTCTAGCGGCTTTGAGAGAGAAATTAGGCTCCCCGACTATTGACCACACACTCGCGTCGAAAAAGGAGTGATAGAAAAAGACTTTGCAACGACCAAGAAGAAAACACATTTACTATAAAATAGCTCATATAAATTTTAGAGCCCCCAAGTGACTTGGGTAAAAGAATTTTATGTATAATGATTGTATGTACCGAAGTACTTATATCATATCTGTGTTCACCCGAACTTTAAACGCGTCTTAACCGACCGTCGGCTTCTCCCTCTTCGGCCTAGGGCCGAAAAGTGTCATGTACTCCACCTGTCGAGAGTATCGACGGTGTTTCCGATGACCAGGCAATCAGGCCATAAGGCTGTAACAGACAAAGCGCGCAAGAACTTATGCTATATTACTGATGAAGTGTAAGAAGCATCTTCGAAGAAAATAATACCCCCATCGATACCTTTCTTTGGTGCTCATTATTACTATGAGACTTGTGCAATAGATATTTTGTACTCATGAGTTCCGTTGTGTGCCGACCATGATTGAAAACAATAAGAGCGCTAGCTTTCGGCTTCACCCAGTCTGAGGTCCGAGCTCGGATGACCCGGTCGTGACAATCGCAGAGGTGCTCCCTTTACTCCCTAGCCGAACAATCGGGAATGTAGGGGTAAGCACAGGAGCCAGGCAACCCAGCTTGCAGAACACTTAAGTCAATATGGTGCATATTGTGGCATAATACACGAACAAGGAACGAAGCCGTACAAGTATAATCATATGCAAGAGGAAAATCTTCATGAAGGAAGCCCCCAAGTAAACGGGGTATTTGAATTTGTCCGTCACAGACAAAGATTGACAAGGAATTATGATGCTTGGTCGAACTGAGAAAAAAAATTAAAACCAAAAGTTTTTGAGCATGAAAGCGACTTAGCTTGTTAATGTGTTCGGCATTGATGACACAGTCCAAGCTTGATGCAGGACAAGGTTCCATCCCCCAAGCCAGTCGCAAGGTGGCGGAGCGAAGAGCTCGGCACTCCGAAGTGGTGTCATAGCACGGCCAAAGCAGGCCGATAGAGTGACGCCGAAGCCCCCGGTGCGGGTTAATGAAGTGTTGACGAAACCTCCCATCCAGCCGAGGAGACAACACTGCCCAACTCGATTCACTTACCTGTGCGCCAAACACTCGGGGAGGTAGAGCTCTCTCGGCGATGCCGAAGTCCCCGAGGAAACCGAACACGTCGGTATGGCAACACGACAAACAAGGTGATCACGCAAGCCGATTTATGCCAATTTGAGACAGCGGCCTTGGCTTGCCGAAGCGACCGTGTAACGCGGTCGAAGTCGATCACCTACACGCATAAAATAGTGCGGTCCAAAAAGAATAATACAGATATATATAAAATCCTTGCATAATTGCTTTTCACAAAAATAATTTATTTAAAGAGATGTGGCCTGGCGCCGAAGTCAATGTTGATGCAGAGCGTCGGCGTGATGCGATGAAGGCGTGGCAAAAGCCCGAATTCACATGCCGGTCCGAGTTCCAGATTCGATGTTTGCCAGACTATATACGGAAACTGACCGTACCACTGTGTGACCGTCGATAATGTGGCGGCCATTTGACAGGCCCCCGTAGAGATGATGGAACAAACCGGAGTAATAATTCTTTGGGGAGAATAGACCCAAACAAGCAAAAATTATTGGGATAAATAGCACCTGGTTTATTTATTGTAGCAATCCAAAGAAAGGTGACTCCCAACATTGGGACTCGATCCGCACACCCATTGCCCGATGGGTGATAAAGCGCCGGCATGGAGATGTTGGCAAAGGTTGGCTTGCGAAGACAAAGCCCTTGGTCCAGCTAATCGTGACGAAGCTGGTTGGCTGGTGACACTAAGGTCACCGGAGTAGGTTGATGAAGAGATGATGAAGCCCCCGATCTAGCCGAGGTGTTGGAGCGGCTCAGCGAAGAGATGCCAGAGTCTACTTGTCGGCCGATGTGTCAAAACAGGTCGGCGTGTTTGATGATGATTTGAAGAAGAGGCAGCATGGTGATGCCGACGCAGGTTAAGACTTGTGACGCGATCGACGCTAGCTTGATGAAGCTACCACGTGGCGATGCCTGTGTGCCCACTCCGTGTAATCCGTGGGGCAGCGACGTTGATGATGATTTATCCTTCGTGATGCCGAACTCTTGTTCGGCTTGCCGAGATGATGATCGAAGGAGTTGAGCTCGGCTCAATAAAGCGACGACGTGTTTAGGGCAGGTCGACAACCATGGAGCAATACTGCCGGACTGGTTTGACACCAGCGTGATGGTGAAGATTACCACGGAGAAGGCTTAAAATTTTATGGGTACGTGTTTAAAAACAACGCACAATACCCTAGAAAAAATTCCTTCAAAAGGGGTGTCTGATATCCCGTTCATGAAGAAATGTGAACTCGGGCCGGATTCGTATTCGCGCAGGAAACGGATCCGAAAATCGTTGCGCTGATCGGAGGTTTCCCGGAGTTTGAACGGTCGGATCGAGCTGAAATTTTGAAGGGTGATAGACTTAGGAATTTCGCAGCCGATCAATGGTTGGATCTTCCAAAGGACGTCCAAGCTAGATGCTGGACGCCACGCTCCAAACTCGTCCTGATTCCCGTCCAGATTCGAAATGGCTCCGGTATATCATAGATTGCCAGAGATTTCTCCATCGGAACTCGTTGAAATTTTGCATGGTTGTTGTACACTCAATTCCACACAATCCCACCAAAGCAATTGTCAAAGCGATACTTGAGGAGGCAGTGGCGGCAGATACAAGTTCGTTGTCCAGAAAAATAGCACGGTCGCTCGAGGGCAATGTTGATGTTGAGCCCTCGAGCTCCATGGATGATTCCTCCATGATCTTGATAGAGATCGGAGTTGATGTTTGATGAAGGCCCTCGTCCGAATATGGTGATCCGAACATGGGGTGCAGTTCTTGGTCGAACCAAGGTGACCAGTCGAGCTGGTGATGAAGATGCCGAAGTCGCAGTTGATCTACAGGCGAGCCGTCAATCTTTTGCCGAACACACAGTGGAACTCTCAATGAAATCACCATTGTCGGTGTCAAAACCGGTAGATCTCGGGTAGGGGGTTCCAAACTGTGTGTCTAAGGATCGATGGTAACAGGAGACAGGGGACACGATGTTTACCCAGGTTCGGGCCCTCTTGAAGGAGGTAATACCCTACTTCCTGCTTAATTGACTTTGATGTGTATAGGGGTTACAAGAGTTGGTCTACCTCGAGATCATATGTTGTGGTCTAAACCCTACAGGTATGATGAGCAATGTCATAATCTATCGACTAGCCTTTCCTCGGCTTATATAACATACCAGAGGCCTAGGATAACAAGAGTCCTAGTCGAATACGTCGGTGGAGAGGAGTCCTTGTCTTGATCACCAAGTCTTATGGAATCTTCCTCGTATATGTCTTCGGCTGTCCGAACTGGCCCACGAGTAACCGGCCATGGGGGTCCTTGGCCCAATCCAACTGATCAGGAGACGATGTGGTGAGTACCCCCTAGTCCAGGACACCGTCAATGCAACTTTTCTTCGAGGAACGCTGCAAATGAGTTAAGTTGATGAGAACCTAGTGATTCAACAGCTGACATGAGTACCTATGAACAGAGTATAGTTGCGAGGAATTTGGAGAGGTCATATGCGTTCTCAGAAGGTTTTTTATAAATAACAAGTTTGAGGAATTTGACCAGACGAGTCTTGAAGAATTTCACTAAGCGTTCTTTGTCTTAGGTTCCAGAGATGTATAGATCGAAAATCCACACATTTGAGGAATCTTGAAGAAAAACACAGCTTAGAGAAACGAATCAAGAACAAATGACATATGAGGTGTTTAGTGTGTGAAGATATGAAGAAAAACACCTTTGAGGATTTTGTAGAAATAATTTGAAGCAAAGAGGGCAGTAAAAGTAACTTTTAATTACCTTGGACGAAGAACACGATGAACTGGAATGTGGAAATGTGAAGTTCGTCAGTGTAGATCTTCCACGCCCTAACTTGGCGGAGGAAGACAACTATGGTGGTGGCGGAGTGAAGATTTCCGTGACCGGCACGAGTACGATGGCAATGAGGTTGAGACAGTGAAGATTTTCCTCACCGGCGACGATGAAGTAGCGGCGGCGCTAGGGTTTGAGAAGTTCGAGCTGGAGAGAGGTCGAGCGGAGTAAAGGAAGTGAGGAAGGGGAAGGGGGTATTTATAGCCACGGTGAAAAACTGTTCGCCCGAAGAATTTGGATGAACGTGCCCCTGACCCTTCTTATTCGCTTAACATGTGTCACCCACGTACTGAGAAGTGGAGATCGTGTACGATCGTGGGTGAATAGATAAGTATATCGTGGGATGTAGAACGGTTTGAGCGGCAAAGCCGAAAATTTTAAAGAGATAAGTTTTAACATTGTGTTCGCAACTCTTCAGCTGACAAGGACACAATGAAGATTTTGAACGAGTTTCAAATAGAACGCACATGAAGAATTTGTGAACAGATTGGGTTGATTATATCATAGAGGGGGAAGGGTCCGATCACATTCACTTAGCAGAAAAGCCAACTTGAAAAGATAGCCATAAGTGAATGTTGTAGAGGACATAAACTCATATATATATATATATATATATATATATATATATATATATATATAGCCAATGAAGAAAAACGATCGAAACAGTGAACACAATGCAAAGTTGAAGAATTTGACCAATTGAGGAATTCAAAACTGAGGAAAAACTCAAATTGAAGATTTTCAACTTTTGGTGGTGGCGTGACCCACCGTATAAGAATGATGATTTCAGACACCGCGTACAATTGTCGTAGGGTTCTGAGAATCAAATTCTTCGTTAATTTCTTCACACTTAGAGTGCTATTCTTCATTGGTTGAAGAAAAACGTTTTCTTCATGTGTTGCACATCTAAGTCATCAATTTTTCATAAGTGTTAGGATGAGTGACCTTTTCAAAGAACATTCGAAAATTCTAAGATATTTAGCTCACGCCGCAACTTGCTAAATCTCTTCTCATCCAAGGGCCTTGTGAAGATATCGGCTAGCTGTTCTTCAGTCTTCACATGCTCAATAGAAATGTCTCCCTTCAACACATGATCACGAAGAAAATGATGACGAATCTGAATGTGCTTTGTCTTCGAGTGCTGAACTTGGTTGTGAGCAATCTTGATGGCACTCTCATTGTCACAGAAGAGAGGCACATTCTTCACATTGACGCCGTAGTCCTTGAGAGTTTGCTTCATCCATAGAAATTGAGCAGAGCAAAAACTAGCGGCAATGTACTCAGCTTCAGCAGTAGATAGTGATACGCAGTTCTGTTTCTTCGAGGACCAACAGACCAAAGATCGTCCGAGGAAATGACATGTACCAGATGTTGACTTGCGGTCCACATGATCACCAGCATAGTCAGAGTCAGAATATCCAATGAGATCAAAAGCCGAGCCCTTGGGATACCATAATCCAAGTGTTGGTGTGTGAGCTAGATATCGAAGAATATGCTTCACAGCCTTATGGTGTGATTCCTTCAGTGTAGCTTGAAATCGGGCACACATGCAAACACTAAGCATTATATCTGGCCTAGATGCACATAAGTACATTAAAGAACTAATCATGGAGCGTTATACCTTATGATCGAAGTCGATACCATTTTCATCAGTGCATAGATGGCCATTTCTGGGCATAGGAATTTTGACGCCTTTGCAATCTTGCATGCCGAATTTCCTCAGTACATCCTTGAGGTATTTCTCCTGAGATATGAATATGCCATTGCGTTGTTGACGAATTTGAAGACCTAAGAAGAATTTCAATTCTCCCATCATAGACATTTGATATTCTTCACCCATCATATAGGCAAATTCATCACTATAACATTGGTCAGTACAGCCAAAGATAATATCATCAACATATATTTGACACACAAATAGTTCACCATCATAAGAAATAGTGAAAAGAGTAGGGTCGAGTGAACCGGGTTTGAAGCCTTTCTTCATGAGAAATTCCTTCAAAGTATCATACCACGCCCGAGGGGCCTGTTAGGCCATAGAGGGCATTATTGAGTCTGAAGACTTTGTCAGGATGCTTTGATCTTCAAAACCTGGGGGTTGAGCAACATATACTTCTTCCTCAAGATTACCATTGAGGAATGCACTTTTCACATCCATTTGATATAGAGTGATATCATGATGGTTAGCATAAGCAAGTAATATGCGAATAGCCTCGGGTCTAGCAACAGGTGCAAAAGTTTCATCGAAATCAATTCCTTCAACATGTGTGTAGCCTTGAGCTACAAGCCGTGCCTTATTCCTTACCACAAGGCCATTTTCGTCTTGCTTGTTGCGATAGATCCACTTTGTGCCAATGATATTGTGCTTGCGAGGATCTCGATGTTCGACCAGTTCCCAGACATTGTTGAGCTCGAACTGATGTAATTCTTCTTGCATGCCTTGAATCCACCCGGGCTCCAAAAATGCTTCATCTACCTTAGTGGGCTCTGTGATAGAGACAAAAGCATAGTGCCCACAAAAGGTAGATAAATGTGAAGCTTTTGAGCGTGTGAGAGGACCTGGCGCTTTAATGTCATTTATGATCTTTTCAACTTGCACTTCTTTTGCAACGCGAGGATGAGCTGGTTGTCGTTAAGGAATTTGATCAACATTTTCTTCAGCATCATTTTCTTCAGGTGCATTAGCTCAACGTTCTTCATGTTCTGGAACGAATTCTTCAACAGATTCTTTGGTAGGAATGACATCCTCAGTAGCCTTGAACTTGATAGTTTCCTTAGGTGCTGGTTCATCTATCACAGAAGGTAGGTGCTCTCTTTGCGAGCCATTAGTTTCATCGAACCACACATCTACAGTTTCAACAACCTTGTGAAGAACGTTGTTGAAAACTCTGTAGGTGTGCGAGTCCTTTCTGTAACCAAGCCTAAAACCTTCATGTGCTTTCGGTGCAATTTTTGAGTTGTGATGAGGATCTCTAATCCAACATTTAGCACTGAAGACTTTGAAATAACTTACATTGGGTTTCTTATCAGTGAGGAGTTCATAGGCAGTCTTCTTGAAGAATTTGTGAAGATATACTCTGTTGATGATGTGGCACCCAGAAACGATGAGGCATTTTGTATTCATCAAGCATAGTCTGAGCCATCTCAGCAAGAGTCCTGTTCTTGCGCTCCATGATGCCATTCTGCTAAGGAGTATAAGGAGCAGATAACTCATGAGTAATACCAAGTTCATCAAGATAGTCATCAAGACCAGAATTCTTGAACTCAGTTCCATTGTCACTTCTGATGTGCTTGATCTTCACACCAAAGTTGGTTGAAGCCCTCGAGGAAAATCGTTTGAAGACTTCCTGCATTTCATGTTTGTAAGTAACAATGTGTACCCATGTGTAACGAGAGTAATCATAAACAATCACAAAGCCATAGAGAGATGCATCATTTGTGACTGCTGAGTAATGATTAGGAGCAAAGAGATCCATGTGAAGCAATTCAAATGGTCGAGTGGTGGTCATGATAGTCTTCACTGGATGCTTAGCCTTTGTCATCTTCCTAGCTTCACAGGCTCCACATAAGTGATACTTGAGGAATTTGACATTCTCAATGCCAATGACATGCTTCTTCTTTGCAAGCGTGTTTAAATTCCTCATGCCTGCATGACCAAGTCATCGATGCCAGAGCCAACCTTCTGAAGCTTTTGCAAATAGGCACACGGCTGGTTGCGGTCCTGTAGAGAAATCAGCAATACACATGTCCCCTCTCCTAAAGCTTTCGAAGACTTTGGAATTGTCAGCTTCCATAACCACAACACAATGGTACTTGCCAAAGACAACTACCATATCAAGATCGCAAAGCATTGAGACATGCATGTGAAAGTGTGTTATATCGACTAGAGGGGGGGTGAATAGGCGATTTTTATGAATTCTTCACTTAGGAATTTGCAGGTGAGAAAATTCCTTAGCGAAGAACTACTAGCAGCGGAATAAGTACTCAAAAGTAAACATAACAGAACACAAGCATAGTAATCATGATGAAAAGAAGACAAGCACAGAGTACAGAAAGCGTAAACACAGGATAACACAGGATGAAGACAAACAGACTAAAAAAATTGAATTGAGGAAATTGAGAAAGTCTTTAGTCAAAGTCTTCAAACACAGATACGAACAAGCACTCAACACAGTTATAAGGAAATGAAAGAGTTGAGGAAATAGAACCAGTGAGCTTGGTGAAAACAATGATTTGGTAGACCAGTTCCAACTGCTGTCTCAGTTGTACATCTGGTTGGAGCAGCTAGGTATTTAAACCTGAGGACACACAGTCCAGGACACACAGTCCTCACCATATTCTCCTTGAGATAAGGTCACACAGACCTCGCCCAATCACTCGTGGTAAGTCTTCAGGTGACTTCCAAACCTGCACAAACTTGGTAACTCGGCGATCCACAATTCCTCTTGGATGCTCTAGACCATGATGCCTAACCGTCTGGAAGAAGCACAGTCTTGAAAGGTAACAAGCGTCGAATCCACACAGGATCAATCTCTTCAGTGATGCTCAATAACTTTGGGTTTGTATGTGTTTGGGTTTGGGTTTTCCTCACTTGATGATTTTCGCTCAAAGTCCTCGGAGGATGGGATGCTCTCAAATGACAAGTGTCAGTTTCTCTCGGAGCAGCCAACCAGCTAGTGGTTGTAGGGGGCGGCTATTTATAGCCTAGGGAGCAGCCTGACATGATAAGACATAAATGCCCTTCAATGATATGACCGTTAGGTGGATAGATATTTTGGGCCAGCTGGCGCATAGCACAGCAACGGTCGGAAATTTGAGTATCAAATTCCTCAGGGCTATCATGTTCCTCACTGTGTAGGCAATCCGCACTGGCGAATTCCTAACTCCTCAGTCAGAACAAATTCCTCAAAGACCAGAAGAACTTCGTGTCTGTCACTGAAGAATATGACTGAACTATATGAGATTTCCAATGGCTTCACTCGAAGGGATTGGTAGGTGTAGGATTTTGAGTTGAGCATCACATGGAAATTTTTCCTTAGTATTTCCTCGACCCCTTTAACAGTACGGTGTTTCCTATGACTCAAGAAAGAGAAAATGAAACTACGAAAACAAAAGTCTTCACGCTTCATGTTCCTCGAATGAATGCCAAGTCTTCAAAGGTCACGCCAATTTCTTCACTTTCAAAGTCTTCAGTCAAAGAACTTCATTTTTAGGGGTCGACTTTTTCTGTAAATATCAAACTCCTCATAGACTTATAGACCTGTGTACACTCATAAACACATTAGTCCCTTAACCTATAAGTCTTCAATACACCAAAATCACTAAGGGGCATTGGATGCACTTACAATCTCCCCCTTTTTGGTGATTGATGACAATATAGGTTAAGTTTTCAATGGGGATAAACATATGAAGTGTAAATATAGATATTGAGGAATTTGATTGCAGGATATAGAAGAACTCCCCTTGAAGATGTGCATAGTGAGTAATTTTCTTTTGAAGCATTGCACACTTTGAAGAATAGAATCATGGAGATCTCCCCCTATATCTTGTAATTCATACACGCATTAGACACACCATAATGAAGAATTTGAAATGCATGATGAAATATGGTGACTGATGTAATTCAGCATGCGTGCATTATCATATTTGAGGAATAAGCATGCAGAAAAATGCATCAAGAGTATCAGAGCACCATCGGGTTTAAGTTTACAACTCGATCTAAGACAGACATTAGGTTGTATCCTAAGGACTTGACAAGCATGACTTTGTCCATGTGTCGATCCTTTGAGATCACAACCTTACCTAGACCCAATACCTGACTTTTGCCTTTGTCAGCGAAGATGATATGCTTCAGATGCGATGGTGATAAAGGAGCATCCATCAATAGATTCTTGTCACCAGTCATGTGATTTGTACATCCACTGTCGAGGACCCACTCAGTGGCTTTGGGTTGATCATCCTGCAGATGAATTAGTGCAACTTACGAACTTCATATACTTCATCAGTGAAGAATATGACATCAATTCATCAGATCAATTTCATCAAGCAACAGAATAGATAAAGCAGTATGAGGACGTGAGAAATGAAAGTTCATTTCTTCATGATTAGCCTGCGTCCTTTCAGGCATACTCAGGTCTCCAGCAAATTCTTCAGACGATTACGTACGTCTGGAGACCTGACCCTGCAGAAGAGATTAGTTCTTTTTCTTCACCACCCACATCTGAAGGGGTGGCAAAGAGTTCATCACTCTACGAGCTCCATACGAGAAAGGTGGCATAGAAGCCAGTCCATTTCGTTTCACATAAGAGGAGTTAGGGTAAGCATATGAATAAGCAGAGAAATTCTTCGAGGACTTATGAACATAATGATCAGAAGAATAATGCTCATATTCATAGCCCTTGGCTCTTCCCTGCGAAACAGAGTTGTTAGCACGATGATGTTCATATGAGGACTTTGATCCTTTTGAGGAATTTGGTCCATATGAAGAATTTGAGCTGGGGTCCCTATTCTTCATAGGTGGTGTCCTGAGGACATTCACCTGAAGACTTTCAAGGCACCTTTTGGGAACCCAGATTTTCTTCATAGGAGGACCGTTCCTGCAGTTAGTGCCAACATATCTAGCAAATACTTCACCATTCTGGTTTTTGAACAATTTATAGTTGGATTCAAATGACTCATCATCAGAACGAGGAGATTCACATGCAAAGCTAGATAAGTTGGATGGATCAACTGGAGGTCCCTTTGCAGCCACCCATGAGGTTTTGGGGTACTGCTCAGGCTTCCAATATGTACCATCAGCATTGAGTTTCCTCTCAAAGGCAATACCCTCTTTCCTAGGGTTCCTGTTGAGGATCTTCTTTTTAAGCACATCACAAAGAGTATGATGCCCTTTGAGGCTTTTGTACACGCCTGCCATGTACAATTCCTTCAGCCCTGCATCGTCAGTGATACTAGCAATGTCCTCAGATGAGGAATTAGTGATAGTAGAGGCAGGTGAAGAATTTGAAGCATTAGCAGCATTTGAACATTCAGGTGAAGAATTAGCAGATTCACGTTCAATGCACTTCAAGCATGGAGGAACAAATTCTTCCTGAGAAGCGCTGATTTGTTAAGCAAGTAATGAATCACGCTTCTTCTGAAGATCTTCATAACTCACTCTTAGCTTTTCAAGATCTTGCTTTCTTTGAAGAAATTCATATGAAAGCTTCTCATGATCAGATAAGAGAGTGTTATGATGACCTTGAAGGTTGTCAAACCTAGACTGAAGTCTCTGAAGATTTTTAGTCAAGGTTTTAGTGCGATCCATTTCTTCACCCAACATATCATCACTTTTGTCTAGCATGTTTTGAACCTTTTCAAAAGCCTTTTGTTGTTTTACAACAATCTTATCAAGTTTGGAGTAGCTGGGATTGAGGTTTTCATCAGATTCATTCTCACTTGATTCAGAGGAGGGGTATTTGAGTACCTTGGCAACTTTTGCCATGAAGCAATAGGTGGGAGCGTAGTCATCATTGTTTCCATTAGCCTTGTTGGTGAAGCCATTTTCTTTAGAGTTGAAGATGGACTTGCTGACGAAAGCATTAGCGAGAGCCAGGCTCGCCACACCAGACTCAGACTCCTCAGATGCCTCCTCTTCCTCATGTTCCTCGGATTCAGCCTCAGAGTCCATTTCCTTGCCAATGAACGCTCGAGCCTTCTAGAGCTACTCTTCTTGTAAGACGAAGACTTCGAGGATTTTGGTGATGAAGATTTTGAGGATTTCTTCTTTTTCTTTGCATCATCAGAACTGTAATCCTTGTATTTCTTCTTCTTTGATTCCTTTTCCCACTGAGGACAATCTTGAACATAGTGTCCAGGTTTCTTGCATTTGTGACAAAGCCTCTTCTTGTAGTCATTGGATGAGGAATCATTGCTTCTTGAGGATTTTCCAAAGCGACCACATCTTGAGAACTTATGGAATTTCTTCACGAGCAGTGCTAGTTCATGGCTCAGTTCTTCAGGATCACCAAGGCTGCTACCAGAATCTTCATCTTCAGATTCAGACACTGCCTTGGCCTTCAGGGCACGTGATCTGCCATAGCTCGAACCATAGAGATCTCTCTTCTCAGCAAGTTGGAACTCATGAGTATTTAGCCTCTCGAGGATATCAGCGGATCAAGTGACTTGTAATCAACACGTTCTTGTATCATCAATGCCAGAGTATCAAATGAGGAATCAAGCGATCTCAACAATTTCTTCAGCACCTCATGGTCGGTGATGTCAGTGGAACCAAGTGCTTGAAGCTCATTTGAGATGCCAGTGAGGCGATCGAAGGTTTGCCAAACATTTTCATTGTCGAGTCTTTTGAAGCAGTTGAAGAGATTTCGAAGAACGTCAACTTGAGAGTCACGCTGTGTTGAGACTCCCTCGTTGACCTTGGATGGCCTGTCCCAGATAAGCTTGGTTGTCTCCAAAGCACTCACTCTGCCATACTGTCCTTTGCTCAGATGGCCGCATATGATATTCTTCGCTTGAGAATCGAGTTGCTTGAATCTCTTCACATCAGCAACATTGATGGTGGGAGTGATAGAGGGAACACCATTCTCCACAACGTACCAGAGATCGTTATCAATTGCCTCAAGAAGCATGCGCATCTTATTCTTCCAGTAGGGGTAGTCCGTCCCATAGAAGGTAGGACACCCAGCAGGAACTTTGATCATACCTACGGTCGACATAACTAGAACTCCAGGTGGTTAAACCAAAATCACACAGAACAAGGGAGTACCTTGCTCTGATACCAATTGAAAGTGCGTTATATCGACTAGAGGGGGGTGAATAGGTGATTTTTATGAATTCTTCACTGAGGAATTTCAGGGTGAGGAAATTCCTAAGAGAAGAACTACTAGCAGCGGAATAAGTACTCAGATGCAAACATAATTGACCATAAGCATGGCCATTGAGGGAGTCCTGGATAAGGGGGTGTTCGAATAGCCGGACTATACCTTCAGCCGGACTCCTGGACTATGAAGATACAAGATTGAAGACTTCGTCCCGTGTCCAGGAGGGACTTTCCTTGGCGTGGAAGGAAAGCTTGGCGATACGGATATGCAGATCTCCTACCATTGTAACTGACTTTGTGTAACCCTAACCCTCTTCGGTGTCTATATAAACCGAAGGGTTTTAGTCCGTAGGACAACATACACAACAACAATCATACCATAGGCTAGCTTCTAGGGTTTAGCCTCTCCGATCTCGTGGTAGATCTACTCTTGTACTACCCATATTTTCGGGGATATACCCCGCGGTGTAAACCGGCCGGAAGGATAATCCGGCCGGACTTGGCGATTCACCGGCGACCTGCACAGACCAGACGGTTTATAGTTCATTGGTAATCCGGTAGGCGGGCCAGAGGAGCAACAAGACCCGGCGGCCTGTGTGGTGGTTCATGAAGGCCAGTTCAACCATTGTGGGCCGGTTTAAGAGGAAAGGAATATTTACCTTACAAAGAGTTAAGACCAGGACTTGTATCCGGTTTGTATTAGAGATAGACTAGTCCTAATCTAATAGGGCTCCACATGTAACCCGCCCCTTCAACTTATATAAGGAGGGGCAGGGCACCCCAAGAAGGACAAGCAAGAAGAAACAATCTTAGGGCTAGACACAAAGAGGAGAGCCGGTTTACGGCGACTCCCTCGTGATGATAATGAGACCTAGCCTCAAACAGCATGTAGGGTTTTTACCGGATGATGTTTCCCGGGGCCCGAAGCTGTCTAAATCCCTGTCTTGTGTTGCGTCTCTCGATTCCGCTCAACCGCTCTCAAGCTACCACATAGATGCGTTGGCCTCGCGACTAAGTCCTGACACTAAGGACATCTGCCGTGACGATTCCACGACAGTTGGCGCCCACCGTGGGGCGAGCGATGGTGTTGAGTTCTTAAAGGGATCTTTCTCAGCGATCGAGAAATTCATAAGTTTGCGGGTAAAGCAAGAGCCGGCAGGGACGGATTGCACCAGATAATTCGGCGAGGGACAGCGCAGATGTCTTGAGCTGCCACATGTCGCTTGAGATCGAGAAGGATCGCGTGAAATTGTCGCACGCGTCGGTCATCCGACGAATCCGACTCTATTGTTGTGTCTCCACGCGTGACCGGTCAATAGGTCCTGGTTGATATTCAATTAGGACGTCTGATGCAAAAGCCGAGTCGGCAAGTGGACAAGACAAGTCCAATCATGTCGCTGTGCAAAGTCGGTCCACCACCCGGACTTGTTTCAGCCAAAGCCCGTTGCTCCTCCGCAAGCCGCCCGTCACTCCGGCTGGCTCGGCATGCCCGAGTCTCTCTCTGTCAAATCGCTATGCTGTCGCGCTGCCACAAGCGGCCGGCCCAGCGCTGACCGGTTCAGACATCCGCTGCTATTAGACGCGGCCGTGGAGTCGCCACCTTAAGTCGATCCCGTGACTCTCCTCTACCGGCTGTTGCCGCGCCATATCTGCCAGAACTTTCAATCCGGCTCTACCACAAGCCATGCACATACCCTGCACTGCCATGGAAGACGCTGACTCCGGTCACTGCAGGCACGGATGCCGCGAGGCGGAAGGACTGGACGCACTATCGCTGCAGCCCTGTCAACAAGTGAAGCCGTTTTCGTCAAGTTGTTGTTGCTGCTCCCGGGGAAATCAAGCGTGATTGCTGATACTACTAATCATGGATCACGAGCATCAAGTCCCGATGGGAGCCCTAGCCTGTGTGTGCTTGTCCGCATGGCCTACTGTTGAAAGTAAACAGTGCGACATGATCATATAAACAAAATAAAAGAAAAAGGAGATTAAGTCCCAGATGATCGACCGGCCGTTGATATTTTATATCGTCAAAAGACAAAGCTATACTACACGTGATACTCCACATGGAGTAGTTACTATGTGCTTCGGTTTCCTGGGGATGATTTCCTGACATCTCTGCTGATCTCCACAATGAGCACAAGATTGTTTTTTGCCATCAACCAAAGAGTGAGGAAAAAAGATGGAGGAGTTGTTGCTCGGCCCTAAGCCGCCGCGCTGTTGAGCTTCTACTAGTTGCTACAAGTCAACGGGTCCGCAGGTGCGAGCTGGATGCCGCCGAGCCGCTATCAATGGTTTGACTCATTGCGCCTCCACTGACCGGTGAAACGCCACAAGCTGCCCAGCCAACGCCTCCGCTTCACTGGAAGCTTTCACGTCCGTGCTACAAACACTGCTTCACCGCGCCTTACTACGCCATGCAAACCCGCCGATTCAGCCTCTGCTGCCCTCTGAGCCGCCATGGCAGCGGCCAGCACACCACCTTTGCTGGCGGGTCGCCCTCGCTCGTTCTCTGATCCGGGCTGATCGCTGCTACTGTGAGCTGCTTCGCCAAGTCGCCGGACCAGTTATTGTGCATCGACCGCACCCGTTTGACCCGCCAAAGCTTGCACCAACATCTGTCTGCAATATGAGACCCGGGGGACGAACGTGCAGCCTGAGTGTTTGGCTATAAGTCGCTGCCAGATGGATGCGTGCATCGCTCGCCAGTCGCCGCCCTGGTTGTCCCTATCAGTTTCAATGTGCTAGGAGGAATAAATCGAAGATTTATTTTCTGTTCAATTGCTACATCCACCCTGAAGGTCTATTAGCAAAGGTTATATGGAGTTTTGAAAACATTAAGGAGAAGGTCCACATGAAGATGCGCTAGCTCGGTCCCAAAACAGTGCTGGCAATATTAATCCACGTGTGGATCAAGACTACTGAGTGCTAGGGGAACATCAAATCATACAAATATATGTATGAGTTGTCTTTTTCATCCGACGACTACGTCTAGCATCATCCAATGCCAGTATCATATTCATCCGGAAAAATTATCAGGTGATATCCGTCTAAAAATTATTTTATTAACACTTATTGTTTTTTGTCAAAAGAACAATTACTTTGCCCTGTAATATTTTACGCAGGATAAGGTTTTTTTTATGCCATTATACCGCGGAGATGGAGGCGTGCCAACATCATTCGGCACAAGTGGTCGTCCTTGCTCAACGGACTCCCGCGCCGGCTTACAAATGCCTTGGCCGAAACGCCCGTCCGCGCCGCCTTACAACGCCACGGACGACTCGACCGTCCGCCCTCGCGGCCGTTTCACGTGTCCGCGCCAGCTTACAGCGCCGTGGCCGACTCGCTGTCCACGCCGGCTTACAAACGTCGCGGCCGACTCGCCCGTCCGCACCACCTTATAACACCATGGACGACTCGTCCGCCTGCCCTCGCGACTGGTTCACGCGTCCGCATTGGTTTACAGTACGGAGGACAACTTGCTCGCCCGCACCGGTTTACAACACCGCGGCCGGATCATCCGTCTGATCGTCAATTTCATGGCGGATTATTTCCGGCCTAGCACATCAGGTGAAATCTATCTAATATATATTTTATTAGTGCATATTATTTTTGTCAAAGAGCAGTTTATCTTTGCCTTGGTCTGCAATATTGTATGCAGGACAATTATTCATTACAAACGTGGCTTATACCATGGGTACGAAGCACGCGCTGGGTCCAGCCCGGTGTTCGTCCGTGTCACATTAGACGGTGAATGGACGCGTGCAAGACGCCATCCTTACGGCCCGGTTCACATCAACTTTGCGGGACCGTGCCTGCATTTGACTCGCCCGTCCGAACCGGTTTACCACGTCATGGCCGACTCGGCCGTGATTAATTTCAGCTTCACCATGGTGATCGTCAACTCCACGGTGGATAACCCCTGGCATGATATATCAGGTGAAATCCATCCAATATATTTTATATTATATATTGCATTCTTTAAAAACAGCAATTACTCCGGTTTGCAAAGTTGTCTAATGCAGGACCCTAAACCACCATATTGGTGCAAATTTAAAGGCCGTTAGAAAATTTCCGGCTTAAAAAGAAGGATTCCGGTTTAATATCGGGCTCCAGGGGAAGATGTCTCCCACAAAGCTTTGAAGCTCTCAATATCCGGTTCAAGATCCCGGTTCAAGAAGAATTTATCTTTTGCAAAAAGGTTAAAAATTACCGAAGAGGACCTGCTGCCATGATGCGCGGTTCAAACATGGGTTTCCTGCCTTATTGGCCTAACATATTATTGATCACATGGGGGCTTCTGCTTCATAAAGCGGGGTTTCTGTCTTTCTCATCATGCGAGGTTACACGGAGTGGTTCTGTTTAAAGCGGCCTCCGGTTTACCCCTTGACATTTGTTCTTTATATATCACTGGGGGCCTTGGTCGTGTCCGAACCAACGAACACCCTTTGATAGGCGACAGCCACCAGATCATTTGGGGACTTGGTCAAGTCTGAACCAGTCACGCCTCTTGGTCAGCCTAAGGCCACAAAATCACTTGGGGGCATGGTCGGGCCCGAACCATTGCCACGCCTCTTGATCTGGCATATATGCCACGAGTCATTTGGGGACCTGACTGACTTGAATCATTGTCACTCCTATTGGGGGCCTTGATCCTGTCCGACCATGGTAATACCATCTGAACAGCTCAGTATAGCATATTTTTGCAAATGGTTCTTATTATTGCCTTTGCTTCCATGTTGTTTTCATGGTTTGTTTGCTCTTTGCTTTTGTCGGATTTCTTTTATGTCGACAAACACCTTTGTTCTGATTCAGCTGATAGATTTGATCCCCCGACAAATCCGGAGGCCATCTGCCCGGTTTGATTTTCTATTACCATCCTGTTATGGAGTAAACCGGTGTTTATCAACCCGGCTTGACTTTCAATTACAAGTTGTCAATACAGGATCAAGTTATAATCCGGAGACTATCAGCCCGGTCTGGTTTGACTACGAGTCACCAGTATTATATATGGTTAAACCGGTGTTTATCACAACCCGGTACGGTTTATCATCAACCGGCACAGTATGAAAGGAGTTATCATTACTCAAGATTGGGGTTATTACTCTTACTACAAAAAATTGGTAAGCCAATGATGTGATTCAATATCACAGCTATGATATATTTAATTGATTATTCTTAAGTGCAGCCTTGGTTATAAACCTGGGTTATTTGTTGGGCATTATGACCCGTCCGGCGGTAAACCGCCAGGACACTTTAAACTTGTTGTATGCAGAGACAGGTTGAATAAAGCATGATGATAAATTATCCGGTGTTTATTAAACCGGCCTAGCTTTGGACTATACGTCGCCAGTATATATTTGGATTGCGCCATTGGAATCATGCGCTTATAAATGATTGGATTATATTATCTTGAATAGCCAACATGGCTGGATTTTTATGGTTATTAGTAACTGGTATTATTGAGGTTTTCAAAGTCGCTTTAGCGCAATGGATATTATGTTATCAACGGATATATTCTACAATTGAAGGAATAGTCCCGAGTTGCTGCAGGCTTACAACCCGGCACTTGGGGGCTACATTATTGAAGTTGAGATTACATCAAATATGCAAGTCTCATGTCGCTGCAAGCATGCACCATGACACTTGGGGGCTAATGCAAAGTCATTCTTTGTTCATCTTATTGAAGACCCGACTCATCACATTATAATGAGCCGGCCCTTGGGGGCTACCAATTGCTCCTGTTAAACAATTCAAGGTACAAAGCTTTTTATTCATTATATTGAAGGGTCCACTGCTCAGTTGGTAAAGCAAAAGGCTCTTAAACTTGTGGACATGAGTTCAAGCCCCATGATGGGGGTTACATCATATGATGTTATTTTTATTGAAGTATCTATCAAAGTCCATGCTCATTATTGCATAATGACCCGGCCCTTGGGGGCTACACTGGTTGAAGTTTTTATGAGCATCAGGAAATTACAAGTCCCAGGTTGCTGCAAGCATAACAACCCGGCACTTGGGGGCTACATAATATGGAATGTTCAGTTTTACTAAGTGATTGGGATGAACAACATGGATTTCTTCAAAGAGGCAGTAATTATATGGAAACAAGTCTCAAATCATCACTTTGTTCTATTCAAGACTTGGGGGCTACAGGTAATATGGATATAAGGGAGAAAAAATCTACAAATGCTCAGTTTTGAGCAATAATTATGACCTGGAGTTGGTGACAATTATGACTTGGTGCCATCCATATTTACAATCCGGCAATTTTGGTAATATTAATCCGGCAAATTTTACATCTTCAAACCGGCTGAATATCAGATGAGTATGTCAAGACCAATATTTCTTAAAACCGGCGCCTTGGAAGCCGATTCAAGTGGATTATTCTTCACATTATTTTTTCTATAAGAAAGCCAAACATCAGAAATTTGAGTATGAAGCTGGTTATTAACCCGGATTTTCTAGAAGGAGGTGACAAGGATTCAAGGATGATCAAATGCCGGTTTACAAGAGTATTTAAACCGGAGCACAACCCGACGAATTTGTTCTTGTGTTTATGTTGCAGATCAGTTTAACATGGATGAATCCAAATTAAACTGGGGGCTAATGTCGGGGATATACCCCGCGGTGTAAACCGGCCGAAAGGATAATCCGGCCGGACTTGGCGATTCACCGGCGACCTGCACAGACCAGACGGTTTATAGTTCATTGGTAATCCGGCAGGCGGGCCAGAGGAGCAACAAGACCCGGCGGCCTGTGTGGCGGTTCATGAAGGCCGGTTCAACCATTGTGGGCCGGTTTAAGAGGAAAGGAATATTTACCTTACAAAGAGTTAAGACCAGGACTTGTATCCGGTTTGTATTAGAGATAAACTAGTCCTAATCTAATAGGACTCCACATGTAACCCGCCCCTTCAACTTATATAAGGAGGGGCAGGGCACCCCAAGAAGGACAAGCAAGAAGAAACAATCTTAGGGCTAGACACAAAGAGGAGAGCCGGTTTACGGCGACTCCCTCGTGATGATATTGAGACCTAGCCTCAAACAGCATGTAGGGTTTTTACCGGATGATGTTTCCCGGGGCCCGAAGCTGTCTAAATCCCTGTCTTGTGTTGCGTCTCTCGATTCCGCTCAACCCCTCTCAAGCTACCACATAGATGCGTTGGCCTCGCGACTAAGTCCTGACACTAAGGACATCTGCCATGACGATTCCACGACACATATCATCAATATTAATCAAGCAGGACGTAGGGTTTTACCTCCATCGAGAGGGCCTGAACCTGGGTAAAACTTCGTGTCCCTTGCCTCCTATTACCATCCGGCCTAGAAGCATAGTTCGGGACACCCTACCCGAGATCCGCCGGTTTTGACATCGACATTGGTGCTTTCATTGTGAGTTCCTCTGTGTCGTCGCCAGCAGGAAGGATGCCTCGCCCCGTCTTTAAAGACGGCACCGTCTCTAAGGGAGCTTTGGCTGTCGGCCAAACCCTCGGGCTAGGTGGTTTTCTTATGACCGCCTGTTCGGCTTCTGCGCCGACGATGACTTCTCGAGCCATCAAAAACAATCTTCATGTCAGCTCGGAACTCGTCGAGCAGTTAGATCCAATGGAGCTCTCCTCCATAAACGAGCTCATGGATCGCTTCGCCGCCCTGGGAGCCGCTACAGATTATGACCAGATTGGGTCTAAACCCGATCTGAGAGAGATTAACTCTCCCCAAGTCACCCATCATGTTGCCGTGGTAGAGGGACAGTGCAGCGACCCTTCATCTATCTTAAGGACTCGCTACGTCCGAATTCATGATCCCTCCAAGCCGGATACCTGCGGAGGGGAGGATATCACTCAAGACCTGAACTTAGAGTCAGGCGACGGGCTGGATTCATTGGACAACATCCAGGAATCCAAATTTTCGAGTTCGGAAATTCCTCGGCCTCTGAGCCTCAGATGGGGTGAGGCTTCGGATTTAATTCCACCCACCCACCCCAACATAAGCGATCTATCCAAAATCAGGCAAGAGCCCGATGAAACAGTACATCATTACTGGGCCAGATTCCTCCTGGTTAAGAACAGGCTACGGGACTGCTGCGAGGAAGACGCAATCTCAATCTTCTACAATAATTGCACGGACAAGGGAATACTCAACGCCATAAGTCGCCGTGATATTACACGCCTCGCTGACTTGGCGTCCATTGTACGAAAGTACTGTGCGATGGAAAGCGCCTGGAAAACCAAAATAAAATTTTGGGACAATCCGGCGCTGAATACAAACCTAGTCCGAAATAAAAGGGTGCATCATCACCAAACACCCGGGTCAAGCACTAAAAAGCAAAAACCCTCTACAGGGCATGGAACCGTACTGGAAGAATGGCTTAATGGACCCTGTAAAATTCACAGTACAGAGGACACCACACCAACTCACAGCCTTAGAGCATGTTGGATACTCCGGCAGGTGGCCAAAATTGGCGAAAATCTCCTAATTCCGGAGGCCACAGAAAGCCACCCCAGAGACACCAATACGGTATTAACAGTCTTTGAGACTTCCGCATCAAATAATATGCGAAAAGGACACTCCACAGCCTTGCCGAAGTCTACCAAGTAGCAACAATAAACCCATGGAGTGACATGGCTATTACCTTTAACGCCAGTGATGAACCTAAATTCCGAACAGCCCGAGCACCAGCCGCATTGGTCCTCAGTCCAATAGTGGATGTCTTTCATCTTACCAAGGTACTCATGGACGGCGGCAGCAGATTGAACCTCGTTTATGAGGAAACCCTTCAAAAAATGGAAATAGACTGGAACCGCATTGAGCGAAGCAGCACAACCTTTAGAGGAATAATCCCCAGTCGGGAAGCACGCTGTACAGGAAAAATCACACTAGATGTGGTGTTCGGCACGCCGGACAATTACAGGTCCGAAGAGATCACATTCCATGTGGCTCCTTTCAGCAGCGGTTATCACGCTCTGCTAGGGTGGGAAGCATTTACAATCTTCCAAGCAATACCCCATTATGGGTACATGAAGCTCAAGATGCCCGGGCCTAACGGGATCATCACTCTCGCTAGTGATCCAGACATAGCACTCCGCGCCGAAAACAAGACAGCCGCACTGGCCCTCGAGGCACTATCCGAAGCCCTAGCGGCTGAGGAACTAACTGCGCTGCGCTCTATGGTGAATAGGGACGATGTGGTACTCGACAAAAGATCCAAGTCCACCTCCTTTAAACCGGCGGACGAAATAGTCAAATTCCAAGTCCATCCAACGGACCCCAAAAAACAGCTTCCATCGGGGCACAGTTAAACCCTGATGTAGATGCCGCACTGCGAGAGTTCCTACGAGAGAACTGGGACATTTTCGCCTGGCACCCTTCAGACATGCCAGGAATCCCACGCAGGCTGGCCGAGCATAGCTTAAATATCCAAACAAGATTCAAACCTGTCAAACAGGCTCTTCGGCGTTTTTCTGAACCTAAGAGACAGGCCATGGGAGAGGAGCTAGCAAAGCTATTGGAGGCCGGATTCATCAGAGATATAAAACATCCAGACTGGCTAGCAAACCTGGTGATGGTACCAAAGAAGGACAAATCCTGGCGCCTGTGTGTTGATTTTAAAGACCTTAACAAGGCTTGCCCAAAGGATCCCTTCCCCCTCCCCCGCATCGATCAAATTATCGACGCTACCGCTGGACACGATTCGTTGTGTTTCTTCGACGCATATTCTGGTTACCATCAAATCAAGATGGCAGAACCAGACCAAGCCGCAACGACGTTTATCACACCATACGACCCATTCTGCTTCAACACGATGCCCTTCGGGCTCAAAAACGCCGGTGCAACATATCAGCGCATGATTCAGACATGTCTGGCAAGCCAGATCGGCAAAACAGTGGAGGCATATGTAGATAATGTGGTCGTCAAAACAAGACATGTCGAATCTCTAGTAGATGACTTGAGGCTCACATTTGATAACCTCCGAACATATGACATCAAGCTCAATCCGGAAAAATGCGTTTTCGGCGTTCCAGCCGAAAAGCTCTTGGGCTTCATTGTATCCGGTAGAGGAATTGAAGCAAATCCAGCCAAGATCCAAGCTCTGTCGCAACTGGATATCCCAAAGGATCCCAAACAAATACAAAAGTTAACCGGATATGTGGCAGCTCTAAGCCGCTTTATCTCCCGCTTGGGAGAAAAGGCCCTACCCCTTTACCGCCTCCTTCAGCGCACCGAACACTTAGAATGAATAGATGCAGCCACGGCCGGACTCGACAAAATAAAAGCCATACTGGCAACAAACCCAGTCCTGGCCGCGCCAAACATTGGCGAACCAATGCTATTATACATTGCAGCAACACATCAGGTTGTAAGCGCAGTGCTCGTCATCGAACGAGAAGCAGACGGACACAAATTCCCCCTTCAAAAGCCGGTCTATTATGTGTCCACTATCCTCACTCCCTGCAAATCACGGTACCCGAATTATCAAAAGATCGCGTACGCGGTATTCATGGCATCCCGGAAGCTACGACACTACTTTCAAGAGTGTTCAATAACAGTAGCCTCGGAAGTACCACTTAACGATATTATAAACAACCGTGACGCAACGGGACGGATTGCAAAATGGGCCATTGAGCTCCTCCCGTTCGACATAACTTATAAGCCACGGCGAGCCATCAAGTCGCAAGTCTTGGCCGACTTCGTCGCAGAATGGACGGAGGCCGAACTCCCTAAAGAGTACGACACATATTCAAACTGGATCATGCATTTCGATGGCTCCAAGATGTTGGCCGGACTGGGGGCTGGCGTCATTTTGACGTCCCCCATAGGAGACACGGTTCAATACGTACTCCAGATCATGTACACGGACTCCAACAACGCAACCGAATATGAGACCCTTTTACATGGTCTCCGGATGGCAGTATCCATGGGCATTCAACGCCTAGAGGTGTGCGGGGACTCGAACCTCGCAATATCCCAAATAAATGGAGACTTCGATGCCAAGGATCCAAAATGGCAGCTTACCGCAATGCCGTCCAAAAAATGTCAGCTCGGTTCGAGGGGCTTGAATTTCACCATATAGCCCGGAAAAATAATCAGGCGGCAGATGTCCTGGCACGCATCAGTGCAAAACACGATGTAGTCCCCCCCAACATCTTCTTGGAAAGGCTGTTCAAGCCATCCATAGTATGGGAAGGGGAGCCGAACAATAACAGCCCTGACCCAACCGCACTGCCCGACACTGAACATTCTGACACAATCGGAGGCTCTGTCAATGAAATAACACCTTCAGCCCACATAATAATGGTCGTCATCGCCCCGTGGATAGAACCATTCCTCGCCTACCTTACTAGGCAGGAACTCCCCAAGGACCAAAATGAGGCACGCTGCATAGTGCGGCGATCCAAAGCCTACAGAGTTCACGAGGGAAAGCTTTATAAGAAAAGCACTACCGGAGTCCTTCAAAGGTGCATCCCCGAAGAGGAGGGGCGGAACCTCCTGGCTGAAATTCATGCCAGACTGGGCGGTCATCACGCTGCAGCTCGGTCCCTTGTAAGCAGGGCCTTCCGTACAGGCTTTTATTGGCTGACGGCCCGGGCAGATGCTCAGGACTTAGTCCAACGATGCACCGGTTGCCAGCTCTTTGCAAACCAAAGCCATATGCCACCCACCGCCCTCCAAACTATCCCCATTACTTGGCCCTTCGCGGTCTGGGGGCTTGACATGGTTGGACCCCTTAAAGGCGGAACCCACAAGCAAAAATACTTACTGGTCATGGTGGATAAGTTCACCAAATGGATAGAAGCCAAGCCTGTTAAGACGACCGAATCCGGACCGGTGATAGACTTTATATCCGGGGTTGTACACCGTTACAGCATCCCCCACATCATCATCACTGATAACGGCACGAACTTCACGGCCGACGAGGTAAAACTCTGGTGCAAAAATATGGGCATCAAGCTCGATTATGCTTCCGTCTATCACCCACAAACTAACGGCCAGGTTGAACGTGCAAATGGTCTTATCATGAGCGGCATCAAACCCAGATTAGTGCGGTCCCTCAAGGAATCTAACACGCACTGGGTAGAGGAGCTCAACTTCGTATTCTGGGGGCTGCGGACCACGCCGAATCGCACCACCGGATACACACCATTCTTTATGGTGTACGGCGCAGAGGCAGTTTTGCCTTGCGACATAATTCATGACTCACCTCGAGTGCGCATGTACGAAGAAAGAGAAGCCGAGCTCGATCAGCAGGACAGCTTGGACGCATTGGAGGAAGAGCATGACGTGGCAAAAGCCCGTTCCGCTTCTATCAATAGCAGGCTCGAAGATACCAAAGCAGAGAAGTACGGGCCAAAAATTACAACATTGGCGAATTAGTTCTACGACTACCGGACAAGAAAAAGGACAAACTCAAGCCCAAGTGGGAAGGTCCCTTCATAATTGACCAAGTCCTGACTAGTGGAGCGTACCGCGTGCGGGATGCATCGGATAACCGACTCGAGCCGAACCCATGGAACGCAGCCCGTCTCCGAAGATTCTGTGCCTAGCGCCGGACTCTGTGTTCGTCTCCTTCCTCTGTCCATTTTTTATATATTTTCTGTCTTACATTTCTCTTTCTCTCTCTCTTTATCTCTCTCTCTTATAGCCTTTAAAGGCTCATAAAGTGACGCGCTATCCGCACTCATTAAACCTGGGGGCTTCTTTAAACAGAAGCTTATTCATACGGGCTTCATGCCCAACACATGTGTCACACTTCCGCATGTACCTTTTATTCACCATTATATGCATCGATATCACTTAAGTTTTGGCCAAGCTGGGTTGCCTGCCTCCTGTGCTTACCCCTACGTTCCCGATTGTTCGACTAGGTGGTAAAGGGAGCACCTCTGCGATTGTTACTGCCGGGTCAGCCGGACATGTACCTCAGACTGGGTGAACCCGAAAGCTAGCATTCTTAAGGGAATATTCGGTCGGTGAACTAAAGATGATCTTTTTTTATTTTTATCTATACGCCCCCAGATGTTTTTCCTGCGTTTCTTTTTGCAGCATGGACATGCACCTTAGGGCATGCCTCCCGGGGAAAGGAACCCCTAACGGAACTATTCTCCCTGGAAGATGTTTCTTACTAACCATGTAATATAACATAACTAGTCGGGCACTTGTCTGTTCACGCACTAATGACCCCTACGCCTGGTCTCCATGCATTCCCCAGTTCCTATATAACCGCATGGGAATTCGGACACACTCCGGACCGTCAGGTCCCGAGGCTGAAGCGAAAAGGTCGGCCATGACAAATGATCTACAATCCGGCTAGAAGGCATTATAAATGTCAATTAAATTACATAGTCATTTTGACTGATTGTATTCCTCCTCAATACCATCTAACAGGCTGTCTAATTTACAGTCCTGCTGGGAATACTTTGCGGCCAACTCTACTTGGCCGTATACTAAGTTTACAGAGATCTCCTTCCCATCGGGCCCTACAGGACCGACCTCGGCCATGTGGTTGGGGTCAGCCTTTGCGTACCACGTCTTCACCATAGCCCAGGCCTCCCTAGAGCCTTGACGGCAGGCTGATATCTTCCACAATCGGAAGCGCCATCATGCTCCCTTTAGCTTCTCCGCAAGCTCTCCAAGACCTTCGGGCATGGAGACGGATGGCCACAGGGCTTGGGCGACGCCTTGCATCGCCTGCCGACTCGATCGAGCAGTTGCGAGAGCTCGGGAAGAAGGTCACCCGTAGAACCGGGCATCTCCTTCGCAGGACGACCTGTTAGCACACCTACAGACATTGCTCTGTTAGTCGACTTCCCCGCCGAACTTTCTTTCAAAGGTTCGTTCAAGCACTTACTAAATATGCCGCGCCGAAGCCACTGATTCTCCTTCATGGAGTCTGACAGCTAGGCACGAACATCTTTCAGCTCGACGCCCATCTTGGTGTTGGCATCTTGGAGATCGTTCTTCTCCCGCCTCACCTTTGTCAGCACCTTCTCACCAGCCCTTAGCTGGCGTAGGAGGTGTTGCCTTTCCGGATTCAATCGGTGCCATCTGCAATTTAATTTGTCAGATTAGCACCCATACCGTGCTTCGCAAAAATACTTATCTTTTGAAGTGTATATTACCAAAGGGGGTCTCCTTGGGCTCCCCTGCCGCGGCTAGTGCAGCCTCAAGTTGGGCTTTGCACTCTTCCAGCTCCTTGGACAGTAGGGAATTCTTTTCTGTAAGAACCTGCATAACAAATGATCCTTAAATCAGTTATTCTAACTGTTTCAAGTCTCGGGGCTACTGGTATATATATAATTACCAAAATTTTCTTACACGTATGTCTTTTACATATTGCTCCGTGGCTCTGGCTAGACCATTTTGAGTGGCACGGAGGTATGCATCTCCCGACTTGAAGGCATCTAACGCCTCTTGGGAGAAATGAGCGTCGCGAAGAATTATCCGGTGACGCCTCTGGTTCATGGCACTCTCCACCTCAGAGTTGGTGGCAGACAACCTGTCCACATCCTCCATCGGAGGAGCGTCCGGTGCGCGCCTTGTGTTCGGCTCCGCTTCTGGACCAGGCTTTGGAGCCTGGCTGGTGGAGGCGCGATTGGCAGTCTCTCCGAATATAGTTCGGCGAGGTCTCTTTGTCCCAAAGAGAGCACAAGTGTTAATATGCCTCGAAGGTATAACACCTGGGATAAGGGGGCGCATCATACCTTTGCGCTAGCACCTCGGACCGGACTGCACCTCTTTTCTTCCCACGGGGCCCTGCGGCCCCGCGTTGGCTTGTCGCCGCAGGTTCGGCCTCCCATTTCTGGGAGGCCAGGATTAGCCCTGGGTAATCAGCCGTAATAGCCACCAAGGCATTGTCCTGGCTCAATTGATGGAACACTCCATCGATCAGCTCCACAGATAAGTTCGGATCCTCTTGAGAGGCCGGGTTGAGGCACCGTCCTAGGTCCTCGGGTTGTGGAGGAGGGCTGCTTATTTCTTTAACAGCCTGGCGCAGTTCCTGCGTTGAAATCACTAGATTGCATATTTAACAATAGGGATATAAAACGGATGGGCAAGATGTGACCACTCACCCAGCTTGGAGGATTGTACATGGAAAATCCACCCTTTGGGTCGACGCGGAGAAAATCCTCCTCTTCTCCCTTGTACAAAGTGGACAAGGTCTTTATTAGAGCCGCAGCCGAATCCGGCCACTTATGGCCGTAGCGGGTGGTGTCTTCCTCCCCGTTGAAGTCCCACATGGGGTGGCCTCTATACTGTAGCGGTTGCACCCCTCGCATGATGCATGCGGCCATGACCCCGATCATGGTCAGTCCGGAATGAGCTAACAATCTTATCCGGCCCATCAGGTAAATAATGTCCCTGTCACTTTCCCTCTGAGGGCTCCGTGGACGCCAGCTTAGGCGTTTCTTTAAGGGAGCACTGTCGAATTTAGGGAGGCCGATCCGGGCAGGATCTAGCAGCGGGACGTCTTCTATATAAAACCATTCTGAGGGCCAGTCTTCGGACGCCTTCTTTGGGGTTCTGGACAGATATCCGGTCCCGGCGACGCGCCACACTTCGGCTCCGCCCACTTGATACATTGACCCCTTCTTGGAACGGAGCACGAGGCAGAATAGCTCTTTCCACAACCCGAAATGAGCCTCAACACCCAAGAACAGCTCGCAGAGGGCTACAAAGCCCGCGATATGCAATACGGAGGCGGGCATGAGATTATGTAGCTGGAGGCCGTAGAACTCCAGCAGCCCCCAGAGAAATGGATGGATTGGAAATCCGAGCCCCCTTATTAAATAAGGGACGAGGCACACCCGCTCTCCTTTGGAGGGATTAGGGGCACTCTCCGCCTGCTCTCCGCCGTTATAGACGGCAAGACCGGCTCGAACCGGGACCATATAGGCCGGGGGGAGAAATCCCTTGGCCCGGAGCGTCACTAGCTCGCTATGTGGGATGGAGCATCTCTCCCAATATCCAGGCTTAGGGCTGGAAGGGTGAGGGGAGGAGTTGCGACAGCTGTGCTGGAAATATGCCCTAGAGGCAATAATAAATTAGTTATTATTATATTTCCTTGTTCATGATAATCGTTTATTATCCATGCTAGAATTGTATTGATAGGAAACTCAGATACATGTGTGGATACATAGACAACACCATGTCCCTAGTAAGCCTCTAGTTGACTGGCTCGTTGATCAATAGATGGTTACGGTTTCCTGACCATGGACATTGGATGTCGTTGATAACAGGATCACATCATTAGGAGAATGATGTGATGGACAAGACCCAATCCTAAGCCTAGCACAAAGATCGTGTAGTTCGTATGCTAAAGCTTTTCTAATGTCAAGTATCATTTCCTTAGACCATGAGATTGTGCAACTCCCGGATACCGTAGGAATACTTTGGGTGTGCCAAACGTCACAACGTAACTGGGTGGCTATAAAGGTACACTACAGGTATCTCCGAAAGTGTCTGTTGGGTTGGCACGAATCGAGACTGGGATTTGTCACTCCGTGTAAACAGAGAGGTATCTCTGGGCCCACTCGGTAGGACATCATCATAATGTGCACAATGTGACCAAGGAGTTGATCACGGGATGGTGTGTTATGGAACGAGTAAAGAGACTTGCCGGTAACGAGATTGAACAAGGTATCGGGATACCGAAGATCGAATCTCGGGCAAGTATCGTACCACTAGACAAAGGGAATTGTATACAGGATTGATTGAATCCTCGACATCGTGGTTCATCCGATGAGATCATCGTGGAACATGTGGGAGCCAACATGGGTATCCAGATCCCGCTGTTGGTTATTGGCCGGAGAGTTTTCTCGGCCATGTCTGCATGACTCCCGAACCCGTAAGGTCTACACACTTAAGGTTCGATGATGCTAGGGTTATAGGGAATAGATATACGTGGTTACCGAATGTTGTTCGGAGTCCCGGATGAGATCCCGGATGTCACGAGGAGTTCCGGGATGGTCCGGAGGTAAAGATTGATATATAGGAAGTATGGTTTTGGCCACCGGAAGTGTTCCGGGCATCACCGGTAGTGTACCGGGACCACCGGAGGGGTCCGGGGGTCCACCAAGTGGGGCCTCCAGCCCCGGAGGCCTAGATGGGCCAATAGTGGGAAGGGACCAGCCCCTAGGTGGGCTGGGGCGCCTACCACCAAGGCCCAAGGCGCCTCCAAGAGGGGAGGGGGGCAAACCCTAAGGCAGATGGGCCCTAAGGCCCACCCCAGGTGCGCCTCCCCCTCTCCCCCTTGTGGCCGCCACCCAGATGGGATCTGGGGGCTGCCGCCACCCCTAGGGAGGGAACCCTAGGTGGGGGCGCAGCCCCTCCCCTTCCCCTATATATACTTGAGGTATTGGAGGCTGCAAGACACACGAGTTCCTCTCCTTCTTGGCGCAGCCCTACCCCTCTCCCTCCTCGTCTCTTGCGGGGCTTGGCAAAGCCCTGCTGGAGTACCACGCTCCTCCACCACCACCACGCCGTCGTGCTACTGCTGGATGGAGTCTTCCCCAACCTCTCCTTCTCCCCTTGCTGGATCAAGGCGTAGGAGACGTCACCGGGCTGTACGTGTGTTGAACACGGAGGTGTCGTCCGTTCGGCACTAGGATCATCAGTGATTTGGATCACGACGAGTACGACTCCATCAACCACGTTCACTTGAACGCTTCCGCGTAGCGATCTACAAGGGTATGTAGATGCACTCTCCTTCCCTCGTTGGTAGACTTCTCCATAGATTGATCTTGGTGATGCGTAGAAAATTTTGAATTTCTGCTACGTTCCCCTACAAGCTGGCCATGGTGGAATGGACCTTTGTTGGATGCGCTCTGATGAACACTCGCGAAGGGGAGAAGGTGTGGTTTGGATCTAAATCCTCGTCCCCTTAAATAGGGCATCTCATTTACGCGGCTAGGGGTGTGGATGTAAAAGCACTCAGACTTTTCATATTCGTTTGACACGTGGGAAGCGGCCATTATTGGGCGTAGAAGCCAAGGAGCGCAACATCTACAAGAAACCAGACTTTATTCAATAGGTACACGGAATTTGGGGGAGAACCCGCCTTGCAATGTCGAAGACAATCTGCGCACCGGACTCGTCGTCATTGAAGCCTGGTTCAGGGGCTACTGAGGGAGTCCTGGATAAGGGGGTGTTCGGATAGCCGGACTATACCTTCAGCCGGACTCCTGGACTATGAAGATACAAGATTGAAGACTTCGTCCCGTGTCCGGGAGGGACTTTCCTTGGCGTGGAAGGCAAGCTTGGCGATACGGATATGCAGATCTCCTACCATTGTAACCGACTTTGTGTAACCCTAACCCTCTTTGGTGTCTATATAAACCGAAAGGTTTTAGTCCGTATGACAACATAAACAACAACAATCATACCATAGGCTAGCTTCTAGGGTTTAGCCTCTCCGATCTCGTGGTAGATCTACTCTTGTACTACCCATATCATCAATATTAAGCAAGCAGGACGTAGGGTTTTACCTCCATCGAGAGGGCCCGAACCTGGGTAAAACTTCGTGTCCCTTGCCTCCTGTTACCATCTAGCCTAGACGCATAGTTCGGGACCCCCTACCCGAGATCCACCGGTTTTGACACCGACAACCATCATGATGAAATGAAAACAAGCACAGAGCACAGAAAGCGTAAACACAGGATAAACAGAATGAAGACAAACAAACTGAAGAAATTGAACTGAGGAAATTGAGAAAGTCTTCAGTCAAAGTCTTAAAACACAGATACGAACGAGCACTCAACACAGTTATGAGGAAATGAAAAAGTTGAGGAAATAGAACCAGTGAGCTTGGTGAAGACAATGATTTTGTAGACCAGTTCCAACTGTTGTCTTAGTTGTACATCTGGTTGGAGCGGCTACGTATTTAAACCTGAGGACACACAGTCCCAGACACACAATCCTCACCGTATTCTCCTTGAGCAAAGGTCACACAGACCTCGCCCAATCACTCGTGGTAAGTCTTCAGGTGACTTCCGAACCTTCACAAACTTGGTCACTCGGTGATCCATCCTCTTGGATGCTCTAGACCATGACGCCTAACCGTATGGAAGAAGCACAATCTTCAAAGGTAACAAGCATCGGATCCACGCAGGATCAATCTCTTCAGTGATGCTCAATCACTTTGGGTTTGTAGGTGTTTGGGTTTGGGTTTTCCTCACTTGATGATTTTCGCTCGAAGTCCTCGGAGGATGGGATGCTCTCAAATGACAAGTGTCAGTTTCTCTCGGAGCAGCCAACCAACTACTGGTTGTAGGGGGCAGCTATTTATTGCCTAGGGAGCAGCCCGACATGATAAGACATAAATGCCCTTCAATGATATGACCGTTAGATGGATAGATATTTCGGGACATCTGGCGCATAGCACAGCAATGGTCGGAAATTTGAGTATCAAATTCCTCAGGGCTATCATGTTCCTCACTGTGTAGGCAATCTGCACTGGCGAATTCCTAACTCCTCAGTTAGAACAAATTCCTCAGAGACTAGAAGAACTTCGTCTCTGTCACTGAAGAATATGAATGAACTGTATGAGATTTCCAATGGCTTCACTCGAAGGGATTGGTAGGTGTAGGATTTTGAGTTGAGCATCACATGGAAATTTTTCCTTAGCATTTCCTCGACCCCCTTTAACAGTACGATGTTTCCTATGATTCAAGAAAGAGAAAATGAAACTACGAAAACAAAAGTCTTCACGCTTCATGTTCCTCGAATGAATGCCAAGTCTTCAAAAGTCACACCAATTTCTTCACCTTCAAAGTCTTTAGAAAGTCTTCAGAAATTCAAAGTCTTTAGTCAAAGAACTTCATTTTTAGGGGTCGACTTTTTCTGTAAATATCAAACTCCTCATAGACTTATAGACCTATGTACACTCATAAACACATTAGTCCCTTAACCTATAAGTCTTCAATACACCAAAATCATTAAGGGGCACTAGATGCACTTACAACATGAGGTTGAACCCTAAGGACTCGACAAGCATGACTTTGACTATGTGTCGATCCTTTGAGATTGCAACCTTACCTAGACCCAATACCTTGCTTTTGCCTTTGTCAGCGTAGGTGATATGCTTCAGATGTGATGGAGATAAAACAGAGTCCATCAATAAGCTCCTATCACCAGTCATGTGATTTGTACATCCACTATCGAGGACCCACTCAGTGGCTTTGGGTTGATCATCCTGTAGATGAATTCGTGTAGCTTATGAACTCATATGCTTCATCAGTGAAGAATATGATATCAATTTCATCAGATCAATTTCATCAAGCAATAGAACAGATAAAGCAGTATGAGGACGTGAGAAATGAAAATTCATTTATTCATGATTAGCTTGCGTCCTTTCAAGCATATTCAGGTCTCTAGCAAATTCTTCAGACGTTTAAGTTCGTATCGAGACCTGACCATGCATAAGAGATTAGTTCTTTTTCTTCACCACCCATATCTGAAGGGGTGGCAAAGAGTTCATCAATCTGGGAGCTCCATAAGAGAAAGGTGGCATAGATGCTAATCCACTTTGTTTCACATAAGAGGGGTTAGGGTAAGCATAAGAGTAAGCAGAGAAAATCTTCGAGGATTTATGAACATAATGATTTGAAGAATAATGCACATATCCATAACCCTTAGATCTTCCCTGGGAAACAGAAGGGTTAGCACGATGATGTTCATATGAGGACTTTGATCCTTTTGAGGAATTTGATCCACATGAGGAATTTGGTCCGTATGAGGACTTGGATCCATACGAAGAATTTGGTCCATATGAAGAATTTGATCTGGGGTTCCTATTCTTCACAGGTGGTGTCATGATGACATTCACCTGAAGACTTTTAAGGAACCTTTTGGGAACCCAAATTTTCTTCATAGGGGGACCGTTCCTGCAGTTAGTGCCAACATATCTAGCAAATACTTCAGCATCCTGATTTTTGAATAGTTTGTAGTTGGAGTCAAATGACTCATCAGAAGAATATGAAGATTCACATGTGAAGCCAGATAAAGTAGATGGATCCACTGAAGGTCCCTTTGCAGCAACCCATGAGGTTTTGGGATACTGCTCAGGCTTCCAGTAAGTCCCATCCGCATTGAGTTTCCTCTCAAAGGCAATACCCTCTTTACTAGGGTTCCTGTTAAGGATCTACTTTTTAAGCACATCACAAAGAGCCTGATGCCCTTTGAGGCTTTTGTACATGCCTGTCATATACAATTCCTTCAGCCATGCATCATCAGTGATACTAGCAATGTCCTAAGATGAGGAGTTAGTGATAGCAGAGACATGTGAAGAATTTGCAGCAATAGGAGCATTTGAACATTCAGGTGAAGAATAAGCAGATTCACGTTCAATGCATTTCAAACATGGAGGAATAAATTCTTCCTGGGTAGTGCTGATTTGTTGAGCAAGTAAAGAACCACGCTCCTTCTGAAGATCTTCATAACTCACTCTCAACTGTTCAAGATCTTGCTTTCTTTGAAGAAAATCATAAGAGAGCTTCTCATGATCAGATAAGAGAGTGTTATGATGACTCTGAAGGTTATCAAACTTAGTTTGAAGTCTCTGAAGATTTTTAGTCAAAGTTTTAGTGCGATCCATTTCATCACCCAACATATCATAGCTTTTGTCTAGCATATTTTGAACCTTTTAAAGAGCCTTTTGTTGTTTCACAGCAATCTTAGCAAGTTTAGAATAACTAGGCTTGATATTTTCATCAGATTCATCCTCACTTGATTTAGAGGAGGGATATTTGAGTACCTTTGCACCTTTTGCCATGAAGCAATAGGTGGGAGCGTAGTCATCATCGTTGTCGTCAGTGGTGTTAGGGAGGTCCTTTTCCTCAGAGTTGAAGATGGACTTGCCGAAGAATGCGATAGCGAGTGCTAGGCTCGCCACACCAGAGTCTGACTCCTTAGATTCCTCCTCTTCCTCATTTTCCTCAGATTCAGCCTCAGAGTCCATTTCCTTGCCAATGAATGCCTGAGCCTTCTTGGAGCTGCTCTTCTTGTGAGATGAAGACCTTGAAGGTTTTGATGAAGAGGACTTTGAAGATTTCTTCTTCTTCTTTGAATCATCAGAACTGTAGTCCTTGTACTTCTTCTTCTTTGATTCCTTTTCCCACTTAGGACAATCTTGAATGTAGTGACCGGGTTTCTTGCATTTGTGACAGAGTCTCTTCTTGTAATCACAGGATGAGGAATCTGATCTTAAGTCATCACTTCTTGAGGATTTTACAAAATGACCACATCTTGAGAACTTATGGAATTTCCTCACAAGCATTGCTAGCTCTTGGCCCAGTTCTTCGGGATCACCAAGGCTGCTACCAGAATCTTCACCTTCAGATTCACACACTGCCTTGGCCTTTAGAGCTCGAGATCTGCCCTAGCTTGGTCCATAGAGATCTCTCTTCTCAGCAAGCTGGAACTCATGAGTGTTTAGCCTCTCGAGGAAATCAGCGGGATCAAGTGACTTATAGTCTCCACGTTCTTGTATCATCAGTGCCAGAGTACCAAATGAGGAATCAAGCGATCTCAGCAATTTCTTCACCACCTCATGGTTCGTGATGTCAGTGGCACCAAGTGCTTGAAGCTCATTTGAGATGTCAGTGAGGCGATCGAAGGTTTGCTGAACATTTTCATTGCCGGGTCTTTTGGAGCGGTTGAAGAGATTGCGAAGAACGTCAACTCGAGAGTCATGCTGTGTTGAGACTCCTTCATTGACCTTGGACAGCCTGTCCCAGATAAGCTTTGCTGTCTCCAAAGCACTCACTCTGCCATACTGCCCTTTGCTCAGATGGCCACATATGATGTTCTTCGTTTGAGAGTCAAGTTGCTCGAATCTCTTCACATCAGCAGCATTGATGGTAGGAGTGACAGATGGAACGCCATTTTCCACAATGTACCAGAGATCGTTTTCAATTGCCTCAAGATGCATGTGCATCTTATTCTTCCAGTAGGGGTAGTCCATCCCATCGAAGGTAGGACACCCAGAACAAACCTTGATCATACCTGCGGTCGACATAACTAAAACTCCAGGCAGTTAAACCAAAATCACATAGAACAAGGGAGTACCTAGCTCTGTTACCAATTGAAAGTGCGTTAAGTCGACTAGAGGGGGGTCAATAGGCGATTTTTATGAATTCTTCACTGAGGAATTTCAGGGTGAGGAAATTCCTAAGAGAAGAACTACTAGCAGCGGAATAAGTAGTCAGATGCAAACATAACAGACCATAAGCATGGCCATCATGATGAAATGAAAACAAGCACAGAGCACAGAAAGCGTAAACACAGGATAAACAGAATGAAGACAACCAGACTCAAGAAATTGAACTGAGGAAATTGAGAAAGTCTTCAGTCAAAGTATTCGAACAGATATGAACAAGCACACACAGTAACGAGGAAATGGAAGGGTTGAGGAAATAGAAGGGTTGAGGAAATAGAACCAGTTATCTCGGTGAAGACAATGATTTGGTAGACCAGTTCCAACCGTTGTGATACGTGTACGTCTGGTTAGGGCGGCTAGGTATTCAAACCTGAGGACACATAGTCCCGGACACCCAATCCTGAACATGCATTTCAGGACACTTAGTCCTCACCGTATTCCCATTGAGATAAGGTCACACAGACCTCGCCCAATCACTCGTGGTAAGTCTTCAGGTGACTTCCAAACCTTCACCAACTCGGTCACTCGACGATCCACAATTTCCTCTTGGATGCTCTAGACCATGACGCCTAACCGTCTGGAAGATGCACAGTCTTCAAAGGTAACAAGCATCGGATCCATGCAGGATCAATCTCTTTAGTGATGCTCAATCACTTTGGGTTTGTAGGTGTTTGGGTTTGGGTTTTCCTCACTTGATGATTTTCGCTCAAAGTCCTCGGAGGATGGGATGCTCTCAAATGACAAGTGTCAGTTTCTCTCGGAGCAGCCAACCAGCTAGTGGTTGTAGGGGGTGGCTATTTATAGCCTAGGGAGCAGACCAACATGATAATACATAAATGCCCTTCAATGATATGACCATTAGGTGGGAAGATATTTTGGACAGCTGGCGCATAGGACAGCAACGGTCAGAAATTTGACTATCAAATTCCTCAGGCCTATCATGTTCCTCACTTGTAGGCAATCCGCACTGGTGAATTCCTAACTCCTCAGACAGAACAAATTCCTCAGAGACTAGAAGAACTTTGTCTCTGTCACTTAAGAAATTGACTGAACTGTATGAGATTTCCAATGGCTTCACTCGAAGGGATTGGCAGGTGTAGGATTTTGAGTTGAGCATCACTTGGAAACTTTTCCTTAGTATTTCCTCGACTCCCTTTAACAGTACAGTGTTTCCTATGACTCAATAAATAGAAAAGAGAAACTACGAAAACAAAAGTCTTCATGATTCATGTTCCTCGAATGAATACCAAGTCTTCACGGTCACACCAATTTCTTCACTTTCAAAGTCTTCAGACATCCAAAGTCTTCAATCGAAGAACTTAATTTTTAGGGGTCGACTTCCTCTGTAAATATCAAACTCCTCATAGACTTATAGACATGTGTACACTCACAAACACATCAGTCCCTTAACCTATAAGTCTTCAATACACCAAAATCACTAAGGGGCACTAGGTGCACTTACAATATTTCAATGTGTTTCTCTGAATTTATTTTCCATTTTTTTCCGAGTCATACCGAGGAGAAGACAACGATGAAAATGTTGAGTGGCTCTCATATGCATTATTGTTGATCTAACAAAGAGACCATATTACCTTGCCTTCTCCATTTGAATAAAATGTTTGCAAATTCCAGCTTAGTCCACGACACTCTTGCACTATTATTATTTTCATATCGTTTGGTCGTGCAAGTGCAAGGCAATAATGACGATTTTTGATGAACTGGCCGTGGAAGAAAGAAACGGGTATGAACTCGACTTGTTCTATTTTTGGAAATATGTTTAACCTAGTATCCATGATTCAACCTATCATGATCAAACATGTTTGCATAGACAATTAGTTTTTCATGCCATGCTTAAGTAGCTAGGAGTGGATAATGATTTATCGTGGATGTCAACGTTGTGTTAAAATGATTATGATGAAGTCTGATGATATGGTATCCTCCTCTGAATGTTCGAGTGGCTTGACTTGGCACATGTTCATGCCTATAGTTGAATCAAAACTAACATAGCCTCTATGATATTTATGTTCATGGTGTTCATATCCTAATCATGCTAGTATCCAATGTTACTTATGCATAATGCATGTTCATGACCGTTTTCGCTCTCTAGCTGGCCTCTTCTCAACCTATTTGCTAGCCTTCACCTGTACTAAGCGAGATTTCTGCTTATGCATCAAAACCCTGAAACCCAAGTTATTCCAGATGAGTCCACCATACCTACCTATATGCGGTATTACCATGCCGTCATAAGTAAATTTGCATGTGCCACCTCTAAAAACTTCAAATAAATATCCTTTTTGTGTGCCTGGATTGTTCATAGAGCGACAGGATGTAGTCAGTATCTTACAGGCTAGGTGGGTTATTCTCATGATGAGTGTTTATTCACTCATCCTTGCACAAGATGGGCGGTAATAGGGATTCCTAGTCCTGAACTCAAATTGCAAATAATTAAACAAAACTCCCCCAGGATTGTTGTTGGTATGGACGGCACCCATTGTTTCGGACAAGCCGTGGAGTGTGATTGTTGGTGGAGGGGGAGTAAACCTTTACTTTTATCGCTTGGGAACCGCCACTAATGTGTTTAGCATGGAAGATACCGATAACTAATGGTCGTGAAGTAAACAAGAAGGGTGCATTTCTCAAGAAAATTCATTTACTTCTATTTAAAAAACTTGAGCTCTGGCACTGCTACAAATCATTGCTTCCCCTCTGCAGAGGGACTATCTATTTACTTTTATGTTGTGTCATCACCTTCTCAGATAAGCGCCAGAACCTAAGAGAGCTATTGTCATCCTCATGCATTATGTGTAGCTAATGTTGGGTGCATCATGACTAGATCTTTTCTACCATGAATTACAATGTTTAGTCACTGCTTGAACTTTGGAGGTGGTCTGCATTTATGTTTTGCGGTCTCAGAAAGGGCTAGCGAGATAACACTATTATCATATTATATCATGGTTGTTTTGACAATGTGTTGTTGTTTGAGATATCTTATTATTTCTCACTAGCTGATTATGTCATTGATATGAGTTAATATAATTTTTAAGAGTTATTGTCTACATGGTTAGTTATAATCTTGGCTAAAAATCTGGGTGCTGTTTAAGCTTATTTATGTAAACCAGAGCAAAAGAGTTCGTAAAAGTTTTTATTTTTCACTTTCAGTTTATCAACTGAATTGCTTCAGGACAAGCAAAGGTTTAAGCTTGGGGAAGTTGATATGTCTCCGTCGTATCTGCTTTTCCTAACGCGTTTCCTCTTGTTTTGGACCCTAATTTGCATGATTTGAATGAAACTAACCTAGACTGACAATGTTTTTAGCAGAACTACCATGGTGTTGTTTTTGTGTAGAAATAAAAGTTCTCGGATTGGAACGAAACTTTGCGAGGAATTTTTATACAAATAAAGATAATTTCTGGAGCCAAGAACCACTAGAGGGGGGGGCACCTGGGTTGGCACAACCCACCAGGGCACACTTCCCCTCCTGGTGCGCCCAGGTGGGTTGTCCCCACCCGGTGGCCCTGCAGACTCCAACCTCTGATACTATAAAATCACATATTTCCAGAAAAAAATATCAGGGAGAAAGAATTATTGCGTTTCATGAGATGGAGCCGTCGCCACCTCCTGTCCTTCATCGGGAGGTCAGATCTGGAGTCCGTTTGGGGCTCCAGAGAGGGGGATCTTCGATCTTCATCATCACCAACCCTTCTCCATCACCAATTCCATGATGCTCCCCACCAGGAGTGAGTAATTCCTTCGCAGGCTCGCTGGTCGGTGAGGAGTTGGATGAGATTCATCATGTAATCGAGTTAGTTTTGTTAGGGGCTTGATCCCTAGTATCCATTATGTTCTGAGATTGACGTTGCTATGACTTTGCCATGCCTAATGCTTGTCACTTTGGGCCCTGGTTGATACGTCCATTTTGCATCATGTTTTTATATCGATATTTATCGCATTATGGACTGTTATTTCACTTTATGTCACAATACTTATGGCTATTCTCTCTTATTTTACAAGGTTTACATAAGGAGGGAGAATGTCGGCAGTTGGAATTCTGGTCTAGAAAAGGAGCAAATATTAGAGACCTATTTTGCGCAACTCCAAAAGTCCTAAAACTCCATGGAACGTCTTAAAAGAAATAAAGAAAAATCCACGCCAAAGATGAAGGCCAGGGGGCCCACACCCTGCTCACGAGGGTGGAGGGCGCCCCTCCTAGGACGAGGGAGAAGTCTTGCTATGAGTAGTCATGTGAATTTGATATTCGTTTGATATTTTCATAAGATGTATGTTGTCTAGCCTCTAGTGGTGTTATGTGAACGTCGACTACATAACACTTCACCATTATTTGGGCCTAGAGGAAGGCATTGGGAAGTAATAAGTAGATGATGGGTTGCTAGAGTGACAGAAGCTTAAACCCTAGTTTATGCGTTGCTTCGTAAGGGGCTGATTTGGATCCACATGTTTCATGCTATGGTTAGGTTTACCTTAATACTTTTGTTGTAGTTGCGGATGCTTGCAATAGAGGTTAATCATAAGTGGGATGCTTGTTCAAGTAAGAACAGCACCCAAGCACCGGTCCACCCACATATCAAATTATGAAAGTATCGAACGCAAATCATATGAACGTGATGAAAACTAGCTTGACGATATTCCCATGTGTCCTCGGGAGCGCTTTTCCTATTATAAGAGTTTGTTCCGGCTTGTACTTTGCTACAAAAGGATTGGGCCACCTTGCTGCACTTTATTTACTTTTGTTACTTGTTGCTCGTTACAATTTATTCTATCACAAAACTATCTGTTACCACTTATTTCAGTACTTGCAGAGAATACCTTGCTAAAAACCGCTTATCATTTCCTTCTGCTCCTCGTTGGGTTCGACACTCTTACTTATCGAAAGGACTACGATAGATCCCCTATACTTGTGGGTCATCACCGGTTGCCATCATTTCAGATTTGAACAGTTTGTGTTATCACCATTATATCCATGTTCTAGATCCGATCTTGCAAGCTATAGTCACCTACTACATGTTATGATCCAGCAACCCCGGAGTAACAATAGTCAAGACACTTCCCGGTGATGACCGTAGTTTGAGGAGTTCATGTGTTCACTATGTGTTAATGCTTTGTTCCAGTTTTCTATTAAAAGGAGGCCTTAATATCCCTTAGTTTCCAATAGGACCCCACTGCCACTAGAGGGTAGGACAAAAGATGTCATGCAAGTTCTTTCCATAAGCATGTATGACTATTTACGGAATACATGCCTACATTATATTTATGAACTAGAACCAGTTCTGTATCGCCCTAGGTTATGATTGTTATATGATGAATATCATCCAACAAATTCACCGATCTAATGCCTACGAATTTCACATCCATTTGATATAGAGTGATATCATGATGGTTAGCATAAGCAAGTAATATGCGAATAGCCTCAGGTCTAGCAACAGGTGCAAAAGTTTCATCGAAATCAATTCCTTCAACATGTGTGTAGCCTTGAGCTACAAGCCGTGCCTTATTCCTTACCACAAGGCCATTTTCGTCTTGCTTGTTGCGATAGATCCACTTTGTGCCAATGATATTGTGCTTGCGAGGATCTCGATGTTTGACCAGTTCCCAGACGTTGTTGAGCTCGAACTGATGTAATTCTTCTTGCATGCCTTGAATCCACCCGGGCTCCAGAAATGCTTCATCTACCTTAGTGGGCTCTGTGATAGAGACAAAAGCATAGTGCCCACAAAAGTTAGATAAATGTGAAGCTTTTGAGCGTGTGAGAGGACCTGGCGCTTTAATGTCATTTATGATCTTTTCAACTTGCACTTCTTTTGCAACGCGAGGATGAGCTGGTTGTCGTTAAGGAATTTGATCAACATTTTCTTCAGCATCATTTTCTTCAGGTGCATTAGCTCGACGTTCTTCATGTTCTGGAACGAATTCTTCAACAGATTCTTTGGTAGGAATGACATCCTCAGTAGCCTTGAACTTGATAGTTTCCTCAGGTGCTGGTTCATCTATCACAGAAGGTAGGTGCTCTCTTTGCGAGCCATTAGTTTCATCGAACCACACATCTACAGTTTCAACAACCTTGTGAAGAACGTTGTTGAAAACTCTGTAGGTGTGCGAGTCCTTTCTGTAACCAAGCATAAAACCTTCATGTGCTTTCGGTCCAATTTTTGAGTTGTGATGAGGATCTCTAATCCAACATTTAGCACCGAAGACTTTGAAATAACTTACATTGGGTTTCTTATCAGTGAGGAGTTCATAGGCAGTCTTCTTGAAGAATTTGTGAAGATATACTCTGTTGATGATGTGGCACCCAGAAATGACGAGGCATTTTGTATTCATCAAGCATAGTCTGAGCCATCTCAGCAAGAGTCCTGTTCTTGCGCTCCACGACGCCATTCTGCTAAGGAGTATAAGGAGAAGATAACTCATGAGTAATACCAAGTTCATCAAGATAGTCATCAAGACCAGAATTCTTGAACTCAGTTCCATTGTCACTTCTGATGTGCTTGATCTTCACACCAAAGTTGGTTGAAGCCCTCGAGGAAAATCGTTTGAAGACTTCCTGCATTTCATGTTTGTAAGTAACAATGTGTACCCATGTGTAACGAGAGTAATCATAAACAATCACAAAGCCATAGAGAGATGCATCATTTGTGACTGCTGAGTAATGATTAGGAGCAAAGAGATCCATGTGAAGCAATTCAAATGGTCGAGTGGTGGTCATGATAGTCTTCACTGGATGCTTAGCCTTTGTCATCTTCCTAGCTTCACAGGCTCCACATAAGTGATACTTGAGGAATTTGACATTCTCAATGCCAATGACATGCTTCTTCTTTGCAAGCGTGTTTAAATTCCTCATGCCTGCATGACCAAGTCATCGATGCCAGAGCCAACCTTCTGAAGCTTTTGCAAATAGGCACACGGCTGGTTGCGGTCCTGTAGAGAAATCAGCAATACACATGTCCCCTCTCCTAAAGCTTTCGAAGACTTTGGAATTGTCAGCTTCCATAACCACAACACAATGGTACTTGCCAAAGACAACTACCATATCAAGATCGCAAAGCATTGAGACAGGCATGTGAAAGTGTGTTATATCGACTAGAGGGGGGGTGAATAGGCGATTTTTATGAATTCTTCACTTAGGAATTTGCAGGTGAGAAAATTCCTTAGCGAAGAACTACTAGCAGCGGAATAAGTACTCAAAAGTAAACATAACAGAACACAAGCATAGTAATCATGATGAAAAGAAGACAAGCACAGAGTACAGAAAGCGTAAACACAGGATAACACAGGATGAAGACAAACAGACTAAAAAATTGAATTGAGGAAATTGAGAAAGTCTTCAGTCAAAGTCTTCAAACACAGATACGAACAAGCACTCAACACAGTTATAAGGAAATGAAAGAGTTGAGGAAATAGAACCAGTGAGCTTGGTGAAAACAATGATTTGGTAGACCAGTTCCAACTGCTGTCTCAGTTGTACATCTGGTTGGAGCAGCTAGGTATTTAAACCTGAGGACACACAGTCCCGGACACACAGTCCTCACCATATTCTCCTTGAGATAAGGTCACACAGACCTCGCCCAATCACTCGTGGTAAGTCTTCAGGTGACTTCCGAACCTGCACAAACTTGGTCACTCGGCGATCCACAATTCCTCTTGGATGCTCTAGACCATGATGCCTAACCGTCTGGAAGAAGCACAGTCTTGAAAGGTAACAAGCGTCGAATCCACACAGGATCAATCTCTTCAGTGATGCTCAATAACTTTGGGTTTGTATGTGTTTGGGTTTGGGTTTTCCTCACTTGATGATTTTCGCTCAAAGTCCTCGGAGGATGGGATGCTCTCAAATGACAAGTGTCAGTTTCTCTCGGAGCAGCCAACCAGCTAGTGGTTGTAGGGGGCGGCTATTTATAGCCTAGGGAGCAGCCTGACATGATAAGACATAAATGCCCTTCAATGATATGACCGTTAGGTGGATAGATATTTTGGGCCAGCTGGCGCATAGCACAGCAACGGTCGGAAATTTGAGTATCAAATTCCTCAGGGCTATCATGTTCCTCACTGTGTAGGCAATCCGCACTGGCGAATTCCTAACTCCTCAGTCAGAACAAATTCCTCAAAGACCAGAAGAACTTCGTGTCTGTCACTGAAGAATATGACTGAACTATATGAGATTTCCAATGGCTTCACTCGAAGGGATTGGTAGGTGTAGGATTTTGAGTTGAGCATCACATGGAAATTTTTCCTTAGTATTTCCTCGACCCCCTTTAACAGTACGGTGTTTCCTATGACTCAAGAAAGAGAAAATGAAACTACGAAAACAAAAGTCTTCACGCTTCATGTTCCTCGAATGAATGCCAAGTCTTCAAAGGTCACGCCAATTTCTTCACTTTCAAAGTCTTCAGTCAAAGAACTTCATTTTTAGGGGTCGACTTTTTCTGTAAATATCAAACTCCTCATAGACTTATAGACCTGTGTACACTCATAAACACATTAGTCCCTTAACCTATAAGTCTTCAATACACCAAAATCACTAAGGGGCATTGGATGCACTTACAATCTCCCCCTTTTTGGTGATTGATGACAATATAGGTAAAGTTTTCAATGGGGATAAACATATGAAGTGTAAATATAGATATTGAGGAATTTGATTGCAGGATATAGAAGAACTCCCCTTGAAAATGTGCATAGTGAGTAATTTTCTTTTGAAGCATTGCACACTTTGAAGAATAGAATCATGGAGATCTCCCCCTATATCTTGTAATTCATACACGCATTAGACACACCATAATGAAGAATTTGAAATGCATGATGAAATATGGTGACTGATGTAATTCAGCATGCGTGCATTATCATATTTGAGGAATAAGCATGCAGAAAAATGCATCAAGAGTATCAGAGCACCATCGGGTTTAAGTTTACAACTCGATCTAAGACAGACATTAGGTTGTATCCTAAGGACTTGACAAGCATGACTTTGTCCATGTGTCGATCCTTTGAGATCACAACCTTACCTAGACCCAATACCTGACTTTTGCCTTTGTCAGCGAAGATGATATGCTTCAGATGCGATGGTGATAAAGGAGCATCCATCAATAGATTCTTGTCACCAGTCATGTGATTTGTACATCCACTGTCGAGGACCCACTCAGTGGCTTTGGGTTGATCATCCTGCAGATGAATTAGTGCAACTTACGAACTTCATATACTTCATCAGTGAAGAATATGACATCAATTCATCAGATCAATTTCATCAAGCAACAGAATAGATAAAGCAGTATGAGGACGTGAGAAATGAAAGTTCATTTCTTCATGATTAGCCTGCGTCCTTTCAGGCATACTCAGGTCTCCAGCAAATTCTTCAGACGATTACGTACGTCTGGAGACCTGACCCTGCAGAAGAGATTAGTTCTTTTTCTTCACCACCCACATCTGAAGGGGTGGCAAAGAGTTCATCACTCTACGAGCTCCATACGAGAAAGGTGGCATAGAAGCCAGTCCATTTCGTTTCACATAAGAGGAGTTAGGGTAAGCATATGAATAAGCAGAGAAATTCTTCGAGGACTTATGAACATAATGATCAGAAGAATAATGCTCATATTCATAGCCCTTGGCTCTTCCCTGCGAAACAGAGTTGTTAGCACAATGATGTTCATATGAGGACTTTGATCCTTTTGAGGAATTTGGTCCATATGAAGAATTTGAGCTGGGGTCCCTATTCTTCATAGGTGGTGTCCTGAGGACATTCACCTGAAGACTTTCAAGGCACCTTTTGGGAACCCAGATTTTCTTCATAGGAGGACCGTTCCTGCAGTTAGTGCCAACATATCAAGCAAATACTTCACCATTCTGGTTTTTGAAAAATTTATAGTTGGATTCAAATGACTCATCATCAGAATGAGGAGATTCACATGCAAAGCTAGATAAGTTGGATGGATCAACTGGAGGTCCCTTTGCAGCCACCAATGAGGTTTTGGGGTACTGCTCAGGCTTCCAATATGTACCATCAGCATTGAGTTTCCTCTCAAAGGCAATACCCTCTTTCCTAGGGTTCCTGTTGAGGATCTTCTTTTTAAGCACATCACAAAGAGTATGATGCCCTTTGAGGCTGTTGTACACGCCTGCCATGTACAATTCCTTCAGCCCTGCATCGTCAGTGATACTAGCAATGTCCTCAGATGAGGAATTAGTGATAGCAGAGGCAGGTGAAGAATTTGAAGCATTAGCAGCATTTGAACATTCAGGTGAAGAATTAGCAGATTCACGTTCAATGCACTTCAAGCATGGAGGAACAAATTTTTCCTGAGAAGCGCTGATTTGTTAAGCAAGTAATGAATCACGCTTCTTCTGAAGATCTTCATAACTCACTCTTAGCTTTTCAAGATCTTGCTTTCTTTGAAGAAATTCATATGAAAGCTTCTCATGATCAGATAAGAGAGTGTTATGATGACCTTGAAGGTTGTCAAACCTAGACTGAAGTCTCTGAAGATTTTTAGTCAAGGTTTTAGTGCGATCCATTTCTTCACCCAACATATCATCACTTTTGTCTAGCATGTTTTGAACCTTTTCAAAAGCCTTTTGTTGTTTTACAACAATCTTATCAAGTTTGGAGTAGCTGGGATTGAGGTTTTCATCAGATTCATTCTCACTTGATTCAGAGGAGGGGTATTTGAGTACCTTGGCAACTTTTGCCATGAAGCAATAGGTGGGAGCGTAGTCATCATTGTTTCCATTAGCCTTGTTGGTGAAGCCATTTTCTTTAGAGTTGAAGATGGACTTGCTGACGAAAGCAGTAGCGAGAGCCAGGCTCGCCACACCAGACTCAGACTCCTCAGATGCCTCCTCTTCCTCATGTTCCTCGGATTCAGCCTCAGAGTCCATTTCCTTGCCAATGAACGCTCGAGCCTTCTGGAGCTGCTCTTCTTGTAAGACAAAGACTTCGAGGATTTTGGTAATGAAGATTTTGAGGATTTCTTCTTTTTCTTTGCATCATCAGAACTGTAATCCTTGTATTTCTTCTTCTTTGATTCCTTTTCCCACTGAGGACAATCTTGAACATAGTGTCCAGGTTTCTTGCATTTGTGACAAAGCCTCTTCTTGTAGTCATTGGATGAGGAATCATTGCTTCTTGAGGATTTTCCAAAGCGACCACATCTTGAGAACTTATGGAATTTCTTCACGAGCAGTGCTAGTTCATGGCTCAGTTCTTCAGGATCACCAAGGCTGCTACCAGAATCTTCATCTTCAGATTTAGACACTGCCTTGGCCTTCAGGGCACGTGATCTGCCATAGCTCGAACCATAGAGATCTCTCTTCTCAGCAAGTTGGAACTCATGAGTATTTAGCCTCTCGAGGATATCAGCGGATCAAGTGACTTGTAATCAACACGTTCTTGTATCATCAATGCCAGAGTATCGAATGAGGAATCAAGCGATCTCAGCAATTTCTTCAGCACCTCATGGTCGGTGATGTCAGTGGCACCAAGTGCTTGAAGCTCATTTGAGATGCCAGTGAGGCGATCGAAGGTTTGCCAAACATTTTCATTGTCGAGTCTTTTGAAGCAGTTGAAGAGATTTCGAAGAACGTCAACTCGAGAGTCACGTTGTGTTGAGACTCCCTTGTTGACCTTGGATGGCCTGTCCGAGATAAGCTTGGCTGTCTCCAAAGCACTCACTCTGCCATACTGTCCTTTGCTCAGATGGCCGCATATGATATTCTTCGCTTGAGAATCGAGTTGCTTGAATCTCTTCACATCAGCAACATTGATGGTGGGAGTGATAGAGGGAACACCATTCTCCACAACGTACCAGAGATCGTTATCAATTGCCTCAAGAAGCATGTGCATCTTATTCTTCCAGTAGGGGTAGTCCGTCCCATAGAAGGTAGGACACCCAGCAGAAACTTTGATCATACCTACGGTCGACATAACTAGAACTCCAGGTGGTTAAACCAAAATCACACAGAACAAGGGAGTACCTTGCTCTGATACCAATTGAATGTGCGTTATATCGACTAGAGGGGGGTGAATAGGTGATTTTTATGAATTCTTCACTAAGGAATTTCAGGGTGAGGAAATTCCTAAGAGAAGAACTACTAGCAGCGGAATAAGTACTCAGATGCAAACATAATTGACCATAAGCATGGCCATTGAGGGAGTCCTGGATAAGGGGGTGTTCGGATAGACGGACTATACCTTCAGCCGGACTCCTGGACTATGAAGATACAAGATTGAAGACTTCGTCCCGTGTCCAGGAGGGACTTTCCTTGGCGTGGAAGGAAAGCTTGGCGATACGGATATGCAGATCTCCTACCATTGTAACTGACTTTGTGTAACCCTAACCCTCTTCGGTGTCTATATAAACCGAAGGGTTTTAGTCCGTAGGACAACATACACAACAACAATCATACCATATGCTAGCTTCTAGGGTTTAGCCTCTCCGATCTTGTGGTAGATCTACTCTTGTACTACCCATATTGTCGGGGATATATCCCGCGGTGTAAACCGGACGGAAGGATAATCCGGCCGGACTTGGCGATTCACCGGCGACCTGCACAGACCAGACGGTTTATAGTTCATTGGTAATCCGGTAGGCGGGCCAGAGGAGCAACAAGACCCGGCGGCCTGTGTGGTGGTTCATGAAGGCCAGTTCAACCATTGTGGGCCGGTTTAAGAGGAAAGGAATATTTACCTTACAAAGAGTTAAGACCAGGACATGTATCCGGTTTGTATTAGAGATAGACTAGTCCTAATCTAATAGGACTCCACATGTAACCCGCCCCTTCAACTTATATAAGGAGGGGCAGGGCACCCCAAGAAGGACAAGCAAGAAGAAACAATCTTAGGGCTAGACACAAAGAGGAGAGCCGGTTTACGGCGACTCCCTCGTGATGATAATGAGACCTAGCCTCAAACAGCATGTAGGGTTTTTACCGGATGATGTTTCCCGGGGCCCGAAGCTGTCTAAATCCCTGTCTTGTGTTGCGTCTCTCGATTCCGCTCAACCCCTCTCAAGCTACCACATAGATGCGTTGGCCTCGCGACTAAGTCCTGACACTAAGGACATCTGCCGTGACGATTCCACGACAGTTGGCGCCCACCGTGGGGCGAGCGATGGTGTTGAGTTCTCGAAGGGATCTTTCTCAGGGATCGAGAAATTCATAAGTTTGCGGGTAAAGCAAGAGCCGGCAGGGACGGATTGCACCAGATAATTCGGCGAGGGACAGCGCAGATGTCTTGAGCTGCCACATGTCGCTTGAGATCGAGAAGGATCGCGTGAAATTGTCGCACGCGTCGGTCATCCGACGAATCCGACTCTATTGTTGTGTCTCCACGCGTGACCGGTCAATAGGTACTGGTTGATATTCAATTAGGACGTCTGATGCAAAAGCCGAGTCGGCAAGTGGACAAGACGAGTCCAATCATGTCGCTGTGCAAAGTCGGTCCACCACCCGGACTTGTTTCAGCCAAAGCCCGTTGCTCCTCCGCAAGCCGCCCGTCACTCCGGCTGGCTCGGCATGCCCGAGTCTCTCTCTGTCAAATCGCTATGCTGTCGCGCTGCCACAAGCGGCCGGCCCAGCGCTGACCGGTTCAGACATCCGCTGCTATTAGACGCGGCCGTGGAGTCGCCACCTTAAGTCGATCCCGTGACTCTCCTCTACCGGCTGTTGCCGCGCCATATCTGCCAGAACTTTCAATCCGGCTCTACCACAAGCCATGCACATACCCTGCACTGCCATGGAAGACGCTGACTCCGGTCACTGCAGGCACGGATGCCGCGAGGCGGAAGGACTGGACGCACTATCGCTGCAGCCCTGTCAACAAGTGAAGCCGTTTTCGTCAAGTTGTTGTTGCTGCTCCCGGGGAAATCAAGCGTGATTGCTGATACTACTAATCATGGATCACGAGCATCAAGTCCCGATGGGAGCCCTAGCCTGTGTGTGCTTGTCCGCATGGCCTACTGTTGAAAGTAAACAGTGCGACATGATCATATAAACAAAATAAAAGAAAAAGGAGATTAAGTCCCAGATGATCGACCGGCCGTTGATATTTTATATCGTCAAAAGACAAAGCTATACTACACGTGATACTCCACATGGAGTAGTTACTATGTGCTTCGGTTTCCTGGGGATGATTTCCTGACATCTCTGCTGATCTCCACAATGAGCACAAGATTGTTTTTTGCCATCAACCAAAGAGTGAGGAAAAAAGATGGAGGAGTTGTTGCTCGGCCCTAAGCCGCCGCGCTGTTGAGCTTCTACTAGTTGCTACAAGTCAACGGGTCCGCAGGTGCGAGCTGGATGCCGCCGAGCCGCTATCAATGGTTTGACTCATTGCGCCTCCACTGACCGGTGAAACGCCACAAGCTGCCCAGCCAACGCCTCCGCTTCACTGGAAGCTTTCACGTCCGTGCTACAAACACTGCTTCACCGCGCCTTACTACGCCATGCAAACCCGCCGATTCAGCCTCTGCTGCCCTCTGAGCCGCCATGGCAGCGGCCAGCACACCACCTTTGCTGGCGGGTCGCCCTCGCTCGTTCTCTGATCCGGGCTGATCGCTGCTACTGTGAGCTGCTTCGCCAAGTCGCCGGACCAGTTATTGTGCATCGACCGCACCCGTTTGACCCGCCAAAGCTTGCACCAACATCTGTCTGCAATATGAGACCCGGGGGACGAACGTGCAGCCTGAGTGTTTGGCTATAAGTCGCTGCCAGATGGATGCGTGCATCGCTCGCCAGTCGCCGCCCTGGTTGTCCCTATCAGTTTCAATGTGCTAGGAGGAATAAATCGAAGATTTATTTTCTGTTCAATTGCTACATCCACCCTGAAGGTCTATTAGCAAAGGTTATATGGAGTTTTGAAAACATTAAGGAGAAGGTCCACATGAAGATGCGCTAGCTCGGTCCCAAAACAGTGCTGGCAATATTAATCCACGTGTGGATCAAGACTACTGAGTGCTAGGGGAACATCAAATCATACAAATATATGTATGAGTTGTCTTTTTCATCCGACGACTACGTCTAGCATCATCCAATGCCAGTATCATATTCATCCGGAAAAATTATCAGGTGATATCCGTCTAAAAATTATTTTATTAACACTTATTGTTTTTTGTCAAAAGAACAATTACTTTGCCCTGTAATATTTTACGCAGGATAAGGTTTTTTTTATGCCATTATACCGCGGAGATGGAGGCGTGCCAACATCATTCGGCACAAGTGGTCGTCCTTGCTCAACGGACTCCCGCGCCGGCTTACAAATGCCTTGGCCGAAACGCCCGTCCGCGCCGCCTTACAACGCCACGGACGACTCGACCGTCCGCCCTCGCGGCCGTTTCACGTGTCCGCGCCAGCTTACAGCGCCGTGGCCGACTCGCTGTCCACGCCGGCTTACAAACGTCGCGGCCGACTCGCCCGTCCGCACCACCTTATAACACCATGGACGACTCGTCCGCCTGCCCTCGCGACTGGTTCACGCGTCCGCATTGGTTTACAGTACGGAGGACAACTTGCTCGCCCGCACCGGTTTACAACACCGCGGCCGGATCATCCGTCTGATCGTCAATTTCATGGCAGATTATTTCCGGCCTAGCACATCAGGTGAAATCTATCTAATATATATTTTATTAGTGCATATTATTTTTGTCAAAGAGCAGTTTATCTTTGCCTTGGTCTGCAATATTGTATGCAGGACAATTATTCATTACAAACGTGGCTTATACCATGGGTACGAAGCACGCGCTGGGTCCAGCCCGGTGTTCGTCCGTGTCACATTACACGGTGAATGGACGCGTGCAAGACGCCGTCCTTACGGCCCGGTTCAAATCAACTTTGCGGGACCGTGCCTGCGTTTGACTCGCCCGTCCGAACCGGTTTACCACGTCATGGCCGACTCGGCCGTGATTAATTTCAGCTTCACCATGGTGATCGTCAACTCCACGGTGGATAACCCCTGGCATGATATATCAGGTGAAATCCATCCAATATATTTTATATTATATATTGCATTCTTTAAAAACAGCAATTACTCCGGTTTGCAAAGTTGTCTAATGCAGGACCCTAAACCACCATATTGGTGCAAATTTAAAGGCCGTTAGAAAATTTCCGGCTTAAAAAGAAGGATTCCGGTTTAATATCGGGCTCCAGGGGAAGATGTCTCCCACAAAGCTTTGAAGCTCTCAATATCCGGTTCAAGATCCCGGTTCAAGAAGAATTTATCTTTTGCAAAAAGGTTAAAAATTACCGAAGAGGACCTGCTGCCATGATGCGCGGTTCAAACATGGGTTTCCTGCCTTATTGGCCTAACATATTATTGATCACATGGGGGCTTCTGCTTCATAAAGCGGGGTTTCTGTCTTTCTCATCATGCGAGGTTACACGGAGTGGTTCTGTTTAAAGCGGCCTCCGGTTTACCCCTTGACATTTGTTCTTTATATATCACTGGGGGCCTTGGTCGTGTCCGAACCAACGAACACCCTTTGATAGGCGACAGCCACCAGATCATTTGGGGACTTGGTCAAGTCTGAACCAGTCACGCCTCTTGGTCAGCCTAAGGCCACAAAATCACTTGGGGGCATGGTCGGGCCCGAACCATTGCCACGCCTCTTGATCTGGCATATATGCCACGAGTCATTTGGGGACCTGACTGACTTGAATCATTGTCACTCCTATTGGGGGCCTTGATCCTGTCCGACCATGGTAATACCATCTGAACAGCTCAGTATAGCATATTTTTGCAAATGGTTCTTATTATTGCCTTTGCTTCCATGTTGTTTTCATGGTTTGTTTGCTCTTTGCTTTTGTCGGATTTCTTTTATGTCGACAAACACCTTTGTTCTGATTCAGCTGATAGATTTGATCCCCCGACAAATCCGGAGGCCATCTGCCCGGTTTGATTTTCTATTACCATCCTGTTATGGAGTAAACCGGTGTTTATCAACCCGGCTTGACTTTCAATTACAAGTTGTCAATACAGGATCAAGTTATAATCCGGAGACTATCAGCCCGGTCTGGTTTGACTACGAGTCACCAGTATTATATATGGTTAAACCGGTGTTTATCACAACCCGGTACGGTTTATCATCAACCGGCACAGTATGAAAGGAGTTATCATTACTCAAGATTGGGGTTATTACTCTTACTACAAAAAATTGGTAAGCCAATGATGTGATTCAATATCACAGCTATGATATATTTAATTGATTATTCTTAAGTGCAGCCTTGGTTATAAACCTGGGTTATTTGTTGGGCATTATGACCCGTCCGGCGGTAAACCGCCAGGACACTTTAAACTTGTTGTATGCAGAGACAGGTTGAATAAAGCATGATGATAAATTATCCGGTGTTTATTAAACCGGCCTAGCTTTGGACTATACGTCGCCAGTATATATTTGGATTGCGCCATTGGAATCATGCGCTTATAAATGATTGGATTATATTATCTTGAATAGCCAACATGGCTGGATTTTTATGGTTATTAGTAACTGGTATTATTGAGGTTTTCAAAGTCGCTTTAGCGCAATGGATATTATGTTATCAACGGATATATTCTACAATTGAAGGAATAGTCCCGAGTTGCTGCAGGCTTACAACCCGGCACTTGGGGGCTACATTATTGAAGTTGAGATTACATCAAATATGCAAGTCTCATGTCGCTGCAAGCATGCACCATGACACTTGGGGGCTAATGCAAAGTCATTCTTTGTTCATCTTATTGAAGACCCGACTCATCACATTATAATGAGCCGGCCCTTGGGGGCTACCAATTGCTCCTGTTAAACAATTCAAGGTACAAAGCTTTTTATTCATTATATTGAAGGGTCCACTGCTCAGTTGGTAAAGCAAAAGGCTCTTAAACTTGTGGACATGAGTTCAAGCCCCATGATGGGGGTTACATCATATGATGTTATTTTTATTGAAGTATCTATCAAAGTCCATGCTCATTATTGCATAATGACCCGGCCCTTGGGGGCTACACTGGTTGAAGTTTTTATGAGCATCAGGAAATTACAAGTCCCAGGTTGCTGCAAGCATAACAACCCGGCACTTGGGGGCTACATAATATGGAATGTTCAGTTTTACTAAGTGATTGGGATGAACAACATGGATTTCTTCAAAGAGGCAGTAATTATATGGAAACAAGTCTCAAATCATCACTTTGTTCTATTCAAGACTTGGGGGCTACAGGTAATATGGATATAAGGGAGAAAAAATCTACAAATGCTCAGTTTTGAGCAATAATTATGACCTGGAGTTGGTGACAATTATGACTTGGTGCCATCCATATTTACAATCCGGCAATTTTGGTAATATTAATCCGGCAAATTTTACATCTTCAAACCGGCTGAATATCAGATGAGTATGTCAAGACCAATATTTCTTAAAACCGGCGCCTTGGAAGCCGATTCAAGTGGATTATTCTTCACATTATTTTTTCTATAAGAAAGCCAAACATCAGAAATTTGAGTATGAAGCTGGTTATTAACCCGGATTTTCTAGAAGGAGGTGACAAGGATTCAAGGATGATCAAATGCCGGTTTACAAGAGTATTTAAACCGGAGCACAACCCGACGAATTTGTTCTTGTGTTTATGTTGCAGATCAGTTTAACATGGATGAATCCAAATTAAACTGGGGGCTAATGTCGGGGATATACCCCGCGGTGTAAACCGGCCGAAAGGATAATCCGGCCGGACTTGGCGATTCACCGGCGACCTGCACAGACCAGACGGTTTATAGTTCATTGGTAATCCGGCAGGCGGGCCAGAGGAGCAACAAGACCCGGCGGCCTGTGTGGCGGTTCATGAAGGCCGGTTCAACCATTGTGGGCCGGTTTAAGAGGAAAGGAATATTTACCTTACAAAGAGTTAAGACCAGGACTTGTATCCGGTTTGTATTAGAGATAAACTAGTCCTAATCTAATAGGACTCCACATGTAACCCGCCCCTTCAACTTATATAAGGAGGGGCAGGGCACCCCAAGAAGGACAAGCAAGAAGAAACAATCTTAGGGCTAGACACAAAGAGGAGAGCCGGTTTACGGCGACTCCCTCGTGATGATATTGAGACCTAGCCTCAAACAGCATGTAGGGTTTTTACCGGATGATGTTTCCCGGGGCCCGAAGCTGTCTAAATCCCTGTCTTGTGTTGCGTCTCTCGATTCCGCTCAACCCCTCTCAAGCTACCACATAGATGCGTTGGCCTCGCGACTAAGTCCTGACACTAAGGACATCTGCCATGACGATTCCACGACACATATCATCAATATTAATCAAGCAGGACGTAGGGTTTTACCTCCATCGAGAGGGCCTGAACCTGGGTAAAACTTCGTGTCCCTTGCCTCCTATTACCATCCGGCCTAGAAGCATAGTTCGGGACACCCTACCCGAGATCCGCCGGTTTTGACATCGACATTGGTGCTTTCATTGTGAGTTCCTCTGTGTCGTCGCCAGCAGGAAGGATGCCTCGCCCCGTCTTTAAAGACGGCACCGTCTCTAAGGGAGCTTTGGCTGTCGGCCAAACCCTCGGGCTAGGTGGTTTTCTTATGACCGCCTGTTCGGCTTCTGCGCCGACGATGACTTCTCGAGCCATCAAAAACAATCTTCATGTCAGCTCGGAACTCGTCGAGCAGTTAGATCCAATGGAGCTCTCCTCCATAAACGAGCTCATGGATCGCTTCGCCGCCCTGGGAGCCGCTACAGATTATGACCAGATTGGGTCTAAACCCGATCTGAGAGAGATTAACTCTCCCCAAGTCACCCATCATGTTGCCGTGGTAGAGGGACAGTGCAGAGACCCTTCATCTATCTTAAGGACTTGCTACATCCGGATTCATGATCCCTCCAAGCCGGATACCTGCGGAGGGGAGGATATCACTCAAGACCTGAACTTAGAGTCAGGCGACGGGCTGGATTCATTGGACAACATCCAGGAATCCAAATTTTCGAGTTCGGAAATTCCTCGGCCTCTGAGCCTCAGATGGGGTGAGGCTTCGGATTTAATTCCACCCACCCACCCCAACATAAGCGATCTATCCAAAATCAGGCAAGAGCCTGATGAAACAGTACATCATTACTGGGCCAGATTCCTCCTGGTTAAGAACAGGCTACGGGACTGCTGCGAGGAAGACGCAATCTCAATCTTCTACAATAATTGCACGGACAAGGGAATACTCAATGCCATAAGTCGCCGTGATATTACACGCCTCGCTGACTTGGCGTCCATTGTACGAAAGTACTGTGCGATGGAAAGCGCCTGGAAAACCAAAATAAAATTTTGGGACAATCCGGCCCTGAATACAAACCCAGTCCGAAATAAAAGGGTGCATCATCACCAGACACCCGGGTCAAGCACTAAAAAGCAAAAACCCTCTACAGGGCATGGAACCGTACTAGAAGAATGGCTTAATGGACCCTGTAAATATCACAGTACAGAGGACACCACACCAACTCACAGCCTTAGAGCATGTTGGATACTCCGGCAGGTGGCCAAAATTGGCGAAAATCTCCTAATTCCGGAGGCCACAGAAAGCCACCCCAGAGACACCAATACGGTATTAACAGTCTTTGAGACTTTCGCATCAAATAATATGCGAAAAGGACACTCCACAGCCTTGCCGAAGTCTACCAAGTAGCAACAATAAACCCATGGAGTGACATGGCTATTACCTTTAACGCCAGTGATGAACCTAAATTCCGAACAGCCCGAGCACCAGCCGCATTGGTCCTCAGTCCAATAGTGGATGTCTTTCATCTTACCAAGGTACTCATGGACGGCGGCAGCAGATTGAACCTCGTTTATGAGGAAACCCTTCAAAAAATGGAAATAGACTGGAACCGCATTGAGCGAAGCAGCACAACCTTTAGAGGAATAATCCCCAGTCGGGAAGCACGCTGTACAGGAAAAATCACACTAGATGTGGTGTTCGGCACGCCGGACAATTACAGGTCCGAAGAGATCACATTCCATGTGGCTCCTTTCAGCAGCGGTTATCACGCTCTGCTAGGGTGGGAAGCATTTACAATCTTCCAAGCAATACCCCATTATGGGTACATGAAGCTCAAGATGCCCGGGCCTAACGGGATCATCACTCTCGCTAGTGATCCAGACATAGCACTCCGCGCCGAAAACAAGACAGCCGCACTGGCCCTCGAGGCACTATCCGAAGCCCTAGCGGCTGAGGAACTAACTGCGCTGCGCTCTATGGTGAATAGGGACGATGTGGTACTCGACAAAAGATCCAAGTCCACCTCCTTTAAACCGGCGGACGAAATAGTCAAATTCCAAGTCCATCCAACGGACCCCAATAAAACAGCTTCCATCGGGGCACAGTTAAACCCTGATGTAGATGCCGCACTGCGAGAGTTCCTACGAGAGAACTGGGACATTTTCGCCTGGCACCCTTCAGACATGCCAGGAATCCCACGCAGGCTGGCCGAGCATAGCTTAAATATCCAAACAAGATTCAAACCTGTCAAACAGGCTCTTCGGCGTTTTTCTGAACCTAAGAGACAGGCCATGGGAGAGGAGCTAGCAAAGCTATTGGAGGCCGGATTCATCAGAGATATAAAACATCCAGACTGGCTAGCAAACCTGGTGATGGTACCAAAGAAGGACAAATCCTGGCGCCTGTGTGTTGATTTTAAAGACCTTAACAAGGCTTGCCCAAAGGATCCCTTCCCCCTCCCCCGCATCGATCAAATTATCGACGCTACCGCTGGACACGATTCGTTGTGTTTCTTCGACGCATATTCTGGTTACCATCAAATCAAGATGGCAGAACCAGACCAAGCCGCAACGACGTTTATCACACCATACGACCCATTCTGCTTCAACACGATGCCCTTCGGGCTCAAAAACGCCGGTGCAACATATCAGCGCATGATTCAGACATGTCTGGCAAGCCAGATCGGCAAAACAGTGGAGGCATATGTAGATAATGTGGTCGTCAAAACAAGACATGTCGAATCTCTAGTAGATGACTTGAGGCTCACATTTGATAACCTCCGAACATATGACATCAAGCTCAATCCGGAAAAATGCGTTTTCGGCGTTCCAGCCGAAAAGCTCTTGGGCTTCATTGTATCCGGTAGAGGAATTGAAGCAAATCCAGCCAAGATCCAAGCTCTGTCGCAACTGGATATCCCAAAGGATCCCAAACAAATACAAAAGTTAACCGGATATGTGGCAGCTCTAAGCCGCTTTATCTCCCGCTTGGGAGAAAAGGCCCTACCCCTTTACCGCCTCCTTCGGCGCACCGAACACTTAGAATGGATAGATGCAGCCATGGCCGGACTCGACGAAATAAAAGCCATACTGGCAACAAACCCAGTCCTGGCCGCGCCAAACATTGGCGAACCAATGCTATTATACATTGCAGCAACACATCAGGTTGTAAGCGCAGTGCTCGTCATCGAACGAGAAGCAGACGGACACAAATTCCCCCTTCAAAAGCCGGTCTATTATGTGTCCACTATCCTCACTCCCTGCAAATCACGGTACCCGAATTATCAAAAGATCGCGTACGCGGTATTCATGGCATCCCGGAAGCTACGACACTACTTTCAAGAGTGTTCAATAACAGTAGCCTCGGAAGTACCACTTAACGATATTATAAACAACCGTGACGCAACGGGACGGATTGCAAAATGGGCCATTGAGCTCCTCCCGTTCGACATAACTTATAAGCCACGGCGAGCCATCAAGTCGCAAGTCTTGGCCGACTTCGTCGCAGAATGGACGGAGGCCAAACTCCCTAAAGAGTACGACACATATTCAAACTGGATCATGCATTTCGATGTCTCCAAGATGTTGGCCGGACTGGGGGCTGGCGTCATTTTGACGTCCCCCATAGGAGACACGGTTCAATACGTACTCCAGATCATGTACACGGACTCCAACAACGCAACCGAATATGAGGCCCTTTTACATGGTCTCCGGATGGCAGTATCCATGGGCATTCAACGCCTAGAGGTGCGCGGGGACTCGAACCTCGCAATATCCCAAATAAATGGAGACTTCGATGCCAAGGATCCAAAACGGCAGCTTACCGCAATGCCGTCCAAAAAATGTCAGCTCGGTTCGAGGGGCTTGAATTTCACCATATAGCCTGGGAAAATAATCAGGCGGCAGATGTCCTGGCACGCATCAGTGGAAAACACGATGTAGTCCCCCCCAACATCTTCTTGGAAAGGCTGTTCAAGCCATCCATAGTATGGGAAGGGGAGCCGAACAATAACAGCCCTGACCCAACCGCACTGCCCGACACTGAACATTCTGACACAAGCGGAGGCTCTGTCAATGAAATAACACCTTCAGCCCACATAATAATGGTCGTCATCGCCCCGTGGATAGAACCATTCCTCGCCTACCTTACTAGGCAGGAACTCCCCGAGGACCAAAATGAGGCACGCTGCATAGTGCGGCGATCCAAAGCCTACAGAGTCCACGAGGGAAAGCTTTATAAGAAAAGCACTACCAGAGTCCTTCAAAGGTGCATCCCCGAAGAGGAGGGGTGGAACCTCCTGGCTGAAATTCATGCCAGACTGGGCGGTCATCACGCTGCAGCTCGGTCCCTTGTAAGCAAGGCCTTCCGTACAGGCTTTTATTGGCTGACGGCCCGGGCAGATGCTCAGGACTTAGTCCAATGTTGCACCGGTTGCCAGCTCTTTGCAAACCAAAGCCATATGCCACCCACCGCCCTCCAAACTATCCCCATTACTTGGCCCTTCGCGGTCTGGGGGCTTGACATGGTTGGACCCCTTAAAGGCGGAACCCACAAGCAAAAATACTTACTGGTCATGGTGGATAAGTTCACCAAATGGATAGAAGCCAAGCCTGTTAAGACGACCGAATCCGGACCGGTGATAGACTTTATATCCGGGGTTGTACACCGTTACAGCATCCCCCACATCATCATCACTGATAACGGCACGAACTTCACGGCCGACGAGGTAAAACTCTGGTGCAAAAATATGGGCATCAAGCTCGATTATGCTTCCGTCTATCACCCACAAACTAACGGCCAGGTTGAACGTGCAAATGGTCTTATCATGAGCGGCATCAAACCCAGATTAGTGCGGTCCCTCAAGGAATCTAACACGCACTGGGTAGAGGAGCTCGACTCTGTACTCTGGGGGCTGCGGACCACGCCGAATCGCACCACCGGATACACACCATTCTTTATGGTGTACGGCGCAGAGGCAGTTTTGCCTTGCGACATAATTCATGACTCACCTCGAGTGCGCATGTACGAAGAAAGAGAAGCCGAGCTCGATCAGCAGGACAGCTTGGACGCATTGGAGGAAGAGCATGACGTGGCAAAAGCCCGTTCCGCTTCTATCAATAGCAGGCTCGAAGATACCAAAGCAGAGAAGTACGGGCCAAAAATTACAACATTGGCGAATTAGTTCTACGACTACCGGACAAGAAAAAGGACAAACTCAAGCCCAAGTGGGAAGGTCCCTTCATAATTGACCAAGTCCTGACTAGTGGAGCGTACCGCCTGCGGGATGCATCGGATAACCGACTCGAGCCGAACCCATGGAACGCAGCCCGTCTCCGAAGATTCTGTGCCTAGCGCCGGACTCTGTGTTCGTCTCCTTCCTCTGTCCATTTTTTATATATTTTCTGTCTTACATTTCTCTTTCTCTCTCTCTCTATCTCTCTCTCTTATAGCCTTTAAAGGCTCATAAAGTGACGCGCTATCCGCACTCATTAAACCTGGGGGCTTCTTTAAACAGAAGCTTATTCATATGGGCTTCATGCCCAACACATGTGTCACACTTCCGCATGTACCTTTTATTCACCATTATATGCATCGATATCACTTAAGTTTTGGCCAAGCTGGGTTGCCTGCCTCCTGTGCTTACCCCTACGTTCCCGATTGTTCGACTAGGTGGTAAAGGGAGCACCTCTGCGATTGTTACTGCCGGGTCAGCCGGACATGTACCTCAGACTGGGTGAACCCGAAAGCTAGCATTCTTAAGGGAATATTCGGTCGGTGAACTAAAGATGATCTTTTTTTTATTTTTATCTATACGCCCCCAGATGTTTTTCCTGCGTTTCTTTTCGCAGCATGGACATGCACCTTAGGGCATGCCTCCCGGGGAAAGGAACCCCTAACGGAACTATTCTCCCTGGAAGATGTTTCTTACTAACCATGTAATATAACATAACTAGTCGGGCACTTGTCTGTTCACGCACTAATGACCCCTACGCCTGGTCTCCATGCATTCCCCAGTTCCTATATAACCGCATGGGAATTCGGACACACTCCGGACCGTCAGGTCCCGAGGCTGAAGCGAAAAGGTCGGCCATGACAAATGATCTACAATCCGGCTAGAAGGCATTATAAATGTCAATTAAATTACATAGTCATTTTGACTGATTGTATTCCTCCTCAATACCATCTAACAGGCTGTCTAATTTACAGTCCTGCTGGGAATACTTTGCGGCCAACTCTACTTGGCCGTATACTAAGTTTACAGAGATCTCCTTCCCATCGGGCCCTACAGGACCGACCTCGGCCATGTGGTTGGGGTCAGCCTTTGCGTACCGCGTCTTCACCATAGCCCAGGCCACCCTAGAGCCTTGACGGCAGGCTGATATCTTCCACAATCGGAAGCACCATCATGCTCCCTTTAGCTTCTCCGCAAGCTCTCCAAGACCTTCGGGCATGGAGACGGATGGCCACAGGGCTTGGGCGACGCCTTGCATCGCCTGCCGAACTCGATCGAGCAGTTGCGAGAGCTCGGGAAGAAGGTCACCCGTAGAACCGGGCATCTCCTCCGCAGGACGACCTGTTAGCACACCTACAAACATTGCTCTGTTAGTCGACTTCCCCGCCGAACTTTCTTTCAAAGGTTCGTTCAAGCACTTACTAAATATGCCGCGCCGAAGCCGCTGATTCTCCTTCATGGAGTCTGACAGCTAGGCACGAACATCTTTCAGCTCGACGCCCAGCTTGGTGTTGGCATCTTGGAGATCGTTCTTCTCCCGCCTCACCTTTGTCAGCACCTTCTCACCAGCCCTTAGCTGGCGTAGGAGGTGTTGCCTTTCCGGATTCAATCCGGTGCCATCTGCAATTTAATTTGTCAGATTAGCACCCATACCGTGCTTCGCAAAAATACTTATCTTTCGAAGTGTATATTACCAAAGGGGGTCTCCTTGGGCTCCCCTGCCGCGGCTAGTGCGGCCTCAAGTTGGGCTTTGCACTCTTCCAGCTCCTTGGACAGTAGGGAATTCTTTTCTGTAAGAACCTGCATAACAAATGATCCTTAAATCAGTTATTCTAACTGTTTCAAGTCTCGGGGGCTACTGGTATATATATAATTACCAAAATTTTCTTACACGTATGTCTTTTACATATTGCTCCGTGGCTCTGGCTAGACCATTTTGAGTGGCACGGAGGTATGCATCTCCCGACTTGAAGGCATCTAACGCCTCTTGGGAGAAATGAGCGTCGCGAAGAATTATCCGGTGACGCCTCTGGTTCATGGCACTCTCCACCTCAGAGTTGGTGGCAGACAACCTGTCCACATCCTCCATCGGAGGAGCGTCCGGTGCGCGCCTTGTGTTCGGCTCCGCTTCTGGACCAGGCTTTGGAGCCTGGCTGGTGGAGGCGCGATTGGCAGTCTCTCCGAATATAGTTCGGCGAGGTCTCTTTGTCCCAAAGAGAGCACAAGTGTTAATATGCCTCGAAGGTATAACACCTGGGATAAGGGGGCGCATCATACCTTTGCGCTAGCACCTCGGACCGGACTGCACCTCTTTTCTTCCCACGGGGCCCTGCGGCCCCTCGTTGGCTTGTCGCCGCAGGTTCGGCCTCCCATTTCTGGGAGGCCAGGATTAGCCCTGGGTAATCAGCCGTAATAGCCACCAAGGCATTGTCCTGGCTCAATTGATGGAACACTCCATCGATCAGCTCCACAGATAAGTCCGGATCCTCTTGAGAGGCCGGGTCGAGGCACCGTCCTAGGTCCTCGGGTTGTGGAGGAGGGCTGCTTATTTCTTTAATAGCCTGGCGGAGTTCCTGCGTTGAAATCACTAGATTGCATATTTAACAATAGGGATATAAAACGGATGGGCAAGATGTGACCACTCACCCAGCTTGGAGGATTGTACATGGAAAATCCACCCTTTGGGTCGACGCGGAGAAAATCCTCCTCTTCTCCTTTGTACAAAGTGGACAAGGTCTTTATTAGAGCCGCAGCCGAATCCGGCCACTTATGGCCGTAGCGGGTGGTGTCGTCCTCCCCGTTGAAGTCCCACATGGGGTGGCCTCTATACTGTAGCGGTTGCACCCCTCGCATGATGCATGCGGCCATGACCCCGATCATGGTCAGTCCGGAATGAGCTAAAAATCTTATCCGGCCCATCGGGTAAATAACGTCCCTGTCACTTTCCCTCTGAGGGCTCCGTGGACGCCAGCTTAGGCGTTTCTTTAAGGGAGCACTGTCGAATTCAGGGAGGCCGATCCGGGCAGGATCTAGCAGCGGGACGTCTTCTATATAAAACCATTCTGAGGGCCAGTCTTCGGACGCCTTCTTTGGGGTTCTGGACAGATATCCAGTCCCGGCGATGCGCCACACTTCGGCTCCGCCCACTTGATACATTGACCCCTTCTTGGAACGGAGCACGAGGCAGAATAGCTCTTTCCACAACCCGAAATGAGCCTCAACACCCAAGAACAGCTCGCAGAGGGCTACAAAGCCCGCGATATGCAATACGGAGGCGGGCGTGAGATTATGTAGCTGGAGGCCGTAGAACTCCAGCAGCCCCCGGAGAAATGGATGGATTGGAAATCCGAGCCCCCTTATTAAATAAGGGACGAGGCACACCCGCTCTCCTTTGGAGGGATTAGGGGCACTCTCCGCCTGCTCTCCGCCGTTATAGACAGCAAGACCGGCTCGAACTGGGACCATATAGGCCGGGGGGAGAAATCCCTTGGTCCGGAGCGTCACTAGCTCGCTATGCGGGATGGAGCATCTCTCCCAATATCCAGGCTTAGGGCTGGAAGGGTGAGGGGAGGAGTTGCGACAGCTGTGTTGGAAATATGCCCTAGAGGCAATAATAAATTAGTTATTATTATATTTCCTTGTTCATGATAATCGTTTATTATCCATGCTAGAATTGTATTGATAGGAAACTCAGATACATGTGTGGATACATAGACAACACCATGTCCCTAGTAAGCCTCTAGTTGACTGGCTCGTTGATCAATAGATGGTTACGGTTTCCTGACCATGGACATTGGATGTCGTTGATAACGGGATCACATCATTAGGAGAATGATGTGATGGACAAGACCCAATCCTAAGCCTAGCACAAAGATCGTGTAGTTCGTATGCTAAAGCTTTTCTAATGTCAAGTATCATTTCCTTAGACCATGAGATTGTGCAACTCCCGGATACCGTAGGAATACTTTGGGTGTGCCAAACGTCACAACGTAACTGGGTGGCTATAAAGGTACACTACAGGTATCTCCGAAAGTGTCTGTTGGGTTGGCACGAATCGAGACTGGGATTTGTCACTCCGTGTAAACAGAGAGGTATCTCTGGGCCCACTCGGTAGGACATCATCATAATGTGCACAATGTGACCAAGGAGTTGATCACGGGATGGTGTGTTATGGAACGAGTAAAGAGACTTGCCGGTAACGAGATTGAACAAGGTATCGGGATACCGAAGATCGAATCTCGGGCAAGTATCGTACCACTAGACAAAGGGAATTGTATACAGGATTGATTGAATCCTCGACATCGTGGTTCATCCGATGAGATCATCGTGGAACATGTGGGAGCCAACATGGGTATCCAGATCCCGCTGTTGGTTATTGGCCGGAGAGTTTTGTCGGCCATGTCTGCATGACTCCCGAACCCGTAAGGTCTACACACTTAAGGTTCGATGACGCTAGGGTTATAGGGAATAGATATACGTGGTTACCGAATGTTGTTCGGAGTCCCGGATGAGATCCCGGATGTCACGAGGAGTTCCGGGATGGTCCGGAGGTAAAGATTGATATATAGGAAGTATGGTTTTGGCCACCGGAAGTGTTCCGGGCATCACCGGTAGTGTACCGGGACCACCGGAGGGGTCCGGGGGTCCACCAAGTGGGGCCTCCAGCCCCGGAGGCCTAGATGGGCCAATAGTGGGAAGGGACCAGCCCCTAGGTGGGCTGGGGCGCCTACCACCAAGGCCCAAGGCGCCTCCAAGAGGGGAGGGGGGCAAACCCTAGGGCAGATGGGCCCTAAGGCCCACCCCAGGTGCGCCTCCCCCTCTCCCCCTTGTGGCCGCCACCCAGATGGGATCTGGGGGCTGCCGCCACCCCTAGGGAGGGAACCCTAGGTGGGGGCGCAGCCCCTCCCCTTCCCCTATATATACTTGAGGTATTGGAGGCTGCAAGACACACGAGTTCCTCTCCTTCTTGGCGCAGCCCTACCCCTCTCCCTCCTCGTCTCTTGCGGGGCTTGGCAAAGCCCTGCTGGAGTACCACGCTCCTCCACCACCACCACGCCGTCGTGCTGCTGCTGGATGGAGTCTTCCCCAACCTCTCCTTCTCCCCTTGCTGGATCAAGGCGTAGGAGACGTCACCGGGCTGTACGTGTGTTGAACACGGAGGTGCCGTCCGTTCGGCACTAGGATCATCAGTGATTTGGATCACGACGAGTACGACTCCATCAACCACGTTCACTTGAATGCTTCCACGTAGCGATCTACAAGGGTATGTAGATGCACTCTCCTTCCCTCGTTGGTAGACTTCTCCATAGATTGATCTTGGTGATGCGTAGAAAATTTTGAATTTCTGCTACGTTCCCCTACAAGATGGCCATGGTGGAATGGACCTTTGTCGGATGCGCTCTGATGAACACTCGCAAAGGGGAGAAGGTGTGGTTTGGATCTAAATCCTCGTCCCCTTAAATAGGGCATCTCATTTACACGGCTAGGGGTGTGGATGTAAAAACACTCAGACTTTTCATATTCGTTTGACACGTGGGAAGCGGCCATTATTGGGCGTAGAAGCCAAGGAGCGCAACATCTACAAGAAATCGGACTTTATTCAATAGGTACACGGAATTTGGGGGAGAACCCGCCTTGCAATGTCGAAGACAATCTGCGCGCCGGACTCGTCGTCATTGAAGCCTGGTTCAGGGGCTACTGAGGGAGTCCTGGATAAGGGGGTGTTCGGATAGCCGGACTATACCTTCAGCCGGACTCCTGGACTATGAAGATACAAGATTGAAGACTTCGTCCCGTGTCCGGGAGGGACTTTCCTTGGCGTGGAAGGCAAGCTTGGCGATACGGATATGCAGATCTCCTACCATTGTAACCGACTTTGTGTAACCCTAACCCTCTTTGGTGTCTATATAAACCGGAGGGTTTTAGTCCATAGGACAACATACACAACAACAATCATACCATAGGCTAGCTTCTAGGGTTTAGCCTCTCCGATCTCGTGGTAGATCTACTCTTGTACTACCCATATCATCAATATTAAGCAAGCAGGACGTAGGGTTTTACCTCCATCGAGAGGGCCCGAACCTGGGTAAAACTTCATGTCCCTTGCCTCCTGTTACCATCTAGCCTAGACGCATAGTTCGGGACCCCCTACCCGAGATCCACCGGTTTTGACACCGACAACCATCATGATGAAATGAAAACAAGCACAGAGCACAGAAAGCGTAAACACAGGATAAACAGAATGAAGACAAACAAACTGAAGAAATTGAACTGAGGAAATTGAGAAAGTCTTCAGTCAAAGTCTTCAAACACAGATACGAACGAGCACTCAACACAGTTATGAGGAAATGAAAAAGTTGAGGAAATAGAACCAGTGAGCTTGGTGAAGACAATGATTTTGTAGACCAGTTCCAACTGTTGTCTTAGTTGTACATCTGGTTGGAGCGGCTACGTATTTAAACCTGAGGACACACAATCCCAGACACACAATCCTCACCGTATTCTCCTTGAGCTAAGGTCACACAGACATCGCCCAATCACTCGTGGTAAGTCTTCAGGTGACTTCCGAACCTTCACAAACTTGGTCACTCGGTGATCCACAATTCCTCTTGGATGCTCTAGACCATGATGCCTAACCATATGGAAGAAGCACAATCTTCAAAGGTAACAAGCATCGGATCCACGCAGGATCGATCTCTTCAGTGATGCTGAATCACTTTGGGTTTGTAGGTGTTTGGGTTTGGGTTTTCCTCACTTGATGATTTTCACTCGAAGTCCTCGGAGGATGGGATGCTCTCAAATGACAAGTGTCAGTTTCTCTCGGAGCAGCCAACTAACTACTGGTTGTAGGGGGCGGCTATTTATTGCGTAGGGAGCAGCCTGACATGATAAGACATAAATGCCCTTCAATGATATAACCGTTAGATGGATAGATATTTCGGGACAGCTGGCGCATAGCACAGCAATGGTCGGAAATTTGAGTATCAAATTCCTCAGGGCTATCATGTTCCTCACTGTGTAGGCAATCTGCACTGGCGAATTCCTAACTCCTCAGTCAGAACAAATTCCTCAGAGACTAGAAGAACTTCGTCTCTGTCACTGAAGAATATGAATGAACTGTATGAGATTTCCAATGGCTTCACTCGAAGAGATTGGTAGGTGTAGGATTTTGAGTTGAGCATCACATGGAAATTTTTCCTTAGTATTTCCTCGACCCCCTTTAACAGTATGATGTTTCCTATGATTCAAGAAAGAGAAAATGAAACTACGAAAACAAAAGTCTTCACGCTTCATGTTCCTCGAATGAATGCCAAGTCTTCAAAAGTCACACCAATTTCTTCACCTTCAAAGTCTTTAGAAAGTCTTCAGAAATTCAAAGTCTTTAGTCAAAGAACTTCATTTTTAGGGGTCGACTTTTTCTGTAAATATCAAACTCCTCATAGACTTATAGACCTATGTACACTCATAAACACATTAGTCCCTTAACCTATAAGTCTTCAATACACCAAAATCATTAAGGGGCACTAGATGCACTTACAACATGAGGTTGAACCCTAAGGACTCGACAAGCATGACTTTGACTATGTGTCGATCCTTTGAGATTGCAACCTTACCTAGACCCAATACCTTGCTTTTGCCTTTGTCAGCGTAGGTGATATGCTTCAGATGTGATGGAGATAAAACAGAGTCCATCAATAAGCTCCTATCACCAGTCATGTGATTTGTACATCCACTATCGAGGACCCACTCAGTGGCTTTGGGTTGATCGTCCTGTAGATGAATTCGTGTAGCTTATGAACTCATATGCTTCATCAGTGAAGAATATGATATCAATTTCATCAGATCAATTTCATCAAACAATAGAACAGATAAAGCAGTATGAGGACGTGAGAAATGAAAATTCATTTATTCATGATTAGCTTGCGTCCTTTCAAGCATATTCAGGTCTCCAGCAAATTCTTCAGACGTTTAAGTTCGTATCGAGACCTGACCATGCATAAGAGATTAGTTCTTTTTCTTCACTACCCATATCTGAAGGGGTGGCAAAGAGTTCATCAATCTGCGAGCTCCATAAGAGAAAGGTGGCATAGATGCTAATCCACTTCGTTTCACATAAGAGGGGTTAGGGTAAGCATAAGAGTAAGCAGAGAAAATCTTCGAGGATTTATGAACATAATGATTTGAAGAATAATGCACATATCCATAACCCTTAGATCTTCCCTGGGAAACAGAAGGGTTAGCACGATGATGTTCATATGAGGACTTTGATCCTTTTGAGGAATTTGATCCACGTGAGGAATTTGGTCCGTATGAGGACTTGGATCCATATGAAGAATTTGGTCCATATGAAGAATTTGATCTGGGGTTCCTATTCTTCACAGGTGGTGTCATGATGACATTCACCTGAAGACTTTTAAGGCACCTTTTGGGAACCCAAATTTTCTTCATAGGGGGACCGTTCCTGCAGTTAGTGCCAACATATCTAGCAAATACTTCAGCATCCTGATTTTTGAATAGTTTGTAGTTGGAGTCAAATGACTCATCAGAAGAATATGAAGATTCACATGTGAAGCCAGATAAAGTAGATGGATCCACTGAAGGTCCCTTTGCAGCAACCCATGAGGTTTTGGGATACTGCTCAGGCTTCCAGTAAGTCCCATCCGCATTGAGTTTCCTCTCAAAGGCAATACCCTCTTTACTAGGGTTCCTGTTAAGGATCTACTTTTTAAGCACATCACAAAGAGCCTGATGCCCTTTGAGGCTTTTGTACATGCCTGTCATATACAATTCCTTCAGACCTGCATCATCAGTGATACTAGCAATGTCCTAAGATGAGGAGTTAGTGATAGCAGAGACATGTGAAGAATTTGCAGCAATAGGAGCATTTGAACATTCAGGTGAAGAATTAGCAGATTCACGTTCAATGCATTTCAAACATGGAGGAATAAATTCTTCCTGGGTAGCGCTGATTTGTTGAGCAAGTAAAGAACCACGCTCCTTCTGAAGATCTTCATAACTCACTCTCAACTGTTCAAGATCTTGCTTTCTTTGAAGAAAATCATAAGAGAGCTTCTCATGATCAGATAGGAGAGTGTTATGATGACTCTGAAGGTTATCAAACTTAGTCTGAAGTCTCTGAAGATTCTTAGTCAAAGTTTTAGTGCGATCCATTTCATCACCCAACATATCATAGCTTTTGTCTAGCATATTTTGAACCTTTTAAAGAGCCTTTTGTTGTTTCACAGCAATCTTAGCAAGTTTAGAATAACTAGGCTTGATATTTTCATCAGATTCATCCTCACTTGATTTAGAGGAGGGATATTTGAGTACCTTTGCACCTTTTGCCATGAAGCAATAGGTGGGAGCGTAGTCATCATCGTCGTCGTCAGTGGTGTTGGGGAGGTCCTTTTCCTCAGAGTTGAAGATGGACTTGCCGAAGAATGCGATAGCGAGTGCTAGGCTCGCCACACCAGAGTCTGACTCCTCAGATTCCTCCTCTTCCTCATTTTCCTCAGATTCAGCCTCAGAGTCCATTTCCTTGCCAATGAATGCCCGAGCCTTCTTGGAGCTGCTCTTCTTGTGAGATGAAGACCTTGAAGGTTTTGATGAAGAGGACTTTGAAGATTTCTTCTTCTTCTTTGAATCATCAGAACTGTAGTCCTTGTACTTCTTCTTCTTTGATTCCTTTTCCCACTTAGGACAATCTTGAATGTAGTGACCGGGTTTCTTGCATTTGTGACAGAGTCTCTTCTTGTAATCACAGGATGAGGAATTTGATCTTAAGTCATCACTTCTTGAGGATTTTACAAAAAGACCACATCTTGAGAACTTATGGAATTTCCTCACAAGCATTGCTAGCTCTTGGCTCAGTTCTTCGGGATCACCAAGGCTGCTACCAGAATCTTCACCTTCAGATTCACACACTGCCTTGGCCTTTAGAGCTCGAGATCTGCCCTAGCTTGGTCCATAGAGATCTCTCTTCTCAGCAAGCTGGAACTCATGAGTGTTTAGCCTCTCGAGGAAATCAGCGGGATCAAGTGACTTATAGTCTCCACGTTCTTGTATCATTAGTGCCAGAGTACCAAATGAGGAATCAAGCGATCTCAGCAATTTCTTCACCACCTCATGGTTCGTGATGTCAGTGGCACCAAGTGCTTGAAGCTCATTTGAGATGTCAGTGAGGCGATCGAAGCTTTGATGAACATTTTCATTGCCGGGTCTTTTGGAGCGGTTGAAGAGATTGCGAAGAACGTCAACTCGAGAGTCACACTGTGTTGAGACTCCTTCATTGACCTTGGACAGCCTGTCCCAGATAAGCTTTGCTGTCTTCAAAGCACTCACTCTGCCATACTGCCCTTTGCTCAGATGGCCACATATGATGTTCTTCGTTTGAGAGTCAAGTTGCTCGAATCTCTTCACATCAGCAGCATTGATGGTAGGAGTGACAGATGGAACGCCATTTTCCACATTGTACTAGAGATCATTTTCAATTGCCTCAAGATGCATGCGCATCTTATTCTTCCAGTAGGGGTAGTCCATCCCATCGAAGGTAGGACACCCAGAACAAACCTTGATCATACCTGCGATCGACATAACTAAAACTCCAGGCAGTTAAACCTAAATCACATAGAACAAGGGAGTACCTAGCTCTGTTACCAATTGAAAGTGCATTAAGTCGACTAGAGGGGGGTCAATAGGCGATTTTTATGAATTATTCACTGAGGAATTTCAGGGTGAGGAAATTCCTAAGAGAAGAACTACTAGCAGCGGAATAAGTAGTCAGATGCAAACATAACATACCAAAAGCATGGGCATCATGATGAAATGAAAACAAGCACAGAGCACAGAAAGCGTAAACACAGGATAAACAGAATGAAGACAACCAGACTCAAGAAATTGAACTGAGGAAATTGAGAAAGTCTTCAGTCAAAGTATTCGAACAGATATGAACAGGCACACACAGTAACGAGGAAATGGAAGGGTTGAGGAAATAGAAGGGTTGAGGAAATAGAACCAGTTATCTCGGTGAAGACAATGATTTGGTAGACCAGTTCCAACCGTTGTGACATGTGTACGTCTGGTTAGGGCGGCTAGGTATTCAAACCTGAGGACACATAGTCCCGGACACCCAATCCTGAACATGCATTTCAGGACACTTAGTCCTCATCGTATTCCCTTTGAGATAAGGTCACACAGACCTCGCCCAATCACTCGTGGTAAGTCTTCAGGTGACTTCAAAACCTTCACCAACTCGGTCACTCGACGATCCAAAATTTTCTCTTGGATGCTCTAGACCATGACGCCTAACCGTCTGGAAGATGCACAGTCTTCAAAGGTAACAAGCATCGGATCCATGCAGGATCAATCTCTTTAGTGATGCTCAATCACTTTGGGTTTGTAGGTGTTTGGGTTTGGGTTTTCCTCACTTGATGATTTTCGCTCAAAGTCCTCGGAGGATGGGATGCTCTCAAATGACAAGTGTCAGTTTCTCTCGGAGCAGCCAACCAGCTAGTGGTTGTAGGGGGTGGCTATTTATAGCCTAGGGAGCAGCCCAACATGATAATACATAAATGCCCTTCAATGATATGACCATTAGGTGGGAAGATATTTTGGACAGCTGGCGCATAGGACAGCAACGGTCAGAAATTTGACTATCAAATTCCTTAGGCCTATCATGTTCCTCACTTGTAGGCAATCCGCACTGGTGAATTCCTAACTCCTCAGACAGAACAAATTCCTCAGAGACTAGAAGAACTTTGTCTCTGTCACTTAAGAAATTGACTGAACTGTATGAGATTTCCAATGGCTTCACTCGAAGGGATTGGCAGGTGTAGGATTTTGAGTTGAGCATCACTTGGAAACTTTTCCTTAGTATTTCCTCGACTCCCTTTAACAGTACAGAACTTCCTATGACTCAATAAATAGAAAAGAGAAACTACGAAAACAAAAGTCTTCATGATTCATGTTCCTCGAATGAATACCAAGTCTTCACGGTCACACCAATTTCTTCACTTTCAAAGTCTTCAGACATCCAAAGTCTTCAATCGAAGAACTTAATTTTTAGGGGTCGACTTCCTCTGTAAATATCAAACTCCTCATAGACTTATAGACATGTGTACACTCACAAACACATCAGTCCCTTAACCTATAAGTCTTAAATACACCAAAATCACTAAGGGGCACTAGGTGCACTTACAATATTTCAGTGTGTTTCTCTGAATTTATTTTCCATTTTTTTCCGAGTCATACCGAGGAGAAGACAACGATGAAAATGTTGAGTGGCTCTCATATGCATTATTGTTGATCTAACAAAGAGACCATATTACCTTGCCTTCTCCATTTGAATAAAATGTTTGCAAATTCCAGCTTAGTCCACGACACTCTTGCACTATTATTATTTTCATATCGTTTGGTCGTGCAAGTGCAAGGCAATAATGATGATTTTTGATGAACTGGCCGTGGAAGAAAGAAACGGGTATGAACTCAACTTGTTCTATTTTTGGAAATATGTTTAACCTAGTATCCATGATTCAACCTATCATGATCAAACATGTTTGCATAGACAATTAGTTTTTCATGCCATGCTTAAGTAGCTAGGAGTGGATAATGATTTATCGTGGATGTCAACGTTGTGTTAAAATGATTATGATGAAGTCTGATGATATGGTATCCTCCTCTGAATGTTCGAGTGGCTTGACTTGGCACATGTTCATGCCTATAGTTGAATCAAAACTAACATAGCCTCTATGATATTTATGTTCATGGTGTTCATATCCTAATCATGCTAGTATCCAATGTTACTTATGCATAATGCATGTTCATGACCGTTTTCGCTCTCTAGCTGGCCTCTTCTCAACCTATTTGCTAGCCTTCACCTGTACTAAGTGAGATTTCTGCTTATGCATCAAAACCCTGAAACCCAAGTTATTCCAGATGAGTCCACCATACCTACCTATATGCGGTATTACCATGCCGTCATAAGTAAATTTGCATGTGCCACCTCTAAAAACTTCAAATAAATATCCTTTTTGTGTGCCTGGATTGTTCATAGAGCGACAGGATGTAGTCAGTATCTTATAGGCTAAGTGGGTTATTCTCATGATGAGTGTTTATTCACTCGTCCTTGCACGAGATGGGCGGTAATAGGGATTCCTAGTCCTGAACTCAAATTGCAAATAATTAAACAAAACTCCCCCAGGATTGTTGTTGGTATGGACGGCACCCATTGTTTCGGACAAGCCGTGGAGTGTGATTGTTGGTGGAGGGGGAGTAAACCTTTACTTCTATCGCTTGGGAACCGCCACTAATGTGTTTAGCATGGAAGATACCGATAACTAATGGTCGTGAAGTAAACAAGAAGGGTGCATTTCTCAAGAAAATTCATTTACTTCTGTTTAAAAAACTTGAGCTCTGGCACTGCTACAAATCATTGCTTCCCCTCTGCAGAGGGACTATCTATTTACTTTTATGTTGTGTCATCACCTTCTCAGATAAGCGCCAGAACCTAAGAGAGCTATTGTCATCCTCATGCATTATGTGTAGCTAATGTTGGGTGCATCATGACTAGATCTTTTCTACCATGAGTTACAATGTTTAGTCACTGCTTGAACTTTGGAGGTGGTCTGCATTTATGTTTTGCGGTCTCAGAAAGGGCTAGCGAGATAACACTATTATCATATTATATCATAGTTGTTTTGACAACGTGTTGTTGTTTGAGATATCTTATTATTTCTCACTAGCTGATTATGTCATTGATATGAGTTAATATAATTTTTAAGAGTTATTGTCTACATGGTTAGTTATAATCTTGGCTGAAAATCTGGGTGCTGTTTAAGCTTATTTATGTAAACCAGAGCAAAAGAGTTCGTAAAAGTTTTTCTTTTTCACTTTCAGTTTATCAACTGAATTGCTTGAGGACAAGCAAAGGTTTAAGCTTGGGGGAGTTGATATGTCTCCGTCGTATCTGCTTTTCCTAACGCGTTTCCTCTTGTTTTGGACCCTAATTTGCATGATTTGATTGAAACTAACCAAGACTGACAATGTTTTTAGCAGAACTACCATGGTGTTGTTTTTGTGTAGAAATAAAAGTTCTCGGATTGGAACGAAACTTTGCAAGGAATTTTTATACAAATAAAGATAATTTTTGGAGCCAAGAACCACTAGAGGGGGGGCACCTGGGTCGGCACAACCCACCAGGGCACACTTCCCCTCCTGGTGCGCCCAGGTGGGTTGTCCCCACCCGGTGGCCCTGCAGACTCCAACCTCTGATACTATAAAATCACATATTTCCAGAAAAAAATATCAGGGAGAAAGAATTATTGCGTTTCATGAGATGGAGCCGTCGCCACCTCCTGTCCTTCATCGGGAGGTCAGATCTGGAGTCCGTTTGGGGCTCCAGAGAGGGGGATCTTCGATCTTCATCATCACCAACCCTTCTCCATCACCAATTCCATGATGCTCCCCGCCAGGAGTGAGTAATTCCTTCGCAGGCTCGCTGGTCGGTGAGGAGTTGGATGAGATTCATCATGTAATCGAGTTAGTTTTGTTAGGGGCTTGATCCCTAGTATCCATTATGTTCTGAGATTGACGTTGCTATGACTTTGCCATGCCTAATGCTTGTCACTTTGGGCCCTGGTTGATACGTCCATTTTGCATCATGCTTTTATATCGATATTTATCGCATTATGGACTGTTATTTCACTTTATGTCACAATACTTATGGCTATTCTCTCTTATTTTACAAGGTTTACATAAGGAGGGAGAATGCCGGCAACTGGAATTCTGGTCTAGAAAAGGAGCAAATATTAGAGACCTATTCTGCGCAACTCCAAAAGTCCTGAAACTCCATGGAATGTCTTAAAAGAAATAAAGAAAAATCCATGCCAAAGATGAAGGCCAGGGGGCCCACACCCTGCTCACGAGGGTGGGGGGCGCCCCTCCTAGGACGAGGGAGAAGTCTTGCTATGAGTAGTCATGTGAATTTGATATTCGTTTGATATTTTCATAAGATGTATGTTGTCTAGCCTCTAGTGGTGTTATGTGAACGTCGACTACATAACACTTCACCATTATTTGGGCCTAGAGGAAGGCATTGGGAAGTAATAAGTAGATGATGGGTTGCTAGAGTGACAGAAGCTTAAACCCTAGTTTATGCGTTGCTTCGTAAGGGGCTGATTTGGATCCACATGTTTCATGCTATGGTTAGGTTTACCTTAATACTTTTGTTGTAGTTGCGGATGCTTGCAATAGAGGTTAATCATAAGTGGGATGCTTGTTCAAGTAAGAACAGCACCCAAGCACCAGTCCACCCACATATCAAATTATGAAAGTATCGAACGCAAATCATATGAACGTGATGAAAACTAGCTTGATGATATTCCCATGTGTCCTCGGGGGCGCTTTTCCTATTATAAGAGTTTGTTACGGCTTGTACTTTGCTACAAAAGGATTGGGCCACCTTGCTGCACTTTATTTACTTTTGTTACTTGTTGCTCGTTACAATTTATTCTATCACAAAACTATCTGTTACCACTTATTTCAGTACTTGCAGAGAATACCTTGCTAAAAACCGATTATCATTTCCTTCTGCTCCTCGTTGGGTTCGACACTCTTACTTATCGAAAGTACTACGATAGATCCCCTATACTTGTGGGTCATCACCGGTTGCCATCATTTCAGATTTGAACAGTTTGTGTTATCACCATTATATCCATGTTCTAGATCCGATCTTGCAAGCTATAGTCACCTACTACATGTTATGATCCAGCAACCCCGGAGTAACAATAGTCAAGACACTTCCCGGTGATGACCGTAGTTTGAGGAGTTCATGTGTTCACTATGTGTTAATGCTTTGTTCCAGTTTTCTATTAAAAGGAGGCCTTAATATCCCTTAGTTTCCAATAGGACCCCACTGCCACTAGAGGGTAGGACAAAAGATGTCATGCAAGTTCTTTCCATAAGCATGTATGACTATTTACGGAATACATGCCTACATTATATTTATGAACTAGAACCAGTTCTGTATCGCCCTAGGTTATGATTGTTATATGATGAATATCATCCAACAAATTCACCGATCCAATGCCTACGAATTTCTCTTATATTGTTTCTGCTAAGTTACTACTTCTACTGTTACTATTGCACTTGCTACAAAAATCATTGCTATCACTATTACCGTTACTATTGCTATTGCTACTACTATCAAAAGTATCATACTACTTTGCTACTGATCACTTTGCTGCAGATAATTAATCTCCAGGTGTGGTTGAATTGACTACTCAACCGCTAATACTTGTAAATATTCTTTGTCTCCACTTGTGTCGAATCAATAAATTTGGGCTGAATACTCTACCCTCGAAAATTGTTGCGTCCTCCTATACTTGTGGGTTATCATACCCCATTTTGCGTCACTTGCCTATCGAGCCTAGTCATTTGAGTATTGTCGGCAATGTTACTTGTGCACATTAGTGATCATCGATAAACATCTTCCATTGCATACATACCATATCATATTGGTATCATATCATCCCTTGTTGATGCGGAGCATCCTATGATCATCCCCATGTACACTACGACTACTCCCCAAGCCCCAAGTGCCCACATGTTGAGACCTCAAGCATAGACCATGGGACCTAAGGTGAACTCGCTCCTTTCTGAATCTTCCCTTTATGCATGTAAGACATGGGTGCCACTTCAAGCGCGGACCTTGTGCATACTCAGGTACACCCGAGGAGACCATGGAGAGCCCAATGACCAAGGCCAAGTGTGCGCGGAAGTGAAGGAATTAGAACGAAGAAGAGCTAGCTGCTACAGCGGCTAGACATCCGGCCCGTGTCCCTGGAAATCCGGCCCTCCATCACGGAATGCATATGTTCGGCCCACCCCAGCCCGGACATCCGGCTCTTCATGAGCCGCCGGACATCCGGCTCCTAGCCCGGACATCCGGCCCCTGTCTGCGCACAGTGTATCGGGCCTTCGGCCCATGTATCCTCTCCCAATTACCCCTTCGTGGCTAAGACTATATATAGACCCCTCCTCCTAGTTAGGGTTAGCAATGTGATAGCTCATATTAGAGATAGAGCTTTGCTCATCCACTTGGTAACTTCTCCATTGGAGTCCACAACCTCTTCGGAGAAGATCCCCCAAGCGGATTCAAGACCCCTCACGGGAAGACCCCCTCAAGGACTCCTCACGGAGATGAACTAGTTACCTCTTGTATCATCCTTTGTTGGATTTGGATCGTGTATCTCTTTTGTGTTTCGAGGATCTAGCACATGCGTAATCAAATCTTGTTGGTTCGAGTGATTCTGTCGGAGTAATGGACCCTGGGTAGTCTAACCCGAGTCCCTGAGCATTTCAAGACATTTGGGCCTGCTGTGCCCAACAAGCGTCAAGGATGAAGCGCCGCCTTCTGGCGGCCCGCAGGCTCAAAAGCGGCCAGCTGCCAGAGGACGGACAAAGTACCATAAGGCGGCCCCAAGGCGAGCCGCCTCCCAACAGGCGGCCTCCAGAGAGGTCGGCTCCTGGCAGGCGGCCCACGGCGCCCTCAAAGTCTGCACCCTCATAAACAAGACAAGACGGGATGAGGCTACATCGTAGCCCATCACCCCCATATCCAGGGCGGGGCGTGGCCACAGTGTCCAGTACCGGCCGAGATCTCCGGACGACGCGGCACTGTTGCCATCCCGCCCTTGACGTCGCCACTGTCAGGTGAAACCCTGTTCCCACGTCGGCCTATCGGTACGACCTACAGGCGGCGGGTCCTACCAGGCAGCGAGAGCCCAGAGAGCGGCGGCGTCTGACCAGTCGGACCCGGGGGAGGCTGGCCTCCAGTAGGCGCCCCACTTTTCCCTCGGAGTCCACGCGCCATCAACCAGAGGAGACATGGTGCGGCTACAGTGATCTCCCACCAGACGGCGGGACTGTAGCCACGCCCCCCGACCAAGCATGCGTCATTAGCATTATGGCTACAATAACAAGCAGCCAGCCAAACCCACAAGCGGCGGAGGCGTCCTGTTGGCTCCGTACCAAACCAGTCGGCAGGGCCCACCAGGCGGTGGAGGAGCCGGTGACAGAAGACACTAACAATTGGGTCCTACACCCGACAAGATTACCATTGTACCCCTGGGGGTAGGCATATATAAACCCCCCCAAGGCACCCATGCAAAGGGTTCCCAGCATTGTTAGATCTAGACACACATAGAGAGAGGAGGAAGCTAGCCCTGCCTTCTTCCACCTCTCACATAGAGCTCGAGGAGCACCATTGTACTTGCTAGTGCCTTAGTGATCATGCGGAGACCCCGCAGAGCAGGACTAGGGGTGTTATCTCCTAGGAGAGCCCTGAACCTGGGTAAGATTCGCCGGCGTGCATGTCTTCGCCTCATCCTGTTTCCTGGCACCGGTGACGTCTTACTAGCCCCCATAATGATTAGCCATCCTTTGGCATATGTCGCATCAAACCCCCAACATTTGGCGCCCACCGTGGGGCTGGGTGCACCATCGTTCGGAGATCTGTTCTGGACGGGAACCCTCTTCCTCCCTGCCGAGCGTAGCCAGCCAGGCATGCCGGATGGCGTTTGCGCCGACGCGTTGCATGGAGCAGAGGTTGCCTACGTGGCGAGCTGCCTCGCCGACCTTGTTGGCGAGATCCGCCTCTCCGACGAGCCTGCATCCGATGCGGGCAACGATGGCCCCGAGAGCCGTCTCATCAACCTCCTCGACCAGCTCCACATCGCCAACGAACCGGCCACCAACTTGGAGTCGGTTGGCTCCACCGACCCGATGCTTGTCGACTCTGACACAACGTCGCTCGACGCATTCCCTGCCAACGTGGTGATCATTGATGATCCTCTCCCTCGCGTTGACAGCTGTGCCAGCACCGTCACGGAGGTGCTCGTCATCAGCCACGATGGAGTTTCCGGTGACGGTACACGGGACCCGCTCCAGGCAACGCTGCAAGACCTGTCTGCACCCATCGCAGAAGACGCCAATGCCGAGACGCTGGAAGCCCGCCGCGTCTAGCTTGTCGAGAGTGCCAAGACGTTAGCTAGCACGAGACGCCTTTCGGAGGCTTATCAGTGCGAGATATAGACCGCACCTTGGCGGCACGCCGGCTCCTGGCGGGCCCAGCTGCGTCGGTACGGTCCGGCAGCGCGGCGCGGCCATTGCCAACATGTTCGGGGCCGATCGCCCCGTCTACACCACGCCTATGGAGAACATACGAGCTGCCCAAGCGGCAGCAGATGAGCTGGACAACCTCGAAGGCGAGGAGCGTCGCCACGTGATGGAGCGCGTCCAGCGACTCATGATGCGGCTGCCGAGCAGCAAGAAGCCGGTTGCCGCGTCGAGGACTCCAATCGGCGAAACAATGACCCGCCTCCCCACCAGGAGCATGGTGCGACATCCCGGACACCGACTGATGGCAACCGTGGACGAAGAGACAAGGAGCCGGCTGCTAGCCGCAACCGGGCGCACATCACCATCGAGCGCGACCAAGACAGCCGCCCTTACGCGATGGAACGACCAGGCGGCTACCGGCCTCCTCAGTATAGAGAAAGACGTGTGTCTCCGTCGCCTGTCGATCACCCGAGGCTTGGAGGCCGGCTTGGCCCTCGAGAAGGAATCGGAGAGAATGATGCCCGCCGCCGGATCGATCGTCTCAATCAATCCCTGGCGCTAGAAGAAGAAGACGCGCTGGGCCCACCTTGCTTTGGCCCCCACATCAGAGATGAGCCCTTCCCCAAAGGGTTCACGCTCCCAAGAGATACGCCCAAATATACCGGCTCCGTGAAGCCGGAGGATTGGCTAGTTGACTACTCCACATCGGTCAGCATAGCAAACGGCAACAAGCGCGTTGCCGTGAAGTATGTTCCACTCATGCTCCAGGGCACCGCCCGGACATGGCTGAACAGCCTGAAGCCCCGCAGCATCAACAACTAGGTGGATTTCATTGAGGCCTTCGTCCGCAACTTCACCAGCACATACAAGTGGCCGCCCAAGCCTCGCCAGCTCTCCTTGTGCGTCCAAGGCCCCAACGAATCGACTCGCGACTACCTCACGCGTTGGGCCGAGCTGCACAACTCTTGCGAGGGCATGCACGAGGTGCAGGCCATTGAGTACTTCACGGCTGGGTGCAGAGAAGGCACTTTGCTCAAACACCGACTCCTCTATGACGAGCCGACGACCCTCAACGAGCTGCTAATCATAGCGGACAAGTACGCCACGGCCGATTCCTCCATGAGGATGGAGATTCAGGTTGATGCATCTGGCAAGGTGGCTCCTCAAGCTCCTCGGACCCCGGCTGGTGACACCAGTCGGCGACAACAGCAAAGCAACAACAAGCGGAAAGCCCCGATGCCGGCTTCCACCAGCCGGCAGGTGGCAGCAGGCGAAGACTGGCAACCGGAAAGACAACTTCCTCCCAAGCACCAGAAGGGCGGCAAGCCCAACTAGTTACCCGCCTTCTCCTATGAGCAGACTCTTGATGCTCCCTGCAAGTTCCACATCGGCGCGAAACCGTCCAACCACACCACCCGGAAGTGTCATTGGCTCACTCGAATCTCCAAGGGCGAAGGGCTGCAACCACCGCTGCCTGCTGGTCAGCCGCCTCCGCCTCCTCAGCAGCTGGCGGCCCATCCAGTAGTCGACGTTGTTCAAGATCAATTCCTTGAAGAACATGGAGCATACATTGTTTTCACTAGTGTGACCGATGACAGGAACAACAGGCATCGACAGTCTCGTGAGGTGAATGATGTAGCCATTGAAGCCCCAGAGTTCATGCACTGGTCGGAGAGGCTGATAAGTTGGAGCCAGGCTGATCACCCGGAAGTGATGGCTTCTCTGGGTTCTTACGCTTTGGTGTGGGAGGCCACCTTTGCCACGGAGAAGTGAGCTGCTCGTTTCTCCCGAATCTTTATAGATGGCGGCAGCAGCATCAACATCCTATACCGTGATACCATGGAGAAGTTGATGATCAAACCCAAGCATCTCCTGCCCAGTCGGACTGTCTTCCACGGCATAGTTCCTGGCCTTTCTCACTCACCAATCGGCAAGATCCAGATTGATGTCCTCTTCGGGGATAAAGATCATTTCCACCAAGAGCCCATCTGGTTTGAGGTGGTCGACTTGGAAAGCCCGTACCACTCACTACTTGGCCGACCTGCTTTAGCCAAGTTCATGGCAGTGCCACATTATGCCTACCTCAAGATGAAGATGCCAAGCGCCAAGGGAGTCATCACCATCTCCGGAGATTATCAGAAGTCATCCGACTGTGCGGCCGCCAGCAGCCGGTTAGCTGAGTCCCTTGTGATCGCTGCCGAAAAGCGGCTCCTTGACCAGGTTGTGGCCATGGCCGACAAGCAGCCGGACATCCCCCACGATCCCAAGGAGTCGGAAGCTGAAGGATCCTTCAAGTCGGCCAAGGAGACAAAGAAGATATGTTGGACCCAAAGCACCCGGAGAGGTACGTTGTCATAGGTGCAAACCTTGACAGCAAATAGGAAAGCGAGCTCGTCGATTTCCTCCGTGAGAATTGGGACATCTTCGCTTGGTCTCCCAAAGACATGCCGGGTGTCCCGGCAGATTTCTCCGAGCACAAGCTACATGTCAGAGAAGATGCCAAGCCAGTCAAGCAACCCCTCCGCCGACTGTCGGAGGAGAAGAGAAGAATCGTTGGAGAAGAGATCGCCCGTCTGTTGGTAGCCGGCTTCATTATGGAAGTTTTCTTCCCAGAATGGCTCGCCAACCCAGTCCTAGTACCGAAGAAGAATAACAAGTGGCGCATGTGCATTGATTACACCAGCCTCGACAAGGCCTGCCCGAAGGATCCATTTGCTCTGCCACAGATAGACCAAGTGATAGACTCCACAGCCGTATGCGAGCTGTTGAGTTTTTTGGATGCCTACTCAGGGTATCACCAGATCAAGATGAACCCGACAGACCATCTGATGACCGCATTCATCACACCATTTTGGAGCCTTCTGCTACCTGACCATGATGTTCGGCCTGAGGAATGCCGGTGCCACTTTTCAACATTGCATGCAAAAGTGCCTCCTCAAGCAACTCGGCAGAAATGCCCACGTCTACGTAGACGATATCGTGGTAAAGACAGAGAGGCGCAACGCACTCCTCGAAGACCTCAAGGAAACCTTTGAAAATCTGCGTCGATTTCAAATCAAGCTCAACCCGGAAAAGTGCATGTTTGGAGTACTAGTCGGCCAGCTCCTTGGCTTCCTGGTTTCAGAATGCGGCATCGAGTGCAACCCTGTGAAGATCCAAGCCATCGAGAGGATGGAGAAGCCCACCCGACGGCGAGATGTCCAGAAATTCACCGGCTGCTTAGCATCCATCAGCCGGTTCATCAGTCGGCTGGGCGAGAAGGCTCTTCCCCTATACCAGCTCATGAAGAAGACCACTCATTTTGAGTGGAACGACCAGGCAGATGACGCTTTTCTCCAGCTAAAAAAGATGTTGACCATGCCGCTTGTCCTGGCGGCTCCGACTGCTAAAGATCCCATGTACCTTTACATCGCCGCCACCAGCCGGATGGTCAGCACAGTCATAGTTGTGGAGCGCAAGGAAGACGGCAAGGCATTACCAGTCCAGAGGCCGGTGTATTACCTGAGTGAAGTATTGTCCGCCTCCAAGCAGAACTACCCCCACTATCACAAGATGTGCTACGGCGTGCATTTAGTCGCTAAGAAGCTGAAGTCATACTTTCAAGAGCACCCAATCACTATTGTCTACACTGCTCCCCTTGCTAAGATCATTGGCAACAGAGATGCTTCTGGACGAGTGGCCAAACGGGCAATTGAGTTGGCCCCTACACCATCTACTACCAGCCCCGCACCGCCATCAAGTCCCAAGCACTGGCCGACTTCCTCGTCGACTGGGCTGAAACCCAGTACCTGCCACTAGCGCCGAACTCCACCCATTGGCGGATGCATTTTGATGGTTCAAAGATGCGCACTGGTTTGGGAGCCGACATCATCCTCACCTCTCCCAAAGGCGACAAGCTCAAGTACACGTTGCAAATCCATTTTTCCACCTCCAACAACATGGCCGAGTATGAAGCACTAATACACAGCCTCCGGTTGGCGAAAGAAATCGGCATCCGCCGGATCCTGTTCTACGGCGACTCCAACTTGGTGGTCCAGCAGTCTTCTGGCGATTGGGACACCAAGGATGCAAACATGGCAAGCTACTGTTTTTTCGTCCAGCAACTCAATGGATACTTCGAGGGGTGTGAGTTCCTTCACGTGCCAAGAGCTGACAATGAGCAAGCAGATGCCTTGGCATGAATCGGCTCCACCCGGCAAGCAATACCACCCGGTGTCTCCCTTTAGCGCCTGCTCAAGCCATCGATCAAGCCTTCTCCGGAATATGAATTCATCTTTGTGCCGGCCCCTCCCGAAGCAGTCGGATCCGGCTCAGGGACTACAATAGTCGGCCCGGGGACTGCATCAGTCGCACCCGGCCTGGGGACTTCAGAGTCCGGCCTAGGGGCTGCGGTAGTCGGCCCGGGGACTTCACTAACACAGTAAGTGGCGGCCACCTCCAACCCGCCACCTCCCAACCCAACCGCCCTCGTGCAAGTTGCAGTTCTGGCAGTCGAAGAAATAGCAGCACCTTCATGGGCGCAGACCATCCTCAACTTTCTGGTGAACAAAGAGCTGCCGACTGATGAGATCTCAGCCCGACAAGTGCAACGTCGGGCAACAGCATACACCATTGTCAACAGAGAACTTGTGAGGCGCTGTGTCACTGGTGTGTACCAGCACTGCGTGGAGCCGGAGAAAGGCCAAGCAATCCTCAAAGACATCCACCAAGGCGAGTGCAGCCACCAAGCGGCTTCCAGGTCACTCATGGCCAAAGCTTTCCGCCACGATTTCTTCTGGCCAACTGCGTTGGAGGATGCCAAGGATCTGGTCAAGCATTGCAAAGGGTGTCAGAGGTTCAGCTCGAAGCAACATCTACCGGCCTCTGCACTCAAGACCATCCCCTTAACATGGCCTTTTGCCATCTGGGGCTTGGATATGGTGGGACCATTCAAGACAGCACGCGGCGGCATGACCCATCTGCCTATCACGGAGGACAAATTCACTAAGTGGATAGAAGCAAAGCCAATCAAGAAGTTGAATGGTCCGACTACCATGACCTTTATTGCAGATATCACCACTTGGTATGAAGTACCACACAACATCATCACGGATAATGGCACAAAATTTGCCAAGGGAGCCTTGGCTCGTTTCTGCATGACGCAGGGCATCCGACTGGACCTAGCGTCCGTTGCCCATCCGCAGTCAAACGACCAAGTTGAGCGAGCAAATGGTATCATCCTTTCCGGCGTCAAACCCCGACTGGTCGAGCCCCTGGAACGGTCGGCTAGCTGCTGGATTGATGAGCTGTCGGCCGTCCTCTAGAGCCTCTGCACCACTCCGAACAAGTCAACCGGCTTCACTCCATTCTTCCTCGTCTAAGGTGCCGAGGCCGTCATCCCAATGGACATTGAGTTCGACTCACCTCGCGTCACCATGTACACCAAGGCGGAAGCAAGAGAAGTGCGTGAAGACGGCATCGATCTATTGGAGGAGGGCCGGCTGTTAGCACTCAGCCGGTCTGCCATCTACCATCAGAGTCTACACTGCTACTACAATCGGAAGGTCAAGCCAAGATCTTTCTGGGAGGAAGACCTTGTGCTCCGACTGATCCAGCGAACAACCGGCCAGCACAAGCTCTCGGCACCTTGGGAAGGCCCATTCATCGTTAGTAAAGTTTTGGGCAACGACTCCTACTACTAGCTTGATCGATGCTCAGAAGCCTAGCGCACGCAAGAGAGACGACTCCGGCAAAGAGACAGAGCAGTCATGGAATGCAAACCTCCTTCGAAGATTTTACAGTTGATGCAGTATGTACCATGCTACCTTTTGTATTAAGTACGAAGACTCTGGATCCCCCGAGAAGAGCTCATGGACTACCCTCTTTTCTATATATGATAAATGTTATGCCTATGAATGTGTTATTTCATTATTTCCGCCAGACACCGGGTTTGACCAGTCGGCCCGGGGGCTTGCCGCCTTGTACTATGTGGTGCTTCCTACAGTCGGACAAGTAGTGTGTTGGCACCCTAGCCCTCTCCTGCCAGAAGCCACAGTTCGCAGAGCGACTGTCCGGTGCGCAGGAGTTACAGGCAGGAAAGGGTGTCCACATGAACAATGGCTAAGGACCCCAAGCACGCATATAGTTCTGGCCGGCTTCCCGCCTCATCGGTCGGCTGCTGAAATAGCCGGCCGACTGGTTTCTACTTAACTTGTTAATGCTCTAGTCGGCTAAGTACTTGCCCTCCCAAAAGTAGCTAAGTACTTGACCAGCTAACAGCCCGCAGAGCGGTTGTTGCCTGGCAAGACGACAGCCAAGGGAGGGTGGCAAAGGAAAAAGGCCAAGGGGCAGAAAACAAGACAAGTCAGAACTCGGCAAAAGCATAACTTCAGAGAAAGCATATTTACATGACAAAAGGCCCTTGGCCAGCATTCAATAGAGTTTGAAATACACCCCGCGGGTGGAATTGTGCAAATTTAACAAAGTTTGTCGAGACTGATAAAACGGGGAAAATAAAGATAAGTTGGCGGCCTAGGGAGCTGCAGAGGGGTCCGGCTGGCTGGCGGAGTCGGTGGGGCCGGTTGGTGGAGTGGACGACTGGTCGGTCTCCGCTTGGTCGCCTCCAGCCGTAGTCAGCGCGCTCGAGTGCGGCTCGTTGTTCGAGGCACGATCAAGTTGGGGCTGGCCGTCCGCTCCGGCCTCTGGTGCATCATCTTCGCCTTCCTCGCCCTCCTCCCTCGTCTCCCCATCGTCGCTGGAGTCGATCACCTCGGCCGAGTCTTTGTCGTCCTCCGGGTTCAGTCTGAACCACTCCGGTGGCGCCTCGACTCCATCCTCAGCAAGCTTAGGAATGAAGATGCTGCTATCGGTGTCGTCGGCGATCGCCGCTGCCACTACAAAAAAAAGACACATCCGTGACATTTTGGGCTGAACGAATTTTTTTCTGTCATACTTATGACACTTCTATGACAATAATTGTGACAAAAAACGGTATCATCATAGATGTGGTGGGGTCCTACTTCTATGACAAAAAATTATGACAGAAAATGGGCTTTTCATCCTGGGCGGGCTAGAGACGCAGCTGAATGACATTCTTTGGGCTGTCCATGACGGAAAAAACTATGGTAGAAGCGAGGGCGAGGAAAATATCGGGGTGTTCCCGGTTACAGTGGGTGGTCGGGGCCGAGCAATGCGCATTTCTCTCGTACACGCACACGCGTGGGTGCGAGGCGTTGGGCTCTAACCGAACCCGAGCTATTGCACCGCAGGCTACGCGTTACAGAACCTGAGCGATCGATCGATGGCTGTTAACTGAACCCGATCGAGCGATTTCTTCGCTATTGCTGCTAACTGAAGCCGATCGATGCTGCCTCTGGATGAACAATGAGTGTTGCTGGGGGGTGGATGAACAGTTCCCGGTGGGGGTGGATGAACAAGACCCCGTGGTGTTTCCTCTGGATGAACAGGACCCCGATCGATCGAGCCGGTTGGGGCTGGATGAACAGGACCCCTATGGAGGGCAGGATGAACAGGACCACCCCGTGGAGGGCAGGATGAAAAGTAGACAGTGGAGGGCTGGATGAACAGTAGCCCATGGAGGGGTGGTTGAATAGGAGCCCGTGGAGAGAGCTGGTTGAACAGGAGCCCGTGGAGAGGGTTGGTTGAACAGTAGCCGGTGGAGTAGCATGCGGTGGAGGCTGGATGAACAGGAGCCTGTGGATGAACAGTCACAGGTGGAGGCTGGAGGAGGTCAACGCTGGATGAACAGTAGCCCGTGGAGGCTGGAGGGGGTCAACAGTGGAGATGAATAGTATACCGTGGAGTCCCGTTTTGCGGTACGCCACACCCCTCCCGATGAACAGGACCCCCGTTTCGACCATAGCGCTCCAACACAAGTCCGTTTCCTCCGTTTTGCGGTACGCCACACCCCTCCCGATCAACAGGACCCCCGTTTCGATGGTAGGAGGTCCGTTTCCTCCGTTTTGTGGTATGCCAGACCCCTCCCGATGAACAGGATCCCATTTTGAACGTGGCCGGTCGAACACAAGGATGTTTCCTCCGTTCTGCAGTACGCCAGTCCTCGTTTCCATCGGTTGTTCCATCCAAGAGTCACTGCTTGTGCGTCAACCTTTTTTTAGGAAAGCCTCAAATCTGTGGAAAACATCATACAACCCATCTGCCATTATTTCTAATAATTTATAACCCATTTGGTAATTCTTAAGGTTTTTTTGGAGCCCATGTTCTTTTTGTTAGCATTACAACCCATATTGTGGCCACGGTCAAAAAATTATACGAAATTTTGCATATTTCGGTGCGGTCTGAACTGTTTTTAATCTCGAAATTTCAAGTCACGTTCAAACTGATTTTAAAAATAATTATATATGAATATAAAATCCAACAAATTGTCCACGCATAAAAATCAATGCAATTTAAAATCTCAAAATGAAAAAAAGAAATTTGAAACTAATTGCCGGTTTGATGTGTTTTAAAAATGTATAACCCATTTCTCATTACTGATAGGCCATTTTCTTGGCCAGCCGAATGAAAGCTCTCCTCGTCTTGAAAGATTTGTAGCCCAACAGGCTTGACAAAGAGAATTACTTGGCAAATCACAAAAAAACTGGGTTGTGGCCGTGGACCCAGCTGTCAGCCTCTCCACGTACAGTACTCTTCCGATGGAAGTCGGTCGTTGACCACATTGACCACGCTGCGCCGAGAGCACCAAGGATGTGGATGACGACGAGGCCTAGGAAGGGGACGACGCGGAGCCGGGGAAGACGCGGCAGTGGATTCCCACGTGGAGAGGAGTACGAGGGTTAACGGGTTCGGCTGTGGTGTGAGGCTGCCATCGCCGCAGGGCCTGGCTAGTGGTCGTAGTAGTAGGGGGCGATGAGGCCTCAACGGCAGCACAACCGGCCACTGGAGGCAGGAGCAGGCGGTCTCGCCGGTGCTGGTTTGGGCGGCTGGTGCAAGAAGAGCAGCGATTGAAGAAGCAGCAGGACCGTTCAATTCGAATCCAACAGTTTCTGCTACTAGAATCGTTTGTTGACTAAGTTGACCAGTCCTGCGTATGCGTCAACTTAGTAGGCCCACAGGTCAGCTTCCCAACCGGTGCACCCCAGATGTGAGTGGGAGGAATCATTTTTTCGCGTAATAAGGAGGCAATTAATTGCGTGCGGCCAGGCCAGCGGAGGGAGTAGGGTGGGCCGGGGAAGCCTACGCGGCATCACAGCGGGCCACAAGAGGAGGGAGCAGGCAGTCCCGCCGATGCTAGTTTAGGCGGCTGGAGCAGGAAGATCAGAGATTGAAGAAGCACGTCGGCCGTTGGATGGACATCCAACAGTCACTGCTGCTAGAATCGTGTGTTGACTGACAAAGCCTTGCGTAAATAAGTCAGCCTCGAAATCTGTGGCGTGTACAGCCCATTTGCTATTATTTTTTATAATTTTTACTCATTTTCTAATTCATATGGAATTTATTGCAGCCCGTTTTCCATTTTTAGAATTGCTGCCCATTTTCTGGTCAGTACCAGGGTTAAAAAAATTAACTAAATATGTGGCAAATTTTGAAAATTCGTAAATTTTTGCCGGGGAACAAACTATTCTTAATCCAAAAATTAGTAGCCATACTAAAACAAATTTAAAAACAAATTAGTACTATGTCATGTTAAATCCAATGAAATACGTATAAGATATCAGTGAAGAACAAAAACAAAAAAAGAAACTAATATCCCATTTGCTATATTTTTTTGGAATTTTCAACCCCTTTTGATATTACTTTTAGAAGACACTGACCATACTCTTTGGCCAGGCCGGAATGCATCCCTCCTCGTCTTGAAAGATTTGCAGCCCAGTAAGTCAGAGAAAACAAATAGGCCTAGCTTGGGTATTCTTCAAAAAGAATACTAGGCTACCTATTTTCCCAAAGAAAAAACTAATGGGCTGGTCATGTTGTTAGACGAGCCACAGAGACCGCACAACCCAGTTTGTAGCCTGCTCCTCCGAATTACTACTCAAAATGTTGTGCAATTCTGTCGTTAATTGACTATACGTTGAAAATGATGTGGGTCCCAGATATCAGTAGGGTGGATTAGAGTAAAAAAATGAGGGGTTCATCTGAGTAGTAAAAGAGGCGCTTGCTTGTGTTCGAGAGTGGACCTGGTGGGTCCGTACTGTCATACTCACAACTACAGTCCTCTCCCGATTCACTATGTTGACAGGGACCGTTTCAAAAAAAACTATGTTGACAGGGACGGACGGCGGCGCCGCGGCGAGCGCACCAAGGCGGAGGATAAAGTGCTGCCGCCAATGTGCTGGGCTGGGTTGGACATTCTTATTGAAAAATAAAAATGGACCGGATCTATTGATGACATTGACTACGAATTGCATGGGTCTGCTGGTTGCAGGAAGAAAATGCTGGGAGGAAGAAGACTGGTCGCTATCTTTGCCGAAGAATAATATCGACTGAATGTAATGACACTATCATAGGAAATAATATCCTCCTGTTAAATCGTGAATTTAAAGAACTAGTGCATGAGCATTTAGCTTTATTTATTTATTTACTTATTTATGTTTAGGGGACCATGACCATGTACCTGGGCTGGATTCATGTGAGAGCCTCCCTTCCAGTTAATTATGGGCTTCTCGAGTGGGCCTTCATCAGTGGGTTGCATGTTATCAACAAGTGGAAAATGTGTTCCGTACGAAAAATAGTATGCGCTACGTACGGTATGGGGCACTAAAGGATCGAACCGTGCAACGACTTCCAAAACATTATGTTTGTCGTTCTAACAACACATTTATTCAACCAACAGACGAAATATACTACTGATTGTACATTGAAAACAGCAGCAACACCCAGGGCTGGGGGTGCAACAGAAGTAGTAAGCAGGCCAAAAGAGTGAAGACGCAGCTCTCTCTTCCAAACCAAACATAAGCCATCATTACAAAAGGGCTACCAAAAAAGAACAAGTGTATGCATCAAACTAAATAAAGATCCTACTACACCAAGTGTACACATCTAACTAACTGGCTCGGTTAGACGTTACTATTTATTAAGTTGTGGAGATTGGCTGACGACTTGAACCAGATGGGTGCCTGACGGGGGAAACTCCAGCCAGCAGGTCGAAGTCTAATACTTGTGACCCTCTCTCCTACTTTGGGCTGCAGAGCATGGCGGCACACATGAGGGTATGGTGCATGCAGAGACGCATGGTACGTTGTGTACACACAGTTTTGCTTGATGAACGAAACCGCGTTGCCATCATGATCCTTGCTGTCGGTTATCTCCTGGTTAATCGGATAATTCAGTCCGACAAACAGAGAGCGTGTACCAAGGCTACTTACCAACCTCCAGTCAAAAATTCCTAAAGGCCCAGAGAAGCTGGGATCCTGCTCAAACACCTCACAGTGACTGTGATTGTATTCGGCGAAACAACACGTCTGGTACGTGCAAACAATCATCAATCGTTCACCATCTTCTGATTGAGCCAGGAACCACCTGCAACTGCCATGCCACTTTTCTTTGAAAGGTTCTAGGATTAGGAAGGGTAGGGACACCAGGCGGTGTACAACATCATATCAAGTTGGAGTCAAATAACCCACAAAAAAAGTTGGAGTCAAATAAAAAAGGGCTCTTGATGTAGTTAATCTGAAGAACAGCATCTTATGAGCATGGATATTTTTTCAGTAAATGTTGACAGTAATATAAGCAAGCCATCTTGCTATCATAGGAAAGTAACATAAAAAAAGTTGGAGTCAAATAAAAAAAGGGCTCTTTGATGTAGTCAATCTTAAGAACAGCATGTTATGAGCATGAATATTTTTTCAGAAAATGTTGACAGTAATATAAGCAAGCCAACATGATATCATAGGAAAGTAACATATTGCTGTAACAGCTGCTTGTAGCGATGACTGGAGTAGGCCAGCAATACGTCCAGCCATAGAAGGAGTCGACAGCGTAAATAAAGCCCTTGTGTTCAATGGCATCAGAGAACCATGGAGGATGTATGATCCTACGATGGACGTGTAGACTTATCCACTTACCCAGTGACCTCTCAGATAGGAGAGACCGCGGTTGAAGAACGCAATTAGCATGAAGTCTTTATAATTCGCAGATCTTGTGGGCACTTGGCAGATTACAACCTTGAGCAAATCAAACTTTGTATCATGTTGGCTACTGTAAGATCCCGAGTATTCTGGGCCGCGGTGCCAAAACAGTGCAGTGTTAATCGAAGGAAGGGGGATCAATCACCGGGTATAGACCTCCACGAGCAGCATCCAAGACGTGTTCATGCCAACCCAGTACATACCGTTAATGTAGTTGAGGGTGACGAGGATCGGATCGCAGTCAAGGGGGTTGATTCTCACCACCCTACGATCGTTATGCTGCGTGACACGCCGTGTCTGAAGATCAGGCGGCACCAGCAAGCAAGGAGCTGGCTTAAAAAGCTCTGGCCTGAGGGCTTTGAGTAAACGGTACAGCCCCGACGAGCATGTGGTGAGTGTCATGGTACTGAGATTGTCCACACGTGAAACAATGAGCTTGATTACCTCTGTGGGGAGCGAATTCCAGCCACTCTTTCGGAGGATGCTGCTCGGTTCTTCCATTGTTAGTGCTTGGGTTTTGGATGAGGGGGGAGGCGCCTTAGCGGGGATGGAATATTGGACGAGGGGGGAGGCGCCTTAGCGGGGATGGAAGAGCGGACAAAGATGGAGAAGCGAATATGTGCTGTGGGAAGTGGACAGGTGATGATGACTACAGCACGCCGCTTGACTTACGAGACACATACCAACACCGTAGGGTCATATCAAAGTCAGACAACTTGCTTGAGTGATCACAATACTGGTACGTCCTACAGTACCTGCTACTATGCCCTAACTTGCTTGAGTATAGTAGTAGTGGAGTAGGAGTCGCTGGAGGATCAGCGCTGCCTGCTAGTCTCGAAGGAGGACGACAACATCTTCCTCTTGATCGTGGCCACCGAGGAGGCCCGCGCAGGCTGCCGCCACATCTCTATAGTGTGCATCAGGGGCGACGCCGCTGACACTGAGACTGACACGAGGCCGATGTACGGGTGCGTGCTCACTATTACTACCCCTCGGAGGTACGTGGGCGGCGATATTGGCAACGTCAAGCTGACTTGGACTCTGCCGAGCTGGGACCTTCCCGCCGATGTGGACATGGAAGACGCATGGTATTATTTGACCGCCAACAATGTGCATGGGGACTCCAAGGAGGTTCACATGGACATCCACATTACTAAGTTAAATGTTGATCATTAGTCTTCACTCAATGTAATCCGCTGTCTAAGCATGTGGAGACTTCCATGCATGATCTTTCTCTATTGGAGTATCGCGCATGACTAAAAGTGTATCCATTTATGGTTTAGTCTAGAATCTTCCATGTATGAATTTTTACTACAGTACTGGTGAAAGACTTATGATGAATCATTTCTTACATATCCTCAGCCCCCTTCCAAGTCATCCTAATTTAATCCCTCCGTCTAGGTGTATAAGGGCATGGTTAACACTTAAATAGTATAGCCAACTGTTGACTATAAGAAAGTGCCATGCCATCTGTAGCCAACATGTATAACAATGGATACTCAAAAACTAATTCTTGAAGATCATTTCCTGCAAAGCACAATAAGAGTTATTTCTTCACAAGTTTTGGATGCAGGTTGAACAGTTGAACGCTTTTATTTGCAAAAGATACTTTTTTATCTATTTCACTCGGATGTTTGTCAGCTCTAGAGATGAGATAATATCCGAACAAACCTATCGATACCAGTTACACATGAGATGACCTCCACATCCTTTGTCAAAATAAACAACTCCCCGATCAATGCATTTCACTCTTCCGTGCAATGCACGGGCACCTTACTATAGATTAGTATGACCAAAAATTGAACTAACATTATATATAATACGATAAATGATGATGCATGTCACCTAAAATATATCATTGAAAACTATGTTCAAATACAAATCAAACGATATTGTTTTTGTTGACATGCACTAACATTTTGTCAGTTAAATCTTCAGTCAAATTCAATGGGGGATAAACCACGACCGATGTAGTAGTACCAGTGCACGGGAGTCTCACCCCGCTCGTGGCGCGACAGTAAAGCTGTCATATCACAAAGCCCAACCGCTCCCAGTAATAAGTGGCCTGGTAAAATAAATGGACAAGCAACCATCACATCCCTCCGTCTTTTTTGCATTTCATCTCTCTGCATTTACTTTCTCCGGTTCATCTCGCACACTCGATCCCTAGCTACTACTCCTAGTATCCCTAGCTACTACTCCTAGGGCCAGTTCTTTTGGCGGCTTCCCCAGCTTTTCCCATAAGACTAGTCACAGTGGAGAGTAACATTAAGGCACCTCTGTCCTGGTTTATTCCTCACCATTGTAATTTTTGCTAAATTTTGACCAAAGATTTAACTGATAAAATGTTAGTGCATGTGACATGCACTAACATTTCATTGGTTAAATTTATGATCAATATTTGACACAGATTACAATGGGGACCAATTAACCAGGATGGAGGTAGTAGTTATGGGATTACTAATCTAGAAGCCTAAAAGAACTGGCCCCTGGTACTCCTACTAGTAGTAGTACTCAAGTTGGAATTCCAATTGCACGGCACAACTTGTTAGGCAAAAAATTCTATATAGGGTGTAGGAAGCGGTTTGAGAATTTGCATGCCTTTCCAACCAGTGCGTTACTCCGTACAAAGTATGACAGAGAAATAACCACAAAGAAGGAAGCTAAAAGTAAACAATCAAACGAGCATTTTTGCATTTGTTTTGCATTGAATCGTTTCACAAGCTTGACTAGTGTTGTTTTTCTACTTTTACAAAAACCGCATCGTAATGTTAAAACGTGCATTTGCACGTACATAAGTAATAGTAGTACTCCCTCCATCTAGGTGTATAAGTCTTCCCTCCTTCTTGGTCACGGTGCACAACCAAAGATGACTTATTGACCTGGACGGAGGGAGTAGCACAGTCTGCAAGCATATAGAGAGAGAGACATGTAGTGCGATAGTATATAGTAAAGTTTGTGCTATATGCACGTACTTGCAAAATGTGTACGAATACACAAGGTTTCCAAACTTCCCCTTTACATACTTAATTAAGGACGCTAATAATTCCTGAACATTTGGGTTTTATCATTTGCGTCCCAAAACTAATGAGATCGCCTTACGAAACAAAAATTATACTCCTCCTTAAAGCCACAGCGCTCGCAGGAGCACTTGCGGCGCGCCACGAGTGCCCTGGTGAGTGGTCGTTTCCCAGCACGCCGACACAACGCCTCTTCCTCAGCCTCGCAACTCACGAGGTGCTGATTGGCGGCTTGCCGGCGGGTGAGCGCGATCTCACTGGTGTGGTGATCCAGCACCAACAAGTACTCCTCCTCGCTAGAAGCGTGCACCTGGTCCACGTACCGCCAAGGGTAGATGAGGCGCTTGGGCCTAACTGCACTCAAGGCGTCGGCACGGGCGTCCTCCGCCACCCTCACGGCCCTCGCACGAGCCTTCTGCCAAAGAGCCAATTGCCCGACTCTCTCGAACGCGACATAGGCCTCCCAGGCAGCTTGTTTCGCGGTGCGCTTCTCTTCCTCGGGGAGGGAGTCCTGGATTAGGGGGTCTCCGGACAGCCGGACTATATCCTTTGGTCGGAATGTTGGACTATGAAGATACAAGATTGAAGACTTCGTCCCGTGTTCGGGTGGGACTCTCCTTGGCGTGGAAGGCAAGCTAGGCAATACGAATATGTAGATCTCCTCCCTTGTAACCGACTCTGTGTAACCCTAGCCCCCTCTGGTGTCTATCTAAACCGAAGGGTTTAGTCCGTAGGACAACATATAATCATACCATAGGCTAGCTTCTAGGGTTTAGCCTCTTCGATCTCGTGGTAGATCAACTCTTGTAATACTCATATCATCAAGAGCAACCAAGCAGGACATAGGGTATTACCTCCATCAAGAGGGCCCGAACCTGGGTAAACATCGTGTCCCCTGCATCCTGTTACCATCCGCCTTAGACGCATAGTTCGGCACCCCCTACCCGAGATCCGCCGGTTTTGACACCGACATTGGTGCTTTCATTGAGAGTTCCACTGTGTCGTCACCGTAAGGCTTGATGGATCCTTCGATCATCGGTAACGATGCGGTCCAGGGTGAGGTTTTCCTCCCCGGACAGATCTTCGTATTCGGCGGCATCGCACTACGGGCCAATTCGCTTGGCCATCTGGAGCAGATCGAGAGCTACGCCCCTGGCCATCAGGTCAGGTTTGGAAACTTAAACTACACTTCCAACATCCATGGACACTTGATCTTCAATGGTTTCGAGCCCATGCCAGGTGCGCTGCACAGTCACGACGAGCATGACGTAACTCTGTCGTCGGACAATATTTGTCACACCCTAGCTAGTTCATGCATTAGAGTGTTGCATCATGTCTATCCTTTCATCAGAAACTTGAAATGGGGATGTCAGAACCCCCAACCCCCTCTGAAACCAACTAGGGTTTACTAAAAACTTTTTCAATGAACCTGAAATGCCCTTCTAAAATGTCCATCATTTTTGTCTTGGTTCAGAACCTCTGCCAAAAGTGTTGCACAATTTTCTAGGTCATCTTAGGATCTTTGAATTAAATGATAAGTATTTGAATTTGGGCATTTAAAATTATATAAAATATTTCAAATGCTCAAATATTCCTAAACTGAAATGTTTCATGTTGGAAATATTCCAACTTTGGACCAGGAGCAGTTTGGTGATTTTAGGAGTTGCCTAGGTATTTTTAATAATTCAACAAAGTTGTAGAAAAATAGAAAAAGAAAAAAAACAGAAAGGAAGGACTTACCTGGCGCCTGCAACCCGGCCCACCTGCCGGCCCAGCCCAGCACCGCGCCAGCGAGCTGCTTGCCGGCCAGGCAGGCAGGCAAGGTGCTCGACGGCGAGCACCGCATGGGTGCCACGCACCTGCTCGCCGCCTCGCCGCTCCACTCACCCGGCTAACGCCGTGGATCGACCCCTCTCTCTCCCCCGAACCCCCCAGACGCCCCCTCTCCTCTCCAGCTCCTCCCCCTCGTGCTCCCCAGCCGGCACCAACTCCGGCCACCCCGACCCCAACTGACTCCACCAAGAGCCGCGGCTCGTCCTCAGCTCCACCCCGATGCCCTCCGCGACCCATTTGGTGGCCAGAACGGCCAAAACCACTTCCGCCGCCGCGTCGGGCTCACCGGCGGCTAAACGCCGGTGCAGCCATTTTGACTTTGACCACGGGTGGGCCCTGGTTGACTCTGTTGAGTCAATGACAGGTGGGGCCCCCTTCTGCTAATTATCCAGATTAGTTTAAACTAAATTAAATTAGTTAATTATCCACTGACACCCTGGACCCACGCGTCAGGTTTGACCTGGACCGAGTCTGTTGACTTGCTGAGGTCAGCATGACCTCATGCTGATGCAGTAAACCTTTTCTGAAATTAAAATAAATCTAAAATGATTTATAAATTCCAGAAATTGTTGCAAACTTCAAAAATTCATATAAATTCAACCGTAGCTCCAAATCAAACAAATTATATATGATAAATGATCAGAAAAATCCAATCAATCCATCTGTACTAGTTTCATGCATGTTTAAACAAACTAACTTGAGGTTTAGTGCAGAACAAGATAAAACACTTTAAAGGGCCATTTATGAGTTTGTAATTTGAATCTTTGGTTCAAATTGATTCAAACCCATCTGGTTTTAGTTGCATTAGCCCAACACACTCATATTGCCATGTTTCATGCATGCATCATATTGTCACACATTGTTTGGTGATGGTTGTGTATCGGTGTTCTTTGCGGCAGGTTCTGCCTCCGAGGAGTACCGTGATTACCCTAGCGAAGAACCGTATCCGTGCATCGATCCATCAGGCAAGCAACCAACCATTTGATCATATCGATACAATCCCATGTTCTCGCTCTTGCTCTCTTTTACTGCATTAAGACAACGCGTTTCAAACTGTTGTGTGCTACGGTAGTTGAACCCATTTCCTCTGCATGACCTGTCATTGCCACAGTAATTAGATGAAACCCACTAGCATGTGTAGGAATTGATTGAGCCATATGTATGTGTTGTTCCAACCTTGCTATGCCTGCTATGCTTAGAGTCGTGTCAGGTCTGGTTCATCTGGGTGATGGGCTGGCGTGAAATGATCATGTCGGTAATGAGAGTGATGTGGTGAACACGATTTGGTAAAGGTATCGATGAGAGGCCATGTAGGAGTACATGGTGGGTTGTTTCATTGAAGCCAACCTTAAGAACTGAGATCTGTATGCGTGATTTAAGATTCAGCTACTACCATGCATTGGGCCCTGAAATATGACCCCGCTCGACTTCTTATTCACCCTAGTCCTCTGTCCAGGAGTTGCAAGTAGTTTCTGGTGTTTGTAGCTTACTGGAGGCCGTGGACAGCGCTGACCTGCGGGGTGGGCTGTGATGCGGTAGGTACGTGGCACGGTGTACCGAATACCCGTTAGGTATCTCGGGAACCCTGTACACATCGTTCGGGGCCATATGGGAAACCTCGGCCGGACTCCCTGCGGATGGAACCTGGATAGGCGATAAACCTGGACTAGAGACTTAGGTGTTTAGGTAGGTCGTGGTCTACACCCACGTCGGCTTTCGCTTGAAGTCTGCCGAGCACATGTCGTGTGCAGACGCTAAGTGGTGGAAACATGTATGAAGAAGTACACCCCTGCAGGGTTAACATGATCTATTCGAATAGCCGCGTCCGCGGTAAAGGACTACTTGGTTGCTTATACAGTTCATAGACAAGTGAATGGATACTACTAAAAATCTCAAGATAAGCGTGAGTGTCGAGGATGGCTCTTCCATAGGATGACAGAGGTGGATCCTCTGTGGTGTGTTGAAGTGGTGAGTAGTGGACTCGTGTGCGCAAAAGCATTTCAAGTTGGAGTATCGTAGGATAGTTTAGCCAAGAGTCAAAGCTGGCTTGCTGCAATAACTCCACCAACCCTTCTTGATAATGTGCATGTATGTAGGATCTGACGTAAGTCTTGCTGGGTACCTTTGTACTCATGTTGCTATAATTTACATTTTACAGAAGGTGTTGCAACCCCTTCTGATGGGTTCTTCGTAGACGTTGACATCGACGAGTAGACTAAGGCCCAGGTGGTAATCCTGAGCTTGTGAAGGTCCACATAGTATAGCTAGGCTTTCCAAGCCTATTTTATTTTGCTAGTTGTCTGTACTCAGACAAGTTACTTCCGCTGCTGGTTTGTATGACTATATGACTTGAATGTGGGTCGTGTGACCCGTACTTGTATGTATGTTATGTATGGCTCTCTGAGCCTTTAAATAAAGTACTTGTGTCGTAGAGTCATGTTGTGATGCCTTGTTGTATTTGCACATATCGAGCATATTGTGTGTATGATTGAAATGCTTGGTATGTGTGGGATCTGACTATCTAGTTGTTTATCTTTAGTAGCCTCTCTTACCGGGAAATGTCTCCTAGTGTTTCCATTGAGCCATGGTAGCTTGCTACTGCTCCGGAACACTTAGGCTGGCCGGCATGTGTCCTTCTTCGTTCCTGTGTCTGTCCCTTCGGGGAAATGTCACGCATTGAGTACCGGAGCCCTGTTAGCCCGCTACAGCCCGGTTTACCGGAGTCCTGCTAGCCCAGTGCTACAGCCCGGACCCACTTGCTGATGACTGACACGTTCGATGCTGGGTCATGGATGCCTGTCCCTGTAAGTCTGTGCCACTTTGGGTTTACGACTAGTCATGTCAGCCCGGGCTCCTTATCATATGGATGCTAGCGACATCATCATATACGTGAGCCAAAAGGCGCAAACGGTCCCGGGCAAAGGTAAGGCGACACCCGTGGGAATACCGTGCGTGAGGCCGCAAAGTGATATGAGGTGTTACAGGCTAGATCGATGTGACATTGAGTCGGGGTCCTGACAGCGTTGGTATCAGAGCCGGACTGCCTGTAGGTTCTCCAAGCCAAACTGGTCGATGTTGAGTCTAGAAATGCTTTAGTTATATGTAGGGGAATTGATTGTGGGATGGTACGTAAGGCTCTTTTTACTTCTTTACCTCATGGCATTCTGATCTGAGTCAGTCCATTCTTCTATCGGGGATTAAGGATTAGGATCTTCTCTCTCTATCAGGTTCACGTGTTACGAATCAGTAGTACCTTATAGGTTTGATGACTACAAGCCTAGTTCAGTTCTACTACCTTGTTATGCTGATAAGTTGGACCCAGAACCTTGATATGATATTGTTGAGTGTCTATGCAATTTTTTTGATAAATGTCTCAAACCCTTCTTGAGCATTTACAGCCGTTATGCTGTCGAAATTTTGCTAGAAATTCTAATGCCTTTGCATTATGGTTGTGCTTTCAGATGGCCACTCGCGACCAAAATCAAGTGGTTCGCCTGACCCGATGCATTGGTGTGACCGGTCATACGGCCATGTTAGTCCTAGTGATGATCGAGACGGGTTACCGTTGGTATCCCGAATACACGGTCGAAGAGCAGTTTCGAGATTTTAACCAAAGCCAGTATCTTTGCACCGTCCGGATATTTCCCTCTTATCCTGGTTCTACCGACGCTCTTCACTGTTCCTATGGGCTCAGTGTTACTATTGAGATGGCTGTGCAAGATGCGGCTTATTCTATGATGACCATCATGCGAGTCAGGACTGGCCTGCTTCGCAACACCGACTTTCGGTATATGCCAGCTTCACTTCCTAGAGCGCACGGTTATCTCCGGGCTATCTATGCTGACCCCAGTCAGGAGGACTCACTAACTCACACCACTGCTGAGTTGCTCGAGGATAAGGACCGAGAGAATCGGGCCTTGAGAATGGAGCTTTTCAACACCCGCGCCGATCATTGGGCCACCTTGACTCGGTTTGCACCGGCTGTGCAAGCTGGATGCATGGATATGAGAGATCTGTATCCTGTTAGGTCTGCTCTGCCGGACATGATGGATTGGCGTGATGTGGGAGGCATCACCCCACCTCGTGGTCCTCGCAGGCCACCGTTTGTTGGTCCAAGACCTCACCCTAGCCCTTTTGGTCCACAGGCTCCTCAGGACCGTTTGTTTCCGGATGCTCACGTTGAACTTCCAGGCTATGGAGGAGACTTCTATGAGAACTACTACGGAGATGACTGAGATAGTAGTAGATCCACTAGGTATTGTAATAGTTGTATTTCCACCATCCTGCGTGACTTGTGGAATATGACTTAGCGTGTAGTAATTCCGGGGGTGTAGGAAAAATAATGTATAGGAGCTTGGGATGCCTCCGATGATATGTAATCCTCCTCTCACCATAGTAGTACTTGTTGGTCTCGTACTAAACCTCGTATGGTGTGTATGACGATGGAATAAAAGAAGTAGTTTCTGTATCTACCATGTCATACGGATGATCATCTTGCATTCTGAGTTGTCCATTACATTCTACATTCTATGTCGGAATCTTGTCATTCTGGACTAAACCATTGTCTTGTTTTTCCTAGGATGGTCAACACCCGCAACAACCCTGCTCCCCCAGAGCAAGCCGAAGGCAGCAGAGTTGGGGATACAAATCTGCCTCACCCTCCCTCTCTGGCAGAAGTTATGCTAGAGGCTGAGAGAAAAAAGCGGGAGACCAACCATTTGTTGGAGCGTATTGAACAGAACACAGCACACCATCAGAGGACTAACTTGGTGTCACTCAGTGATTTCATCAAGTTACATCCACCCACGTTCCACCACTCCGTCGAGCCTCTCGACACTGATGACTGGCTTCGCAGTATTTCTCACAAACTGCGTTCTGCGCCAGTAGCTGAGGCTGACAAGGTCACCTTTGCTGCATATCATCTTGAAGGCCCCGCCAGTCTATGGTAGGAGAATTATGGAGCTATGCGCCCAGCGGACCATGTCACTACTTGGGCTGAATTCAGCGAGGCTTTCCGTGAACATCACATTCTGGAGGGTCTCATGGACCGTAAACGTGAGGAGTTCTGTAGTTTCACTCAAGGTCGACTCTCTGTTGACGCTTACAGCAGGGAGTTTGGTAACCTTGCCCGTTATGCAACGGAGGAAGTTTCTACTGATGCCAAGAAGCAGGCAAGGTTCCGTAAGGGACTTAGTCCTGAGCTTCACCGCGACCTCCGTCTGCATGAGTGCACATCTTTTCAGAAGCTTGTTAACAAGGCCATCAGTGCTGAGACTGGTCAGACTGATTATGAAGCAACACGCAAGCATGGTCGTGACTTGGGTTCCTCATCCGGTGCTGGTCCTCAGAAGCGCCGCGTGTGGGTGCCTAACACTGCCCTGCCACCCAGGTTCACATCGAGGCCATCCTTCCAGGCGCCTCGCCCAGCTCAGCCATATGCACCAGCCAAGCCCTATGGTGGTCCAACCAACAATGCTCCTCCACGTACCAGTTCCGTGACTTGTTTCAAGTGTGGGGAATCAGGCCACTATATGCGCGAGTGTCCCCAAACCAACCCCAACCAGACAGCAAAAACTGTTGGCCGCGGCAAGGCGACAGGGAAAGTGTTCTACGCCAAGCTGGCCACCACTGCCCGTGGCCATGTTAATTGTGTTTCTGCGGAAGAGGCTCAAGAAGATCCCAACGTCGTTCTCGGTACGCTCCTTGTTAATTGCCACCCGGCATCTGTTCTTTTCGATACAGGAGCATCTCATTCATTTATATCCGAGAGCTATGCTCGTCTGCATAACACCACATTCTGTGAGATGCCCACCTCTATGGTAATTCAAACTCCGGGATCCAAATGGCAAACTTCTAGAGTAAGCCATGGAAATGAAATTCAAGTCGACAAACTTGTTTTTCTCGCATCTTTGATAGCCCTCAAATCTTCGGATATTAATATCATCTTGGGTATGGACTGGATGTCAGCCCATCATGCCAAAATTGATTGCTTCTCTAGGACTGTTCAACTCACCCATCCTTCGGGGAAGATAGTCAATGTCTTGACCCGAATAGCCAAGCGACAGTTATATTCTCTTAACGCCAGCCCTTTGCCAGACCTTGAGGACATTCCGGTAGTCCGTGACTTTCCGGATGTCTTCCCAGAGGAATTGCCAGGTGTTCCACCTGACAGAGATGTCGAATTCGTGATAGATCTCATTCCAGGAACTGTCCCGATTTCCAGAAGACCCTACAAGATGGCACCTTTTGAACTAGCCGAGCTTAAGAAACAACTCGATGAGTCCTTGAAAAAGGGTTTCATTCGACCTAGTTCATCTCCTTGGGCTTGCCCCGTTCTCTTCGTCAAGAAGAAGGATGGTACGGACCGGATGGTTGTAGATTATCGACCTGTCAACTTGGTCACAATTAAGAACAAGTATCCGCTCCCCAGGATCAACGACCTGTATGATCAGCTCGCTGGATCCTCAGTCTTCTCTAAAATGGATTTGAGGTTGGGCTACCATCAAATCAAAATCAGAAACAGGGACATTCCGGAAACGGCCTTTGTTACTCGTTATGGCCAATACGAGTACACCGTCATGTCCTTCGGTTTAACCAACGCTCCAGCCACCTTCTCTCGGTTGATGAACTCAATCTTCATGGAGTATTTGGATAAATTCATCGTGGTTTACCTCGATGATATACTCATCTACTCCAAGAACGAGGAAGAACATGCCGAACACCTAAGGCTAGTGTTGAAGAAACTTTGAGAGCATCGCCTTTATGCCAAATTTTCTAAATGTGAATTCTGGTTGTCAGAAGTGACCTATCTTGGACATGTAATTTCTGGTAAAGGCATTCCTGTTAACCCTGAGCGAGTTCAAGCCGTCCTTAATTGGACTCCACCTGAATCGGTCAAGCAAGTTCGGAGTTTCCTTGGCCTAGCGAGCTATTGCCGTCGCTTTGTCGAGAATTTCTCCAAAGTTGCCAAACCTCTAACTGAACTCCTCAAGAAAGATAAAAAGTTCGAGTGGACTCCACAATGTGAGCACAGTTTCCAGCAACTGAAAAGACGTTTAACCTCTGCTCCCGTACTGGTACCACCGGATTTTTCCAAGGATTTTGTTATCTACTGCGACGCCTCACGACAAGGACTAGGCTGTATTCTCATGCAAGATCGACACGTAATTGCTTATGCTTCACAGCAATTACACCCACATGAGGAAAACTACCCCACTCATGATCTAGAGCTTGCAGCTGTAGTCCATGCACTCAAAACATGGCGACATTACCTTCTCGGTAATCGTTGCGAAATCTACACTGATCACCAAAGTCTGAAGTATATATTCACCCAACCGGATTTAAATCTCAGGCAAAGACGTTGGGTCGAGTTGATCACAGATTTCGACTTAGGAATAACTTACACCCCAGGGAAAGCCAACGTCATGGCTGATGCGCTAAGTCGTAAATCTTATTGTAACAACCTGATGTTACAACAAAGTCAACCGCTTCTCCATGAGGAATTTCGGAAGCTTAACCTTCACATTGCTCCTCAAGGATTTCTTTCCACCTTGGTGGCGAAACCTACTCTTACGGATCAAATCATCGCTGCCCAAAAGCGAGATAAGGGAATATCTAAGATCAAGGAGAACATTGCTAGCGGGGGTGCTAGATGTTTCTCCACAAATGATCATGGTGTTGTGTACTTTGAGAACCGTTTAGTGGTTCCCAAGAACCAGCATCTGCGGCAGTTGATCCTTAAGGAGGCTCATGAATCTCCTCTCACCATTCATCCCGGTAGTACCAAGATGTATCAGGACCTACGCCAGAGGTTCTGGTGGACTAGGATGAAGAGAGAAATTGCTCAGTATATTGCTAATTGCGACGTCTGCCGTCGTGTAAAAGCAGAGCATCAATGGCCTGCTGGCACCCTTCAACCCCTAGCTATTCCTGAATGGAAATGGGATAGAATTGGTATGGACTTCATTACCGGTTTTCCCAGGACCAAGAGAGGGAATAACGCTATCTTCGTCGTTATCGACCATCTTTCCGAAGTGGCCCATTTCTTACCTGTTCGTGAGAGTATAACTGCTAGTCAGTTAGCAGACTTGTACATCTCCTGAATAGTGTCTCTCCATGGTGTTCCTTTGGAAATTAACTCAGATCGAGGAAGTCTTTTCACCTCTCGATTTTGGGAAAGTTTCCAAAATGCTATGGGAACCCGCCTTTCTTTTAGTACCGCTTTCCACCCTCAATCAAGTGGTCAAGTGGCACGCGTCAACCAGATTCTAGAAGACATGCTTCGAGCTTCTATTATCTCATTCGGAATGGAGTGGGAGAAATGCCTTCCATTTGCCAAATTTGCTTATAACAACAGCTATCAATCCAGTTTGGGCAAAGCCCCTTTTGAAGTTCTCTATGGACGAAGGTGTCGAACGCCTCTTAACTGGTCAGAAACCGGGGAAAGACAATTCTTTGGCCCGGATATGATTCGGGAAGCAGAAGAGCAAGTTCGCATCGTTCGTGAAAAGTTGAAAACAGCCCAATCTCGTCAAAAGAGTCAATACGACCGAAAACATAAGGCTGTGACTTTTGAGGTTGACGAGAAGGCTTACCTTCGGGTTACTCCTCTGAAGGGAACCCATCGCTTCGGTATCAAGGGAAAATTGGCTCCTCGTTACATTGGACCCTTTCGCATTCTCGCAAAACGAGGAGAAGTTGCCTACCAATTGGAACTACCTCCGCATCTCTCCAGAGTCCACGACGTCTTCCACGTTTCTCAACTCAGGCGTTGCTTCTCGGATTCTATCCGTGGAGTAGACCACGAAACGCTTGATCTCCAAGATAATCTCACGTATCGAGAGTACCCCGTTCGTATCCTCGATCAAGCTGAGCGTACCACTCGACGTCATAATATCAAGTTTCTCAAGGTTCAATGGTCGCACCATTCTGAGAATGAAGCAACTTGGGAAAGGGAAGATCGTCTTCGACTCGAGTATCCCGCCTTCTTCCCGGAGGAACCCAAATCTCGGGTCGAGATTCTTTTGAGTGGGGGTGAGTTGTCACACCCTAGCTAGTTCATGCATTAGAGTGTTGCATCATGTCTATCCTTTCATCAGAAACTTGAAATGGGGATGTCAGAACCCCCAGCCCCCTCTGAAACCAACTAGGGTTTACTAAAAACTTTTTCAATGAACCTGAAATGCCCTTCTAAAATGTCCATCATTTTTGTCTTGGTTCAGAACCTCTGCCAAAAGTGTTGCACAATTTTCTAGGTCATCTTAGGATCTTTGAATTAAATGATAAGTATTTGAATTTGGGCATTTAAAATTATATAAAATATTTCAAATGCTCAAATATTCCTAAACTGAAATGTTTCATGTTGGAAATATTCCAACTTTGGACCAGGAGCAGTTTGGTGATTTTAGGAGTTGCCTAGGTATTTTTAATAATTCAACAAAGTTGCAGAAAAATAGAAAAAGAAAAAAAACAGAAAGGAAGGACTTACCTGGCGCCTGCAACCCGGCCCACCTGCCGGCCCAGCCCAGCGCCGCGCCAGCAAGCTGCTTGCCGGCCAGGCAGGCAGGCAAGGTGCTCGACGGCGAGCACCGCATGGGTGCCACGCACCTGCTCGCCGCCTCGCCGCTCCACTCACCCGGCTAACGCCATGGATCGACCCCTCTCTCTCCCCCGAACCCCCCAGACGCCCCCTCTCCTCTCCAGCTCCTCCCCCTCGCGCTCCCCAGCCATGGCCGACGCCACCGCCGCCGCTCCATCGTCGTAGCCGCGCTCCCCGCCGCCCGTGCTCCGTCTCGTGGTGTCCAGGAGCTCCGCCGCCGTCCACTTCATCGAGCTAACCGAGCCCCGCGTGCTCGTGAGGCCCGAGTCCACCGCACTGACTTCGCCCGAGTTCGCCGTCGCCGGAGATCCCCTTCAACGCCGTCGCCGCATCAGCTCGTCCCCGACCCCGCCGGTGGCCTCTACGGGTGCTCTGTGAGCCTAGCTACCCCTCCTACCCTTCCTCTCTCGCCCCCGAGCTGTGTAGCCACCGCACGAAGATCACCCGCACGCACCGCCGCGGATCTCGTCGCCGACGTGCTCCCGGCCTTCCTCCGGCCACCTCACGGTGTCCAACGCACTCACCACGCTGCGTTGAGTCCAACCGTGCACTCCCCGCACCTCACCGCACACCCTAGCCCTGAGTTCGCCTTCACCCGAACTCCGGTGACCGCCTAGGTCGTCGCCGGCGCCAACTCCGGCCACCCCGACCCCAACTGACTCCACCAAGAGTCGAGGCTCGTCCTCAGCTCCACCCCGATGCCCTCCGCGACCCATTTGGTGGCCGGAACGGCCAAAACCACTTCCGCCGCCGCGTCGGGCTCGCCGGCGGCTAAACACCGGTGCAGCCATTTTGACTTTGACCACGGGTGGGCCCTGGTTGACTCTGTTGAGTCAATGACAGGTGGGGCCACCTTCTGCTAATTATCTAGATTAGTTTAAACTAAATTAAATTAGTTAATTATCCACTAACACCCTGGACCCACGCGTCAGGTTTGACCTGGACCGGGTCTGTTGACTTGCTGAGGTCAGCATGACCTCATGCTAACACAGTAAACCTTTTCTGAAATTAAAATAAATCTAAAATGATTTATAAATTCCAGAAATTGTTGCAAACTTCAAAAATTCATATAAATTCAACCGTAGCTCCAAATCAAACAAATTATATATGAAAAATGATCAGAAAAATCCAATCTATCCATCTGTACTAGTTTCATGCATGTTTAAACAAACTAACTTGAGGTTTAGTGCAGAACAAGATAAAACACTTTAAAGGGCCATTTATGAGTTTGAAATTTGAATCTTTGGTTCAAATTGATTCAAACCCATCTGGTTTTAGTTGCATTAGCCCAACACACTCATATTGCCATGTTTCATGCATGCATCATATTTGTCACACATTGTTTGGTGATGGTTGTGTATCGGTGTTCTTTGCGGCAGGTTCTGCCTCCGAGGAGTACCGTGATTACCCTAGCGAAGAACCGTATCCGTGCATCGATCCATCAGGCAAGCAACCAACCATTTGATCATATCGATACAATCCCATGTTCTCGCTCTTGCTCTCTTTTACTGCATTAAGACAACACGTTTCAAACTACTGTGTGCTACCGTAGTTGAACCCATTTCCTCTGCATGACCTGTCATTGCCACAGTAATTAGATGAAACCCACTAGCATGTGTAGGAATTGATTGAGCCATATGTATGTGTTCTTCCTACCTTGCTATGCCTGCTATGCTTAGAGTCGTGTCAGGTCTGGTTCATCTGGGTGATGGGCTGGAGTGAAATGATCATGTCGGTAATGAGAGTGATGTGGTGAACACGATTTGGTAAAGGTATCGATGAGAGGCCATGTAGGAGTACATGGTGGGTTGTTTCATTGAAGCCGACCTTAAGAACTGAGATCTATATGTGTGATTTAAGATTCAGCTACTACCATGCATTGGGCCCTGAAATATGACCCCGCTCGACTTCTTATTCACCCTAGTCCTCTGTCCAGGAGTTGCAAGTAGTTTCTGGTGTTTGTAGCTTACTAGAGGCCGTGGACAGCGCTGACCCGCGGGGTGGGCTGTGATGCGGTAGGTACGTGGCACGGTGTACCGAATACCCGTTAGGTATCTCGGGAACCCTGTACACATCGTTCGGGGCCGTATGGGAAACCTCGGTCGGACTCCCTGCGGATGGAACCTGGATAGGCGATAAACCTGGACTAGAGACTTAGGTGTTTAGGTAGGTCGTGGTCTACACCCACGTCGGCTTTCGCTTGAAGTCTGCCGAGCACATGTCGTGTGCAGACGCTAAGTGGTGGAAACATGTATGAAGAAGTACACCCCTGCAGGGTTAACATGATCTATTCGAATAGCCGCGTCCGCGGTAAAGGACTACTTGGTTGCTTATACAGTTCATAGACAAGTGAATGGATACTACTAAAAATCTCAAGATAAGCGTGAGTGCCGAGGATGGCTCTTCCGTAGGATGACGGAGGTGGATCCTCGGTGGTGTGTTGAAGTGGTGAGTAGTGGACTCGTGTGCGCAAAACCATTTCAAGTTGGAGTCTCGTAGGATAGTTTAGCCAAGAGTCAAAGCTGGCTTGCTGCAATAACTCCACCAACCCTTCTTGATAATGTGCATGTATGTAGGATCTGACGTAAGTCTTGCCGGGTACCTTTGTACTCATGTTGCTATAATTTACATTTTACAGAAGGCGCTGCAACCCCTTCTGATGGGTTCTTCGTAGACGTTGACATCGACGAGTAGACTAAGGCCCAGGTGGTAATCCTGAGCTTGTGAAGGTCCACGTAGTATAGCTAGGCTTTCCAAGCCTCTTTTATTTTGCTAGTTGTCTGTACTCAGACAAGTTACTTCCGCTGCTGGTTTGTATGACTGTATGACTTGAATGTGGGTCGTGTGACCCGTACTTGTATGTATGTTATGTATGGCTCTCTGAGCCTTTACATAAAGTACTTGTGTCGTAGAGTCATGTTGTGATGCCTTGTTGTATTTGCATATATCGAGCATATTGTGTGTATGATTGAAATGCTTGGTATGTGTGGGATCTGACTATCTAGTTGTTTATCTTTAGTAGCCTCTCTTACCGGGAAATGTCTCCTAGTGTTTCCATTGAGCCATGGTAGCTTGCTACTACTCCGGAACACTTAGGCTAGTCGGCATGTGTCCTTCTTCGTTCCTGTGTCTGTCCCTTCGGGGAAATGTCACGCATTGAGTACCGGAGCCCTGTTAGCCCGCTACAGCCCGGTTTACCGGAGTCCTGCTAGCCCAGTGCTACAGCCCGGACCCACTTGCTGATGACCGACACATTCGATGCTGGGTCATGGATGCCTGTCCCTGTAAGTCTGTGCCACTTTGGGTTTACGACTAGTCAAGTCAGCCCGGGCTCCTTATCATATGGATGCTAGCGACATCATCATATACGTGAGCCAAAAGGCGCAAACGGTCCCGGGCAAAGGTAAGGCGATACCCGTGGGAATACCGTGCGTGAGGCCGCAAAGTGATATGAGGTGTTACAGGCTAGATCGATGTGACATTGAGTCGGGGTCCTGACAATATTCGGGAGATCGCGTCTGCAACTACTCCAGCCATCAATTCGGAGCAAATTGCGCCATCCGAGAGCGGAGGGATGGACCCCGCCATGGAGGCCACACTCTCAATGGCAATAGAGCCGGATACTAACTTCACCCCTTACGAGAGCCATGTCGCCGAACCACTGGATTCGTCTCCGGCCACGGACTCCGAGCCGCCTGCATCCGTGCCCATCGAATCCGACTGGGCGCCGATCATGGAGTTCACCTCCGCGGATATCTTTTAGCACTCACCTTTCGGCGATGTGCTAAATTCGTTAAGGTCTCTCTCCTTGTCGGGGGAGCCTTGGCCGAACTATGTCCGACTAGAATGGGATGCGGACGACGAAGAAATTCGCTACCCACCCACCACCCACTTAGTAGCCACTGTCGACGATTTAACTGACATGCTCGACTTCGACTCCGAAGACATCGACGGTATGGACGATGATGCAGGAGACAAACAGGAACCACCGCCCACAGGGCGCTGGACGGCCACCTCATCATATGATATATACATGGTAGACACCCCCAAAGAGGACAATGGCGGCAAGACAGCGGAGGATGACCCTTCCAAGAAGCAACCCAAGCACCAATGTCAGCGGCGCCGCTCTAATCCCCGCCACAGCAAAAGTGGTGATACCGGCACAGGAGATAATAAAGCTCCAGATAGTGCCGAAGACAACCACAACCCCCTCCAATATGATGTAGAGCGGGAGGATAAACAAGCTAGCCCTCCAGAGCAGGCGGCAGATGGAGAACTGGAGGAGGAAAATTATATGCCTCTCTTCGAAGACGAGGTGAGCCTCGGCGACGAAGAATTTATCATCCCCGAGGATTCCGTCGAGCAGGTGCGCTTCAAGCGCCGGCTTATGGCCACAACAAATAGCCTGAAGAAAAAGCAACAACAGCTTCAAGCTGATCAAGACTTGCTAGCAGACAGATGGACCGAAGTCCTTGTGGCCAAGGAATACGAACTCGGGCACCCCTCCAAGAGTTACCCAAAACGCAGGTTGCTACCTCGCCTAGAGGAGGAAGCATTGAAACCTCCATCACCAGTGTATGATGCGGCTGACCGGCCACCGCGTGGCCGAGCCAGAAAGGCGTTTCAGCCTGAAGTTCAGCCTGCACCCCGCCGCCACTCAATCAAAAATACCAAGGTCCGGGGCAACACACGGGACCTGTGAGACGTATTGGACAGCAGGGCAAAACTTGCAAGGTCAATATACGGGTCACGGGCGCGCGCGCCAACACGGGACGATGATCATCACGCCGGATACACCAAAGGTAAATCCGGCCGGGCTAAATACAGCAGACAAGACTCATATGAACTTCGTCGAGATATAGCCCGGCACAGAGGCGCCGCACACCCCCTATGCTTCACTGATGAAGTTATGGATCACGAATTCCCGGAGGGTTTTAAACCCGTTAATATCGAATCGTATGATGGTACAACAAATCCCGCTGTATGGATCGAGGATTTCCTCCTTCACATCCACATGGCTCGCGGTGACGATCTAGATGACATCAAGTACCTCCCACTAAAACTCAAAGGACCAGCTCGGCATTGGTTGAATAGCTTGCCAGCAGACTCCATCGACAGTTGGGAGGATTTGGAAGATGCATTCCTTGACAACTTTTTGGGCACTTATGTGCGACCACCGGATCCTGATGACTTGAGCCATATAACTCAGCAGCCAGGGGAATCGGCCAGGCAATTCTGGACATGGTTCCTGACTAAGAACAACCAAATCGTCGACTGTCCAGATGCAGAGGCCCTAGCGGCATTCAAGCATAACATCCGCGACGAGTGGCTTGCCCGCCACCTTGGCCAGGAGATGCCAAAGTCTATGGCAGCCCTCACGACACTCATGACCCGCTTTTGCGCGGGCGAGGATAGCTGGCTGGCTCGCAGCAACAACACATCAAGGAATCCCGGCACTTCGGACATCAAGGACGCCAACGGCAGACCACGTCGTAATAGACCAAAGCGCCGCAACAACGGCGATAACACCGAGGATACGGCAGTCAATGCCGGATTCAAAGGCTCTAGATCCGGTCAGCGGAAAAAGCCATTTAAAAGAAGTACTCTGACTCTGTCCAGTTTGGATCGCATACTGGATCGCTCGTGTCAAATCCACGGCACCCCCGACAAGCCATCCAATCACACCAACAAAGAATGCTGGGTGTTCAAGTAGGCCGGCAAGTTAAATGCCAAAAACAAGGACAAGGGGCTGCATAGTGATGACGAGGAGGAGCCCCGGCCGCCAAACATGGGAGGACAGAAGGGGTTCCCCCCCACAAGTGAAGACGGTGAACATGATATACGCAACCCACATTCCCAAGAGGGAGCGGAAGCATGCACTAAGGGACGTCTATGTGATGGAGCCAGTCGCCCCAAAGTTCAACCCATGGTCCGCTTGTCCGATCACCTTTGATTGCAGGGACCACCCCACTAGTATCCGTCATGGCAGATCCGCCGCACTGGTCCTAGACCCCATCATCGGCGGATTTCACCTCACTCGACTCCTTATGGACGGCGGCAGTAGCCTGAACCTGCTCTATCAGGATACAGTGTGAAAAATGGGTATCGATCCCTCGAGGATCAAACCCACCAAAACCACCTTTAAGGGCGTCATCCCAGGTGTAGAGGCCCATTGCACGGGCTCAATCACACTGGAAGTGGTCTTTGGATCACCAGACAACATCCGAAGTGAGGAGTTAATCTTCGATATCGTCCCGTTTTGCAATGGCTATCATGCACTGCTCGGACGAACATCATTTGCAAAATACAACGCAGTACCGCACTATGCATACCTCAAGCTCAAGATGCCAGGACCTCGGGGGGTCATAACAGTAAATGGAAACACAGAACGCTCGCTCCGCACGGAAGAGCACACTGCGGCCCTCGTAGTAGAAGCACAAACCAGCCTTTTAAGGCAAACCACTAATTTGGCGATACAGCCCCCGGACACCTTCAAGCGAGTCCGGAGTAAACTGCAAAAGGATCACATGGCACGTTCAGAGCTTGCCTAGCAATTCGGCCCCCGTCCCAGTCCCAGTCAAGCGACGAAATCCATGCCGTGCGTACGTAATTACGCACTGAAAATACCATGGACATAGGCGTGGGCACGATCAGGGCATGTCCCGCAATGCGGCTTAACCGCCCTAGGGGTTGTATACCTTTATCATTTTTTTCTCTTTCAGGACCTAACTCTTTGGAAGCCCTTTCCGGCAGTACGATTGCCAGACACATTACGGGAAGGAACAACCAAGGCGGCAAGAAGCTAAGATGTACACGGGAACCCTCAGGTGGTCTCTAATATTAATCAATATACCCGCTTTCTACTATCCATACACAGCTTGCCCTTGGATATGACATATCAAATAGTCCTACTTTCTGCTTATTGCACTACTTGTACCGATACGCTTCGACTTATTATTTAAATAACAATGCATATCATTAGTCTATTATTGCATTATTCATCCTTTTTTCTTACACGTCCATTCATGACAATTCGCACCCGTACATTCGGGTATGGTCAGTATGCCAGGGGCTTTCGTTTACCCCATAATACGACGCGAGTAGTCTAAACACTTTCTACAGTGCGGCACACCGAACTTATAGCATTATATGCATCAGCTCCGAATCATGTCTTGGGTCAATAGTTGGGTTTGCCCGGCTCCCATGCTTTGGTACCTTACGTTCGCTATATCGGCTAAGGTAGCGGTGGGAGAACTACTGCGATTGTGTCCCAGTTCTTCCAGACAAACATCTCAGTAGAGAAAGCCGAAAACTGACTGTCATGATAAGGCGAGAGACTGGTCGCTGTTCAAGAGGTCTCAAGTCCTTAAAGACTTTTTCCGCTTCGGGCGAGGAGTCGGCCTTGCCCGGCTTAGGCGTGTATAGCGCCCCAAATTCGACCTTCTGAATACTAGGGGCTTCGCCAAAATTTAAAATTGCAGACTTCTATGGCTAAGTGAGAGTGATAAAGCCTTATAGTCCGATTGATTGGTTCGTTGCACTGAACACCTCCCTTGAAGGACCCAAAATTGGGGTAAAGAGTGCTCAGGTTCATCCTGAACACCCCAGTACTAGTTACATGGGGGCAGAAGCTGACGACTGGCCAACTCTCAGATTTTATAAACGGCTTCACATAAGGTAATATTTTAAATTAAAAAAGTGTTGCATAGCGCAGATGAACTCATTTCACATTACAGGATCACGTGAGCATGTTCATTCAAAATTACATCCCTGGCACATTCATCCGCCACAAGGCGGGAACCCTTCAGGACACTCTCATAACACATCTCGAGGCAGCGATGCTCCTTGACCTTCGGCGGCCCCTCCTTCACCAGCTTCACGGCATCCAGCTTCGCCCAGTGCACCTTCGCCTGGGCAAAAGCCCTGCACGCACCCTCGATGCAGACGGACCGCTTTACGACTTCTAGCCGTGGGCAGGAATCCACAAGCCGCCTCACCAGACCGAAGTAGCTGCTGGGCAGGGGCTCGCCAGGCCACATCCGGACTATAAGGCCCCTCATGGCCTGTTCGGCCGCCTTGTGAAGCTCGACCAATTGCTCGAGTTGGTCGCTCAAGGGCATCAGGTGTTCGGTCCCAATATACGAGACCAGAACAACTTTTCCATCAAGCTCCCCTCCTGAGCTCGGTAAAACTCCGACGCATCCAGTACACTATGGGGAAGATCTGCGAACGCTCCTGGAGAGCTCCGAACCTGGGTACGTAAAAGGTAAGTTTCCTCCACATGCTTGCTTTGCATAATGAATGCCTTACCCGCTGCTATCTTCTTCACCGCATCAATCGCCTGGAGGGCCTTGTGGGCTTCAACCTTGGTGCTCCGGGCGCTTTCAAGCGCCTGCGCAAGCTCGGACTCTCGTGTCTTAGAGTCAAGCTCCAAGGACTCGTGTTTTTCGGCGAGAGCCTCGAGCTCTTGCTGCACCTCGCCTACTCGGGCTTCTTGCTTCTCCCGCTCAATGCGCTCCTTGGCCGCTTTGTCTTCGGCCTCGGACAGCGCCTTCTTCAGGGTCGCCACTTCGGTCATGGCCCCTGGCAAATTCATGATGATCTTATTATTTTACAACCGAACTTCCTTTTAAAAGCGTAGACAAGGTATTGCTTACCTTTGCTCTCCTCGAGCTGTCTCTTGGTAAGGCCAGCTCGTTCTCGGACCGCTCTAGGTCCTTCTTCAGTGCAGAGACCTCCGCAGTACGTGCGGCAGCGGCCAGCAGTGAAGCCTGCACATACACATAGATATATTCTGATTAGACTCCTGAGTCATCATTTGATCCTCTATTCGGCCTTTCTTCTCGAACGCCGAACAGAGCATCAGGGGATACTATCTATGCAGTAATATTTTCTTATATTTTGATTGCTTACCTCAAAGCCTGTTAGGAGGCTGGCGCAGGCTTCGGTCAGTCCGTTTTTGGCGGACTGGACTTTCTCAATCACCGCGCTCATGATAGTGCGGTGCTCTTCGTCGATGGAAGCGCCACGAAGCGCTTCCAGCAAGTTGTCCAGTGCCTCTGGATGGACAGAGGACACCGGCACGGGCGGCTTGCCCCCTTAACGGGGGGTCGCCCGCCGGAGTCCGGAACCACCGAAGATTTCGGTGCAGTGTTCGGCTGGGGGCCGAACCTGGAGCCCATGGGAGTCCTGCTCCCTTTGCGCCTAGGGTCCGGAAGGTCACCTCGAGGCGCCCCAGGACTACCTCCCCTTGGCTCGGTGCCTTTTGAGAAAACACCTTGGCGTTGTCCGTAGGGCAAGGGGTGGAGGCGGTCGGCAGAGAACCGCTGTTCATATCCGACGAGTCCAATGAACCGCTCGACAAAGATACGTCGAGGAGAGCTCGGGACGGACTGCATAATCATGTTCGGCATGAGGAAAAGCAGTGCAATAAAACATACCATGAATCACTATGGTGTCCGAATACTTACGACTTTGCCAGGGGCTTGACCCTGGGTAGCCACTCGTCGCCGCTGTAGGCGGCCGTCGTGGAGCAGTCCAGAGGGAGGGTCCTTCCCTTCTTGGACCCTTCGGCCTCCCCGGTTGGGTCGGCCTTCCTTTTCTTGTCCCCCGGCTGGGAGGGGGGAGAACTTTCCTCCTCCTCCTCGTTTTCATGGGAGGAGTGTGTGTTGGAGTGATCGGACGATGAGTCCGATACAACCTTGCGTCGGAGACCCTTTCGGGTCCCCGTGGCCTTCTTCTTGATCTTCTTCGCCGGCACCTCGTAAGGAGCCAGAGCCAGCATCTCCGTTAGGAGAGCATCTGCAGGATCTTCAGGCAGGGGGGCTGGGCAATCGAGCTCCTCCGTTGTCTTTATCTGGTCCTGTTAATGACATGGAAGCTTAGATCCCGCACATGGTTTAACTGGGGCAAATAAATACCCTATGAGATATCAAAATTACCGGATTGGCATGGCGCTTTGCGCTGAGTCCGCGGTCCTCGGTGAGGGAAGGAGGTACCTAGGCGCCCTTGAATAGCACCCTCCAGATGTCCTTGTGCATCGTGACGTAGAGCTCTCGCAGCGTCTGGTGCTTGGCCGGGTCAAACTCCCACAAATTGAATGCTCGTCGTTGACACGGGAGAATCCGGCGGAAGAGCATGACCTGGACCACGTTGACGAGCTTGATTTTTTTGCTCATCATAATCCTGATGTAGGTCTGGAGTCCGGTCAGCTCTACCGAAGAACCCCGGGACATGCCCTTCTCTTTCCAGGAAGTGAGCCGCGTGGGGATTCCGAATCGAAATTCGGGGGCCACCACCCAGTTGGTGTCGCGCAGCTCGGTGATGTAGAACCACCCCGATTGCCACCCCTTTATGGTCTCCACGTAGGAGCCTTCGAGCCAGGTGACGTTAGGCATTTTGCCCACCATGGCGCCTCTGCACTCTGCTTGCTGGCCAACCACCACCTTCGGTTTGACATTGAAGGTCTTTAGCCACAGGCCGAAATGGGGCCTGATGCGGAGGAAGGCCTCGCACACGATGATAAACGTCGAGATGTTGAGGATGAAATTGGGGGACAGATCATGAAAATCCAGCCCGTGGTAGAACATGAGCCCGCGGACAAACGGGTGGAGAGGAAATCCCAGTCCGCGGATGAAGTGGGTAAGAAAAACTACCCTCTCATGGGGTTTGGGCGTAGGGATGATCTGCCCTGCATTTGGCAGCCGGTGTGCGATATCTGCGGCCAGATATCTGGCTTCTCGTAACTTTGTGATGTTCTCCTCCATGACGGAGGAGACCTGTAACGCCCTCGATGCGGCTATATCTCCCACGTGTCGAAGCACGACTTAGAGGCATAACCGCATTGAAAGCAATGTCGCAAGTGAGGTAATCTTCACAACAACCATGTAGTAAATAAGGGAATAAGAGGTACATAGTTGGCTTACAATCGCCACTTCACACAATACATGAATAAAGCATTACATCATCCAGATACAATCAAGGTCCGACTACGGAACCAAAATAAAAGAAGAACCCTAAATGCGACAAGGTCCTCGATCGACCCCAACTGGGCTCCACTACTGATCAACTAGATCGAAACAACACAAAGGAAAAGATCTTCATCGAGCTCCTCCTTGAGCTTGGTTGCGTCATCTGCACGGACTCATCGGCACCTGCAAGCTGGTTTTTGAAGTAATCTGGGAGTCACGGGGACTGAGCAATCTCGCACCCTCGCGATCAAGACTATTTAAGCTTATGGGTAAGGTAAAGGTATGAGGTGGAGCTGCAGCAAGCGACTAGCATATATGGTGGCTAACATACGCAAATGAGAGCGAGAAGAGAAGGCAAAGCACGGTCGAGAAACTATGATCAAGAAGTGATCCTAGAAAAACCTACGTCAAGCATAACTCCAACACCGTGTTCACTTCCCGGACTCCGCCGGAAAGAGACCATCACGGTTACACACGCGGTTGATGCATTTTAATTAAGGTCAACTTCAGGTTTTCTACAACTGGACATTAACAAATTCCCATCTGCCCATAACGGCGGGCACGACTTTCGAAAGTTCAAATCCCTGCAGGGGAGTCCCAACTTAGCCCATCACAAGCTCTCACGGTCAACGAAGGATATTCCTTCTAGCGGGAAGACCCGATCAGGCTCGGAATCCTGGTTACAAGACATCCTCGACAATGGTAAAACAAGTCCAGCAACACCGCCCGAATGTGCCGACAAATCCCGATAGGAGCTGCACATATCTCGTTCTCAGGGCACACTCAGATGAGCAGTCCGTACAACTAAAACCAGCCCTCGGGTTTCCCCGAGGTGGCGCTGCAAGGGGCTGTAGTTTGGACCAACACTCAGAGGAGCACTGGCCCGGGGGGGGGGGGTTAAAATAATGATGACCCTTGAGTCTGCAGAACCCAAGGGAAAGAAAAGGCTAGGTGGCAAATGGTAAAACCAAGGTTGGGCATTGCTGGAGGAGTTTTATTCAAGGCGAACTGTCAAGGGGTTCCCATTATAACCCAACCGCGTAAGGAACGCAAAATCCGGGAACATAACGCCGATATGACAGAAACTAGGGCGGCAAGAATGGAACAAAACACCAGGCATAAGGCCGAGCCTTCCACCCTTTACCAAGTATATAGATGCATTAATTAAATAAGAGATATTGTGATATCCCAAACAAAATATCCATGGTCCAACATGGAACAAACTCCAATCTTGACCTGCAACTAACAATGCTATAAGAGGGGCTGAGCAAAGTGGTAACATAAGCAAACAACGGTTTGCTCGGACATGGTGGGTTAGAGGCTTGGCTCAACAATATAGGAGGCATGATAAGAAAGTGGTAGGTATCGCGGCATAAGCATAGCAAAAGAGCGAGCATCTAGCAAAGCAAAGATAGAAGTGATTTCGAGGGTATGATCATCTTGCCTGAAATCCCGCAAGGAAGAAGAACGAGTCCATGAAGAAGACAAACGGACGTAGTCGAATGGATCCTCACAACTCCGGAATGAAACCGAAGCTAACGTGAGAAGCAATCCGGAAAGAAGCAAACAACATAGTAAACAACCATCACATAAACATGGCATGATGCGCAAACAAGTATGATGCATGTCCGGTTTAAAAATGCATGGCATGGCAAAGGGCACAAACAAAACTACAAGTTAAGTGGAGATCAATATGCAACGAGTTGCATATTGACGGAACACCACATCAATTATTTAGTTCTCTCTCGTTTATGTACTCAACAATATTAAATGTTGGTTAACATGGCAAGAGGTGGAGCATAACGAAACTATGCTATCTAAACAATTTAAATGGGGCCGGATATAACAAACAACAAATCCGGTAAATCCCCATATGCAATTATCAATTTGGTGCAACAACAATTTTAAACATTTAAATGTTATTATCATGATGCGAATGACATGTGCAAGTTTTATGCAGTATTTATGAAAACGTTGACATGATAAGATATGAGGCATTTGTCATCGTGGCAAAAACGAAAGGGGTGCCACGGCAACGACAACGGAAATGGTGCCACGACAACATTCCGGTTCCGGTAACTCGATTGAGATGCCGGTGCAAAAGGAAAAGTGATGAGGGCGTGTCAAAATATGGTGGGGTGATCCCGGTTACCGGGTTCCCACGGTTCAATGACGGTGACAAGGCAAAAGATGGGAAACATGCACCAACGATTCGAGCATGGAGTAAGCACGAGCATCTCATACATCACCAACATGCATTCGTTCCACGGTTCATCGTTTCAGCGGTTATACCTTTGAAGCGTGCATTTTCGGGACGGACCGAGTTCGTAGTGGAAGTAGTCATTCACTGGTCTTCGAGGGAAGTAGTGGTTCACGTTCATTTTCGGAGAGGTACTTGACGAATCCAAGGTTTCCGAGGGCGATGGTAGTAGAACTTGGCGAATCCGAGTTTTTTCGGAGGTCGTTATCGAACTTGGTCAAATACACGATGTGGGTAGACATTCACTCGACGGCCTTCGGCGACGGTAGTTGTACATGGGTATTCGGCCACGGAAGTAGTCGTACACGTTTTCATAGAGGTTCGGGGTCAACGACACGGAACTTGACGTCCACGGGGTCTTTGCGGGTCAACGGTAGTGGTTCACGTTTTGTAGCCGTTCGAGTCATCGGTGGAGGAACTTGTCACATCATCGAGCGTAGTCCACCTTGGCGTATCCGTGTGTAGGGGTACTTGACAGGTCCGAGGTCTCCGGCCGTAGTGGTACTTGCTGTTACATGTAGTCGAACTCGAGGTGCTCCTGGCATCGGACTTGCGGTGTTGGACAAAACCATGGCGACGTTCAGTAGCTACCCCACGTTCATGATGAAAAACAGAGCTCGGGCAGGGAGTCGAAGCAGCAAACAGGGGCGTGTGTGGAGCAATAGCACAACATCAACAGAGGCCATGGCGACATGGGACCTTGGGCGCCATTGGGGTGGAAGGAGAACTTGGGGTCCGGCAGCAGCAAGGCGACGATGAGGAGGCAGGCGCAGCGATGGGGAGGTAGTGGAGGCGCTGGTCGTGGAAGTCGGGGCGGAGCTGCGGTGGCGCTGCTGCACCGGCTGACGGCGACGAAGTTTCTACGACGGTGCGTGGGGTCGAGCTCGCTCTGGCGAGGGTAAAGAGGTCCAGGGCACGCCTTTCGTCGACGTGGACGAGGCGGGAGGAGCTACTGCTGCCGTTTGTCCTGGTGCTTGACAGGACGACGCAGGCGGGACTTGGCGTCGGGGCCTCGGCAGCAGGGAGACACGGCCATGGCAGGGCCCGACCAATCCGGACGAGGTCGGCTCTTGACGGTGGAGGGCGACACGAGGTAGAGGAGGAGCGATTGCGAGGGGCCATGGCGAGCGAGGTGATGAGGAGAAAGCAGAGGGGATCGAGGGCGTTGCTGCGGTGCTGAATGGGCATCGAGGGAGAGAGCGAGGCTGCGAGGGAGATGGGGGAGTCGGGCTCCCTGGTGGCGCGAGGGGATAGGAATGAAGGAAGGGGAGAGGTGTCGAGGGAGGAATCGGGCTCTAGATTAGGTCTAGGGATTTGGTGGGCTGAGGGAATGGGAGATGGTTGGGCCGGCCTGGGGGGAGGCCCAAGTGTCCAGCAGAGCAGGCCGCCTCTCTCCCCCCCTAGACTATTTTCCTTGCTTAACAAAAAAAAACAGAGGGTTAAGAAATGTAGAGAGAAAAAGGAGAAGAATTTGAGCAGGACGCCAATTTTCTTGGACTCATAAAAAGGAGCTTGAGCCAAGAAAAATAGGAGTGGGCATGAAAGAAAGATTAAATTCAAATTCCTTTGAATTTAATTCAAATGGTTTCAACTAGGACGGGTTTGAGAAGTGTCCAAAAATGTTCGTATATTTGGTGGAGCTCCGAAAAATGATGAAAGAATTTACGGACAAAGTTCGAGGTCAAGAAGCGAGATAACAAAGGCATGGGGAAATTTTGCAAGTGTGTTTTAGGTGATTCCATAAGAATGGATTATTTATCATAGCTCCCTAATATTGGGAGGGTATGTTATAAAGAGAACTCACCATGTGAATTCCCTCGGTTTAAATGGACCGAAGATCCATGCAATTTATTTAGTTGAGTTGCAAAAGATTTATGAGAAGATGGCATGATGACATGATGCAATGCAAAAATAAAAGGGCAGGCACAAATGAAACACACGGCGAAACCCGGAACATATGGAAGTCTTCTCGAGCATCGGTCTCGGGGCGTTACAACACTCCACCACTACGAGAGGATCTCGTCCCGAGATGTAGAATGGCACCGGAGTGAAAAGGAAGGGGAAGATGAGAGGTAAAACTAAGTTGCTCCTTTGACAAACGAGTGAAACCAAAGAACCTTGCAAAGGTTAAGCCGTTTCGAGAGAAGAATACAACGGAGATGAACAAAGTTGGAAACACTCTGTTGGAAAAGAGGAACAAGGAACATTGCAAAAAACCTTGAGGTTGAAAGACATAAGAAAAGGGTTACAATGGACAAGAAGTATATGCAAGCACTCCGGTAGAAACGAGATGTACAAAGAACGACAAGGATCGATTACGATAACGCTCCGGTTAAAACAAGATAGAGAAGGAATAAGACTGATGTAAATTTGGACAGCACTCCGACTATAAATGGAAGGAATCGAACATGATGTTGGGAAGATTGGGTGATACTTGATGAAATCAACAACACATTACCTCCGGAACTATTGAAAGAATGGCACAAGGGGTAAGAAAGATTTCAGACAGCACTCCGGTTGAGAAGGGAGGTAAAACTTGATAAGATGAGAGAGCTTGAATGAAAACACGACACTCCGGTTAAATGAGTAAGCATGAAAAGAACAAGGTCCTGACAAGAACAAGAAGAAGGGTTGAAGAAAGCAACATCACAATGCCTCCGGAAGAAATGAGAGAATGGAATGGAATGAACGGAGGAGAAAAACAAGGTCCTGAGGGAGCACGCTTACAACAAAAGCTAGAACAGAGTTGTTGAGTTATCAACAATGAAACGAATAAACTTGTAGTGGGCTTATGGAAAGCATCTCAAAACTGAGGTGAAATTCTGCCACTAACGAAAAAAAATTGGATCGATATGAACAAGGAGATGAGAAACTTATTTCACCGGGAGGATAAATGAAGAACTTGGGTCATTTATAAGCACCATAATAGTAACAATCCTTAGGGAAGGCTTTAGGTGAAACATGACACAAGATAACTCCAACAGAGAGGTTGATGGATTTAAAATACCTCATTCTTAAGAACATGTGAATCATGAAACATGAACTCATATTATCAAGAATGACATAACACCACCTCAAATGATACGGTAGAGAGAATTGCACTCCGGATTACAAGATGAATATTGCTTGAGGTCCTCTGAAAAGAATCTCGATGAAATACTTTGAGAAGGAATTAAATCCTCGATGAACCATCATGTAGAACCTTCATGAAGAACTCCGGTAAACAAAGGAATGTTCAAATGGAAGGAAAAAGAAGTTGAAAACACAAGGTGAATCCTTGTACCGATTTAGATGAATCTCGTGATAAATTAGAGCTTGGAACTCCGGGAAAGGAAAGATGAGCTATTGAACCCAAGAATTTTTGATGAACCTCCAGAATAAGGAATTAAACAGTTGGATGAAGCAAGAATAAGAATTACGTTATGCGTATCCTTCACCAATTTAAATTGATGACAAGCAACAGATTGCAAACAACTTATTCCCGTTGGAAGGATTAAGAGAGATATAGCGCAAACTTGAGAAGGTATTGAACGAACCACCGGAAGGGTTGAAACAACGAATAAATTGATATGGTGACCAAGGAAAAGAACTCTTGAACGGACCACCGTAAGAATTGAAAATGATCGAAGTAGGGGTGAATCACCGGTAAGAATTAGCAAATGAACGAAGGTGCTTGAGACAAACTAGATACATGAGAACGAAGGGATCACGAACTGAATAGAGGATATTTGAATGATGCACCGGTAAGATTTGGAGAAAGATAAGTGAAAACTAGAATGGGTAAATCTTAGATGGTGGGCTCCGGATAAACAAACTTAAAAGACTCCTGAATTACTCCGGATAGGTAAAAAGAATTTTCACAATCAAAACAATTATGAGAGGATGGCCTCGAACTAGAACCATGAATCTTGAAGAGAAAAGAACAAGATTGACAAAAAAACTTCTTTGGTCTTCAAATGATGAGAATGACAATGAGAAGCACCACCAAGAATTATTGAGGCACACCTGAATGAAGAATGGAAAAGTTGAGCCAACGATGAAAAGAATTTGAAAGATCTTGGAGAAAAGCATTTGACTAATGAAAAAATCATTCTTACGTCAAACTTGGAAAAGAATTTGAGAGTAACGCCGGGAGAAGAGAAGAGTCAGGTAAGATCCTAGGAAAAGACCTGTAGGTTAGGGCCCACTCAAAAGAAACACCGTTGAAATGATTTAAAAGAGAGCTTGCACCGGTTGAATTAAATGGCTTGAATGAGGTGACATCCTCGAAAGATCTTGAACGAAAGCAGAGTGGAAACATGAATCTTCTGAGATATCTTGAGCACTCCAGAACAAATGAATAGCGAGAAGTGAATTATTATGAGGTGCACCGGTATGAGAAGGTATTGAAACGAGGAAAGGATATGATCAACAAAGTTTGACTAGAATCCACCGGAGAAGAAAAAGAATGAGAAGTGACGAACTAGTAGAACATTTTCAAGAGAACCACCGGGTAAGACTATTGACAGAAAAGAATGGAGAGACTTCTCATCAATCACATGATAATTGATTCAGAAATCCGAATCCTTGAATGAAAAGGGTGGGTGGGTGGGAAAACAAAGATGGCTTAGGATGGAAGAAATGAACACCGTAGAAAGAACTGGTAATTGATCTTGCAGATGTAGAAAAGATCGGATCCACTAGAAGAGAAACACGCCGGTTGAAAAGGATTGACAAGACAATCTCGATGATTATGAAGGATTATTATTCACATTGGAGTATGAGAACACCATTTGGGGAAGGTATGGAATCAACAGTTGACTTTGAAGCAACTCGAATACCACAACTCAAAACCAAAACAAAGGATTGGCTTGCAGAATAAACCAGAACAAACATATGATAGAGATTTCGTCCGAAGTTTTCGTGGTGGGGCCTACACGGGCTCGATCATACAGCACCATCATGTACAAGGCAGTGCACATGACATACGAAGCGTCCCCGAGTCGGCATAGCCAAGGACTCTTTAAGACACAACGAGACCACTGTAAAACCGACCGTGAATAGGCGGACCACTAGACGTCAAACCCCAATTTCATATCATACATCTACCGGAAAGATATCCTAAGAGCTACTTGAATTCCCACTTATAAACTCCCGAAATTTTCCGGTTATGCAATCAGGTGTTGGGGATACAGGGGAAGCATAATATCTCACCCAAAACTAGCAAATCCTACATCCAGCTGTATCCATCCTTCAACACATAACCAAGAAACCTTCGGAAATCGTCTACCTCAACCTTCGAAAAGCATCCGTTATACGAGTTATGGCAATACTCCTGAACTCCCGCCCCAGTACTGGGTGGCGTCGAGGTTATCTCACCAACAACTGCATAAAAGAGATTTTCGATGTCGACAAACTAAACTCAGGTATTCCAGAACTGCAATGATAAAATTGTGACGACAACACCTCGGAGCTCAACTCCCCTGGACACTGCCACAACCCCTAAATGATAGGAGGCACCAAGAACAATGTTCTCGTCACAAAACCATCGAAACGATTCCAAGATACCCGCGTGATCCTAAATTTTTTTTTAGTGAAATTTGAGAAGAGAAGAGTCAAAACTCTACGTCAGGATGCCTTACCAGAGCGATGAAGGGACTGGGGAGTAAAAAGAATTCCTAAATTCTCCGATATATAATTCCTAATGACTCAAAACATTTTTCTAGACTCGACTCGTCCGCTAATTCGATCAAGCAATGGGGCTCCTAAGGTCGGGAAAGGCTCTAATTACCAACTTGTAACGCCCTCGATGCGGCTATATCTCCCACGTGTCGAAGCACGACTTAGAGGCATAACCGCATTGAAAGCAATGTCGCAAGTGAGGTAATCTTCACAACAACCCATGTAATAAATAAGGGAATAAGAGGTACATAGTTGGCTTACAATTGCCACTTCACACAATACATGAATAAAGCATTACAAGACCATCCACTTGCCTCCCGCTCCGGACATGCTTGGAGTGGTTTGAGAAGAAAGACGTGAACTTGGACGCTGGAGCTCGAGTGTGCGAGAATGGGTAAGCAAGGAGGAAGAAGGCATGTGTGAAAAGAGTGAATCCTAATCCCTTTATAAGGGCGGAAGAGGCGATGCGCCTCCCCACTTGCCTGGTAAAATCACTTATTCCCCAAGCGCCATAATTGATGGCGCGGTTGGGTTACCCACGTCCGTATTGATGAGAATCCCGTAATAAGGGGAACACGATCTCTGCTTTGACAAGACGTGTCAAGAAAACTGCCTCGCGATATGTGCGGTGCCGGTTGAGAAAAAAGGTTCGAATAATGACCGGGCCATGGCGTGATGTCATGCTATCAAAACGTGTCAGCAGATTAGATTTGTGGAAATATTATTCTCTCTACGGTGGTATGTGGAACTTGTTTTGTAGAGCCGGACACTATCCTTGTGTTCAAAATCTTCCATGGAGTATTCGGGGGAGGAACCCGCCTTGCAATGCCGAACACAAAACTGCGTGCCGGACTCATCATCATTGAAGCCTGGTTCAGGGGCTACTGAGGGAGTACTGGATTAGGGGGTCTCCGGACAGCCAGATTATATCCTTTGGCCGGACTGTTGTACTATGAAGATACAAGATTGAAGACTTCGTCCCGTGTCCGGATGGGACTCTCCTTGGCGTGGAAGGCAAGCTAGGCAATACGGATATGTAAATCTCCTCCCTTGTAACCGACTCTGTGTAACCCTAGCCCCCTCCGGTGTCTATATAAACCGGAGGGTTTAGTCCGTAGGACAACATGCAATCATACCATAGGCTAGCTTCTAGGGTTTAGCATCTTCGATCTTGTGGTAGATCAACTCTTGTAATACTCATATCATCAAGAACAACCAAGCAGGACGTAGGGTATTACCTCCATCAAGAGGGCCCGAACCTGGGTAAACATCGTGTCCCCTGCCTCCTGTTACCATCTACCTTAGAAGCACAGTTCGAGACCCCCTACCCGAGATCCGCCGGTTTTGACACCGACACTCGGCCTTATTCTCCGCCTCTATTCTGGCGCACTCTGCCGGAGGCAAAGCCTCCCACAAGGCGACATCCATTTCTTTCCAAAGCTCCTCAAGGCTGGGGGGGCTCGGGGGGCGGTGCGATGTTCTCCTCGTAGAGGGGAGCCGACACGTCCTCCGACGCGCATGCTGGCGAGATTGGGAACGCCTACGCGTCCACCTCGACGCGTCGTGGCGAGGAGCGGAACACCAACACGTCCTCCTCGACTAGTGGCGGCGAGGAGCGGAACGCCGACGCGTCCTCCTCGACTAGTGGTGGTGAGGAATGGAATGGTGACGCGTGACCGTCTGCGCAGTGCAGCGAGGGGAGCCTAGGGCTTGGGAGGGGCGATGCCATGGTGGTCGACGTGAGAGGGAGGGGGAGGAGATAGAGATGAACATGAACATGAGGGGGAGGAGATAGCGATGTCGTGGTAGGCGCAATATTTATAGCGAGTAATGGCACACCTACATAAGATATGGACTGAGCTGCACTGACTTAACTGCAGGTCCAGTTGCGTCACTGACATGTGGGCCAGACCCCTGTTGGGCCCATATGTTAGTGACCCAATGCACCTGCAGTTAAGTAACAACTACGTGGTCATATTTGTTGGAGTAAATTACGGGGGAGGGAATGGGTGGAAATATTGCTGGTCACAACGGATTGGACGAGCGCGGGGGGAGGAGAGTCATGCATGCAGATTTTTTCCACACGGGGTGGAGTGGTGGGACCGCCGGAGGGAGAAGGAGATTCTGGCAGGCATATTGTTCCCACACATGGAGAGGAAAAGATTTGGAGATGAACGGGCTTCCTGCAGGTATGGGGAACGGTGCATAATACGTCTCATCTTGCATGCCGGGCTAGGTATAATCTCAAGTCACTAAAAACATACACACCCCACACATGTTCATATTTCAAGGTGCACTAAATTATTGCATGCGATCATTAAGGCTGGCCATAATGGTGGTATCTTAGCTGGTATCATGCACATGGGAATAGAAAACATGGTGATGTGGCAAAGAATTAAAGAAGAGAGGGGGGGTTAGAGTAAATAGTGTTCATGCATGCATTGGTAAACACATTTTTTTGTGAAGAACTACAAAAACTATTCCACCGCCTCTATCTTGCTAAGAGTAGGTCAAATTTTTGAATCAAGCCCTTTAAATTAGAAGGGAGGTAGTGGTACTCTAATAGCTAACCTTGGCCCTGTTTGGATCCATGTGTTAGAGTTAGTTTGGGTTAGTTTGAACTCAACTAACCCAAAAAGAATCTAACCCACCCAAGAGGTACTTTATACTCATTATAATCAGTATTGTAGATATTGATATGTTTAGTATAAACGGTTGACGGAAGTAAAAAGGACCAGAGGGATTATCATGCATGCAGAGTAGGCAAAAAAATTGCTCATTTATAGCTGGTCGAAGTCTCAAAGGGCGCGACCGCGCGAGGGAGGCGAAGGTCGTGCGAGGCACGCCGGTTGACGGAATTAATTGAAGTTACACACAAGCCGGCATGGCGTGCGAACAGGCAGAAGCTATACCGTCGGGCCTACTATATGGGCATAGTAGACATGACATCTAGTGGGTCCCGCATAGTTCTCGAGAACTCTTTGGGGGCTTGCATCCGCTTATCCACCGGGCAAGCCGGCAACCCCATGTCGTTCGCATGCCCTACTCATCCCCGTCTTCTACTAGTACAGTACCTTACAACAGTTCGCTCCCAGTCGTCCCATCTTTTCACATTACGGCAGTTCCACTAATCCTAACCCTCCTCCCAAATCCACGGCATCCCAAATCTCCATGATCGGCGGTGAGTACAACGTTAGAACCATCACCGGCGATGAGTTAGACGTCATCTACACCCGTTCTTCCGCAATAGTGAAAGAATGCCTTGCTCGCTTCAAACGCATGTTCGAAAACTCAAATGATGAGTGGGTCGCTGGGCTAGATGTTGAGTACACCACAGTCCTGGGAAGCGAGAAGAAACTAAAGGAGGCAGAGAAGAAGAAGCCTGCCGTGATCCAGGTTTGCGTGCATGACTTATGCTTGGTCTACCACATATGCCATGCCGACGTTGAGTGCGAGGAATTTAAGAAGTTCCTCAAGGTCGGCCGAGTCAAATTCGTTACTGTAGACTTTAGGAATGACAAGGAAATCCTGGGTCGGATAGGCCTCGTTGTAGGCGACCCCTTCGACCTCCAAAAGGAAGGGGTGGTGTCCTCCTCTCAGCCTTCAATGCTGACCCTGGCAGCAGCCATGATTGATCATTCGTACACTAAACTGAAGAAACCTCATCATGAGTTTCATCATGCATGGGAGTCGAAGACATTAGATGAAGATCACATCATGTATGCAGCAATGGATGCCTACCTTTGTTTAAATATCTACAAGGGTTGGATGAAGAAGCAGAGCCCAGTGTCCGGTTCAAGCAAAGAAGCGTCGGTGAAGAGGAAGAGGGACGAGGACGAAGTCGAGGACGTGGACTCAAACTCCGAGTAGGTGGTTGTGCCGTCGCTCATGCTGGTTCTACTACAGTGTCAAGCGGACTACTACCTCCGTCCGGGATTAGTGGTTCGGCCGACCAAATCACCCAGACCAAGGCATAGCGCAGGAGAATGCAAATTCCTCGATTCTTGTAGTTGTTAATTGAGCTTGCACCTGCTGCCTTTGCATGCATTGGCTGGCTTCTACACATGCAACGGAAGAAGAACTGGTCCCGGGACATATGCTTGCATGCAGCCAGCCTCCCTCACATGCAACGACTGGCTCATAATTAATGGAACAACAATCGATAGGAGCGGCCTAGTAAAAGCAGACGCGGATGTGTTGCTTAAGGGCCCTGTAAACCCGGACGGAGGTAGTAGTTGCTTAGTTTAGTTTCAAGGGTGTGTTGTGCTGAGGCCCCAGCAGAACTATGTTTATGTTCTTTCTCGTTATTTGAACTCTTTAGTACGTACAGTAGTACTAGTACTATGTCTTACTATTGTTCTTCTTGCAGTTGGTACTACTGCTCGTATCTTCGTGTTCCTAGTGTAGTTAATACGTTCGTACTAGTAGTATAATTTCGGTTAGTTGATTTGTGAAAGAAGTTTGACGGAGTGAAGGAAGAAGACGGCAGGGTGCCCATGATCTATCTTATCAGTGTTGGGTGTGGAATGCAGTTCGCTGGAAAAAAAATGGATCGTGCCCGGGGTTAAACGGATGGCGGGGGTGGGGGAGCATGGCGGTGGCAGGTGGTTTAGGGGAGGGCGCGGCGGCGGCGGTAGGCGGTTAGGCGTGTGGTGGGCTGAGAAGATGAACCATGCATCTATTTCGGAGGTTGACGAAGCCCTTCTAGCCATCCATGTTGCATCAAACGGCTCACAAGAGTCGACTGACCCAAATTGCTCCTTCAGATTGCAGGATCCATGTGGCATTCAAGGTCTCGAAGGTAGATTCCGCGCCCGCACCCGGTTTGTGGGCTCGACATGCACGCGACCGGCTTCCGCCATGACAGCCACCATGCGTGCCTCCTCCGCGCGGGCGGAGACGACAATGAAACACTAGTTCCTCCTCGCCGGCGTGCTGGAGCACGCGCTCGTCCTCCTCTTTGTATGATGCGTGCATAGACGCGGCTCCACTAGCTGCTCGCGTGCTTGGCAGCGTGGCGGCATCGCGAGGAGGGACTGTAGACGACGTGAGCGGGCGAGCCTTCGGCTTGGCGGCGACCCGGCGATGATGGGCGAGAAATTGTTGGCCGGAGCAGGCGGGCGCCGGCATGCGCAATGGCGGTGGCGGCATATTGATGAGTGCGTGTATGGGAGCTTAGTTTAGTTTTATATAGGGTTGGTCAAACTTAAAAGAATACAGTACTAGTACACGTAAACATTAGACTTAGGCAGCACTTTTATTAGTTACCACAGCCACGATAGGGAATCCTGTGCAAGTGCATGAACCGCGACTGCACGGTCGATCGAACGGTGTGTCACCGTGTTGCGCTCGAAGGACATCCACCGAACCTTTTTGTGTGTGTGAAAACAATCCCCGAATATTACTCAACTTTTTTTCCGGGAAAAGTTCTTGACGCTACAATATTTCCATATATTTGAATTTAGCTCCAGTTCGTGTTATTTGGATTTGGACGTTTTAGGTGCGCCCTAGTTTTTTTAATACTGATTTTGGGGCTATTTGGTTCCCAGCCACTGTTTGCCAAGCCAAAATTTGGCAGCCATAGTTTAGTTGGCATGTGTTTGGTTTTTGCCACACTTTATTGCCCCTATGGCCCACTTGTCATAGAGACAATGTTGCCACACTTGCCTAAGGTTAGTTCTTCAAAATGAGAGCCACAAGTTGGCAAGCCTAAGGGAATCTTGCCACACTTTTTGAGTGTAGGTAATGTGGGACCCTAATGTGGCTTGCCTAAGGTGTGGCCTGAACCAAACACCCACCTAAGTTGGTCAAAATTGCCTAACCTTAGGTGTGGCAACCTTAGGCAAACTTAGTCTCAAACCAAACAACCCTTGTGTGTGTGACTGAGAGAGAACGTGTGTATGTGTCCATATGTGTGTTGTGGCGGAAGGGCAATGTGGAGACGGTGTGCGTGTGATAGAGACATTGAGAGGTATGAATGTGCAAATGATCATGCATGAGTGAGACATAGACATATGCCGATACGTTGTGTATACATGAGAGAACGGTCTTCTATTTTACTTGTGTGTGTGTGTGAGAGAGAGAGAGAGAGGAGCATCCATAACACAACAACCATCTCTCTCGATTCGTCTGTCCCTCGCACGGTCGCATGTAACACACGCATCAACGCACACATTTTGACACCCTCACCCGGCCCCTGCCCACCTCAAGGCCCGCACATCGCTCTCTATCTCGCACGCACAATCTCTTCGTGAATACCCTGTTTAGCAAGTAGCTTTCCATCACATACACACACATTTCTCTCCTTAGGTTTGTTTTCTCTCAATATCTTACACACACACACACACCAACACACACACATAGACATCACACATCAGACACACCCTCCCCTGAGCACACAATTCATGCCCATCCAAGGTTATATGGCAACCACTCTCGCTTGTGCTTCTTCGCACCCCAGCATGCACAACACCTCAATCTTCAAAGAGGGCATCGAGGAGATCGAAGACGGCGACCACACTGCGCTAGAGAATGCGGGGCCATATGGAAGCAGGATGATGTGACAACGGCTGACTGACTCCTCCCCCCACCCTCTATCTCTCTTGCAAAAAATTACCAATCCCTCTCTCCCACGCACGAATTTATCAATCCCTCAACCCACGAGATCCTTCCCCTCTCATCCATGTTTTTCTAGCTCTCTCATCAAACTTGTTGTCTCTTCTCCTTCCACGTGTACAGAATCCGGATGCACACGCATCTCACGTATATTACATGTCTCCATCTTTCTCACAGACCTAACTTATTCCTCTCTCTTTCTCTCTCTATCTCCATCTTTAAGTTTCGTTAGGTTTGTCTCCTACTCTCTCGTCCACATACATACAATCTTTCCTGCCCTATCTGCTCCATCTTCGCAAGCTCTCTCTGCACATTTCATTCACACATTGGGATATGTTCAAAATGTTGCTTTTATAATGGCTAATGTAGAGTTATTGTTGGTTTTGTTGCATCCTACAAAGTAATAACTATGAAATGCATTTTGATTGTCATTTGATTGGGATTATGCGAGTTTGAGCATGTTGTGAAGTACTATAGACCTCATATACATCTTGGAATTTGACAATGATTGTAACTATTGAATTGTATAGACCATTACATTCGAAGTCAGTAGCCTAATATATTTATTTCACAATTTCAACAAATGATTAATTCACTACATACTAAGAAAACAAATGTGTACACCCTCCGATTTTATTTAAGTCTGCGTATTAGCATTGGTCAAAGTCAAGTTTTGTAAACTCTCAGAAAGTTTATAACAAAAAATATTAACATATACAATAATAAATAAATACCATTAGATTCATTATTGAGTGTGCTTTCACATCATACATATTTGTTATGGTAAATGTTTATATTTTTCTATAAATTTGGTCAAACATTAGGAAGTTTGACTTCGGTCAAACCTAATATGCAGAGTTTACTAGTACTACTCGCTAGTTGCTTAGCCGAATCACCCAACACGCCACACGGGGAGTTCAGTGTCACAAAATTTTGAGGTCGGAGGGAAAATCTCCCGCGACCCTGATTCAAGCAGTGGGAAGTTACCATCATAGCCTTCGGAACAGGCCTATGGATGACGATTGGTAGGGGGCTATTTTCGTAACTTCAGGTTCACCCTACCCAGCCAACCCCACCCCGACACCCAGAGCAGTACACCTGAATACTCCCCATTTTCTATCCCCACCGCAAAATAGACTTCTCCACGACACCGCAGCCTTTGTGCTCCTCCCCTTCTACATCGGCGCACTCGTCCACCGTAGTGCATCTGCCTCATCGACGACCTCGTATGCCGCACTGGAGCCGGTCCACCATCGTCGTCGTACACGGAGCCTCTTCCCCAGCACCGTCTTCCACAGTCTCGGATCAGCTTCCCAGAAGCCGACGCCAAGCGCAGAAGCACCACCGTCGTGGACAATGAACTGACTCCCGTTGCCGACCATGACTCACAGAGGCTGCCGTGACCATCGTTCTCCTCCTCGATTGGTAATGTGTGTGTTGAATCACTTAGCAGTACAGGTGCAGTTCCAATTTTGTTCATACCTACCCTTCAAATTTCCTGGGTGCTATTGTTCCCGTAAAAGTAATTGGTTATAGCCTCCATTGTCCAATAGAATATCAGCTTGTAATTGTGCGTCGCTCCTGTATCACGCTGTGCTTGGGTAGGTATTTCATCTGCAACTAGTAGTGTGGCAAATGATGGATAGTTTTTTAGAACTAGCAAGATGCCCATGTGTTGCACGCATCAAGATGCATTTGTATGAGTAGTTTATCTTGTGGGAGAAAAGGATGAACGAGGGAATGCCTTATTTGCAAATGCGGAGAGGGGTGTGGGTATCTTTTTGCAAAATTGCCATAGTTTCCTCCCTATCCGTCGGTAAATATAAAATAAATATAACAGTAGAAAAGAGAGTAGATATAGCAGGGACGTCGGGAAAGAATTGCGCGCGCGCGGGAAAAAGCGGCCGGGCGTGCGCTAGTTTTGTCGCGCGGCGTCCAGCGCGCTTTATAAAATCCAACGCCCTCCCACCGCTCTGTGCCTTGCCACCGCTCTCTCCCTGCTCTGTGCCTCACCACCGCTCTCTCCCTACTCTTTCTCGCCTTGCCGCTGCCGCGCCACCATGCTGTCGCGTCGCCGGGAAACTTGGGGATACCGCGGCGTCCGCGTGCGCCCCTCCGGCGGCTTCTTTGCCGAGATCCAGTTCCGCGGGATGCGCCTCGGCCTCAGCAATTTCGACACCGCCAACGAGGCCGCCCGCATGTACGACGCGACGGCGTGGCACCTCTGGTGGGCTCATAGAACATTGAACTTCCCCAATGCACCGACGCAGGAGCGAGCACAGGAGCTCGCGCCTCTGCCGCAGCTTATCACCAACGAGGATCGTCGCGATAACCGGAGGCGGGAGCACCGTCTCGGCATCACCGAGATGGATGAGGAAGCCATGGCATTGTGGCGCCAACGCTTCCCGCATGACATCATCAACGAGCGCGAGTTCTACGAGCAAAGGAGGGCGGAGAGGGATAAGAGGAGGGCGGAGCGAGCTACCTATCACGAGGACAAGTGTAGGAGAAAATCGGACGCTCAATTCAACATGAGGCTAGGAGCAGCGTCGCCCTGGGAATCCGACGACGATCGATATCTTCACGCCTACAGTCAGACGTCGGAGGAGGACATCATCGAGGAGGATTCAGACGACGAGGAGTAGTTGAATAATCTATTTTTTATCTATCTATGCTGAGAACTATCCTTTACTCTCTATCTCTACTTCTCGATGTCAGCACTGTAAATACTTTTTTAAAGCGCCGCACATTGCGATTCTGTTGGAGATGCTCTAACATGGCAGACGAGTGCTTTAATGTTGCCCACAAGATGCATGAGTATTACTAGTAGTATATTTTTCTTGCCATGTTGAGATTTTAAAACCACGAGTGCGAACATGCAGAGGAGCAATGAAGACCAAACACGGGATATTGGGGACATCTTCAAGGAGCGTGGAAAGTTAAAGAAGAGTTGCATCGAACCTGTAAAATGAGCTTTGGTAAGTAACACCCTTTCAATTACTTTTGTTTAGCCTCGTGTTCTTTGATGTGTATATGTTGTAGTTTCTGTTTCTCTTAAGCATCGTGTTCTTTGATGTGTCATAAAAAGAGTCTTAATCGTCCTAATGCTTTCATTTTTATCTTGATCTAGGAAGTGGGTGTTCTCACCTTGTAGTCTATTTTTATTTTTTTCCTTTTGAATTCACTTCTCCCAGTTCTGTTTATCTGGCTTCTACTAGATGGATCTGGGTTGCTCTGAGTAATTATCTAGAAAAGAAGTAACTTCATGTCAGGACGTAGTTCCTGCAAGGAGGGAAGTATGGTCAACCTCGAGATCATGTTTCCAGAATGAGGCTGGATTACACACAAGGTGCCAGTTCCCTAATGATGTTGGGTTAGACAGAAGGTGCAAATTCCCAGATGATGCTGGATTACACACAAGCCAGGTGGAGTCGTCAGTTGTTCGTGTCCTCGTGGCTCTAGTAATGGCTGAAAGAAAGCGTGCAACAGCCCTTGAGAATGTAGCTCAGTTCCTGAAGAAGCAAAAAGAGCAATCAGATGCTCTCTTCACCCATGCCAAAGAAGAGATGGAAGAAGCCAGAAATAAGCTAGCAGAGGCAGAGCAGGCTAGGCGTCTCCTGCTATCTAAAACTGTTGTCAACACAAAATTTCCTTCATAGTAGCTAGGTTCAAATGTTTATCCAGTCAGCATGTCTATTGTGATGTCCGTGCATCTACTGATGTGGCACAAAATATATTTTTTCGGGTCATGTAATAACAGCAATTACTTTTCAAACAATAGCAGACGAAGCATTGGACATGGTATAGTTCACGCGCAAGCCCGACATTCCAAGTTCAACTTCCACATCAAACTCATTTCTCACAGATATCTCCACATTCATACATAATGTCCACAACCATGATTCACTTGAAAGACAAAAAAATTGAGGAGAGTTATGAATAAAGAAAAACCTCTAGTTCCTACTACCAGTGCGAGCACAACAAGTAAAGACCATGCGTAATTAATTATATTTTGGTCACTTTTGTGTTCTAAAATGCCGACCGGCTCACGGAAGGACGTGTTGCTGGCACACGCGCGGATTCAATGAAGGCAGGCGGGGCAGTCTGAAGCCGGTTGCATGCGGCGAGGAGGCGTGTTCAGCCGGGCCTGCAGCGAGTGGGGCCCTCTTAGCCGGCGCGCCGGTTCAATGCCTGCGCTATGAGAGGTCGCGTCCGTGTCAGAGCAATCACTCCCTTCAGTCCTTTTTTGTTTGCGTATAACAAAATCTCGTTTTCCATTCACATTTTACAAGTAAAATTCGTGGACAAACTTTGACCCACAAAACGATGGGGACTAGTAAACCAGAATGGAGGTAGTAGTTTTTTTAATCAAATAAGGGATTCCCCCTTCCGATTTTCATTACTGAAAACCAACATCTAAATCTAAACATAGTATTTGCCCTAGAACTACCAGGTTCAACATCTCGCAACATAAACCCATACAACCATATGCCAAGGAGGTACGTAGTAGGTAGTACTATGAATTCCATTTTCGCTCCGTACCAATAGTTCTAAAAACTACTTAGTACTTATAACTCGCCATTGAAAATCAGAACTCTTAACCCCGTTAAAAATGATATTTTAAACGTGGCTACTCGATCTGTGGCAACTGGCGAGCCACCGCCTCCAAGTCGTTCACCTGTGGTCCCGACCATCAACTCCTACGGATCAAATTATCACGCGAGCTGACTATTCCTACAAAGGTGCGCTCCACCACATACCCGGTACCCGCGAATGCAGCAATCGTGCACCTAGGGTTTTAGGTTTATTTGTTAACGTTGCCTTTACGTAACACTCATGTGTGCGAGACAGCGAGAGACCGACTGCGTGCGTGCACCTCTTCTCTTCGTATATATACTCCACCGTTTGTCTTGTGTCCACAAAATTATAATAACTACGAGTAATGTGGCAATGCGTTGCCACACGATCTGAGTAGATTAATACATATTCACCGATTTGAGAGAAAAAAAGTCTAGTTTTGAAATACGTATATCACTAAAAATGTTATGTTTCACTCAAAATATATTCCTTTGGCGGTTTTGATGAGATAAGGGAGGAATGTTGTTGGTTTCAAGATTCGAGAAGTGGTATATGTCTAATTTCTACTCTTACTAGCAAGATGTCAGTGCGTTGCACATAACATGCATCAAGATCTTGTGGGAGAAAAGGATGAACGAGGGAAGGCCTTATCTGCAAATGTGGAGAGGAGTGCGGGTAAATTGCCATAGTTTCGTTCCTATCCGTCGGATATAAATCAGACGGCCTATATTGCAGGATGGCAGGCCCACCATCATCACCAACTCTGTTTTTTATCCCTACTCTTATAAAAAGCATAGTCGGTGATGATCGTATGCCTTCCATCCTGCAATATAGGCCGTCCGATCTATATCTGACGGATAGGAAGGAAACTATGGCAATTTTGCAAAAAGATACCCACACCCCTCTCCACACTTGCAAATAAGGCCTTCCCTTGTTCATCCTTTTCTCTCACAAGATAAACTACTCATACAAATGCATCTTCATGTTCCGTGCAACGCATGGGCATCTTGCTAGTTGTTGCAAAAAGCCCATGTGAGAGAGAGAGGGAGAGAGGAGGAGGACGGAGTGCATGTGCGACAAAGACACAAAGAGAGTGTGTGTGAGAGGTATTAGCTTAAAATGAGGCGATAGTGTGTGTGTGCATGATCGAGAGGGTGTGTCTCAAGAAGGGAAGAAAAATCTACGTAGATACAAGGAGCGGGAGAGCGACATGTATGTGATAGTGGAAGCACGAGCGTGCCGGTGTATAAACCTATCTAGAGGCTAGTCGATAAATGTTTGTGAGAGAAATACGAGACGGGGGTGCGAAAGCAAGAGTTTTGTGTGTGTGTGAGAGAGACGGTAGTCGGGAAGGGGAGCGGAAGTAGGAGTTGTGTGTGTGTGATAGAGAGAGAGAGGGGGGAGAGTTTGTCTGATCGGTAAACAAATGAATAATGTCAGTTTGGGATGGAGACGAAAAGGAGACCGCAACAAATGTTGTGTCTACAGGAGAGAGAGAGAGTAATTTTAGTGGTATGATTCATATCTAGAGACATATAGGGTGTGTGAGAGAATCCCATAGAGAGAAAGACAAAGTGAAAGACAAGTGGAGACTGTGTGTGTGGCGGTGAAAAAGAAAGCTTAGGTACCTAGTGATGCGAGAGAACGGTAGAGACGTGAGAGATAATGAAAACCGTGTAATGTATAATGATTGGGAGAGGGTGACACTTCTCAAGGGAGACGTCGAGAGACCATGTTTGCGAGGATAGGAGAAACATGAAGTGAGTGTGCGGGTGAGCTGGAGAAAAGAGAGTGATAGCTACATGAAGGAGCATGCATGCGAGAGAGATGGGCATGAAAGGAGTGAACATAAAATGGATTCAAATATTTGAATTCGAGATGATGATACATGTAATACATACTCGAACCAGAATTGATCTATCAAACATGCATACTCATATGAATTCACGCGCATCTGTGTTATTTAATATGTAGATATTACTGATCCATACATTTTAGTAGAACATAATTTGGTTTAATTTTTTGAATTCAACCTTATGATTTTGAGATCATTATATTTGTAAATCATATTATACATATAAAGGAGCAGAATTCTTTGTTGTGCTTTTGAAAGTATATATTAAAAAATGATGTATATAGAATTTTATTCCAATCGAAAATGGATCCCGCCCGAAAAAATAGAATACAAACATGATTCGAATTGAGTTGGCTTGGTAAACGTGCACTCTGCAAAATTTGAACGAAGCGGGGAAAGTCGCAGTAACCGCCCGAAACCAAAATCTGCGAGATGGAAATTACTACTGCCTATCCCTGCCACGCAAAGCTTATCTGCTTGATTTCTATAGGTTTCAATAGGGGTAGGTTTGTAATTTCACTCGAACGTGACATAACCGCCTCTCACCCGGATTCATACACGGTGGGCACCATAACACAATGTGTCCTCGGCCGAAATCGACTCCCTCCCCGATTCATACACGGTGGGCGCCAAAAACAAACTCTCATCGGCAAATATTCGGTGTATGCGAGACTACCGTCCTATCCCCAACCAACTAATATTGCTATGATGTAGGAAATTTGAAACGGGGGCTAAGTTTGTAAATTTCCTCGCATTTGAGACAAGCGCGCCCTGAAGACATGGTTCCCCCCTTCCTCTCCACCCCCATTTCCCCTCCGTGGGCACCAAAACACCCTCTCCACCCCAGCCTCCTCCATCCTCCACCTCATCCACCGTCGTACTCCTCCACCATGCCGGAGCTGATACCCCGACGCCGTCGTCCATTATAAGAGATCGACCTCTTTCATCCACGGCTTCGGACCAGGATCCTTGCATCCCGTCCTCTCGCTTCATTCCCGCCATCGTCCACCTTGCCGGTGCCGCTCCTACGACCATCTCGTCCACCGCGCCCCGCCGCCACCGTCTACCCTCCTAGATCTGCTTCCGGGCCGTCGACAGCCATCGCTACCGCAGCACCATCAAATTCTCAGCAGATGCATACACGGCGCCGCCCCAGAGGCAGTACTTTTTTGTATCTGCTCAACTTATTTATCGCAGCAAGAAAATAGATCGCCACTGCTTTACTTTGATTTCTTGTCCATCACTTACTTCCTAGTTGAGAGCAAACATTGGTTGCGAAGTTGCCTTTGTCCGGTTTGCACCATCAGGTCCGCCATGGCACGCTCAACACTATAGTCCCAATGCTTATGGTTTTCGCCTTTTATTTTCCACACTAGTTAAATCACAGTAGACTAAATTTCAAAATTGGGTCAGTCGATTTTTCATAGCTCGCCGGAGTTCGCCGGTGCGAACGTAGGGGCTCGGGTGGGGACTTTGGTTGTTGGGGGCGGTGGTGGGGCCTCGCCAAACAAAGAAAACTCAACGCGGGTGGGGGCAGGGGTGGGGGTGGGGGTGGCGGAGGAACACGGGCGGTGGGGGCTGATGGTCCGGTCGGCGGCCCGTGCGGTGTTTTGTATGGGAAGAATTGGAGACGAGGAAGAAGAAGGGTTAGGAGACGTAGGATCTTCATCCAACCGCCTGAAATGGTCGACTGACCCAAATGCAGACATGCCTTTATATTCAGTACCATCATCGTACCTGCTTAGCAATGCTCCTGAATCCATCAAGCTAAACAACGTGCCACTCATAATTCCAAACTTGTTGCTGAAGTACGAATCTGATATGATGCTGATATTACTAAAATAGATAACATTTAATTGGTCAGGTAATGTTCCTACTTTACTTTCGAAAAAGCACGTGCACCACATATAAAGAGATAGCAGGGAGTTGTTTTCTTAATGCGCTCTGGTTCATCATGTGTAGGCACTGCACAACGAACATTTTATTATCCAAAATCTGCTTGCTCTTCTTTAGCATGTTCCTCTTCCGTTCTTCTTTAATAAGTACTCTCTCCATTCCTAAATACAAGTCTTTGTATAGATTCCACCATGGACTACATATGGAGCAAAAGGAGTGAATCTACACTCTGAAATGTATCTGGATACATCTGTATGTGATCCATAGTGGAAATCTCTACCAAGACTTATATTTTGGAATGGAGGGAGTACGATAGTAGTACAATATGTTCCTTGTAGTGAATATGAGCAGGGACATTTGCAGTGTCGAGGTCTATACGGTCGGTTGGTATGGACACTTTGAACTTGTCGGGCATCTTTGATTCGTAGGATTTCGTGAACATGGGAATAGGATTTGTAGTGGCCTGCCCACTTGAATCCTATAAGAATAGCAAGGAAATGCGGGGAGTTGTGTCGCCTTTGAGAGTTACACTGATATTAACAGTACTGCACCTTCAGTTGAAGAGAGCTAGTATCCGAAGGCTTTCTAGCCGTACTGACAATACTAGCACATATATTCCAGCAAGTTCCACTTTGCTGATTTTACTCTGATGCTTACGGTTTTCCCGTTATATCTACACTATGATCTGTGTAGCTGCTTTGTGTCGCACTAGCAGCAGTTCACTCTTGAAGCTAAACACCGCGATGACTTACAAAATTGGCACCAAGGCATTGAGTGCCATTCTGGATGCAATGAAACTCATACGCTCACCACATGTTGATTCTTGTTCAGAATATGATCCTAATGACTATTCTAACCTCAAGGAGTCAAAGGAAGATGGCATGTCCTGTTCACCCATCAAGGTGCCTGTTCTAATTTGGCAAGGTTTTATTGATTGTGCGTATATTGCATATGTTGTCGTGCATTTCTTCTACTTTGTTGCACCGCCATCTGCTTAGTTTACTCATCATATATGTCGAGATGCCATGCCCATCCATTATCAATACATATTCCATCTGTCATCATACCATGTTTTTTCACTCAAATGTTGTTCTTGTGCATCAGACATCAAAAAGGAAGAGGGTGATTGCCGAACCTGAAGGAGCACCAGCAAAGTCCTTGAAAAACATTGTTGTGCCGGAGAAATCAGACAACACCCCACTTATATTGGTTGTACAACCAGTGACACAAAACGTAGGACCGACTCCAGCAGATTGTACCCATACTTCACTAGCCACACCACTAGCTGCACCACACATGACCTGCACTCCAGCAAAAGGTATGTCGATTTCAGTTGCCATAACACCAGCCGTACCACAGAAAAATCCCACTCCAGCAAAAAGTACAGCAAGTCCACCGGCCGAAGACCTATCCCAACTGCAGAGATGGCCAACTCCTGCAGATTGGAACCCCATTCCAGTTATTCCCAGTTTAAAAGACAATGCTTCCAATGTTGTTAGGGACTACGTGCATATATTCCCATCATGGGAAGATTATAGTGAAGACAAACACCATTTTCACATCTTCCTTTCCCACTTACGTGTAAGTGCTATTATTCATGGTGATTATGTTCCTATTTTCTGCTGATTGAACACATCAATGATTTACATTACATTGTTGTAAGTAGGTGAGGGTCAATCTGGATAGTCATGACGAGCAAAGCTTGCTTGTGCTTTTCAAGGAAGCATTGCAGCAGTATCGGTGTTACCTGAGGAAATCACACTTTGATGGCAAGTCTATAAACGAATTTCTGGTGAAGTCTCCTATGCTAAATTTAGAAGACATTGAATAGAAAAACCTTGTTATGCACTGGTCTCGTTCCGGGGATGAGGTACTGTCTATGATATCGCATGACAATTTGAACTTCTACTTTTCCGCATATGCCTTACGGATCTTTTTTGCAAGAAATCTTCTTGAAAAAGAATTCCGGTTTGAAAAGAATGACATGATATCGCAAATATGTTGTCCGCTGATTTGCTCTTGTTAGTACTTGTTGTCTTGTATCACTGTACTTGCATACATACCTGATTCATTAGGTGACAACAGTATGCATGATAGCTTGCTTATCAATTGTTCGCTCCAAATTATCTGATCTATATGAATGGTTACATTAGTGTAGCATATATCCAAATGCCAATGAATTTTTTTAGCTCTGCATTGTTCTCGTAAGTACCTGTTGTCCTTTATCAGTGTACTTATATTGACAAGTAGTTGTTCATGTACCATCACTCTGCAGCTTATTTTACTTTGCCCTCCATTTTCTACACATAAGATCTATATTTACTCTTACCATAAGGTTGGATAATACCGATGGTACTGAAGAAGTTTAGCTCTGCATTGCTCTTGGTTGTACCTTTTGCCTGTATCGATGTACTTACATTTATAGCTACTTGGTTATGTAGCATCACTCTTGATCTTATCTTAAATATTCTCCATTTTTTCTTATATTGTCACATCTATATTTACTCTTAACAAAATGTAGAATAAAGGCAATGCTTATGAAGAAGATTTTGTGGTAAACTTCTTGAATTGCCCCCCATCAGCATGGACAAGGGCTTTATAGAGCCTGCCTTCACCAATAATGTAAGTTTGTCCTTCTCAAGCCTTCAAACTTTGTTGTGTATATTTGGTTAGGCATGACTGCAACAGCTGTTTATTTTTGGTGTTTGCATCAAATTGCATGTTTAAAGTTTATTATGTACTCCAGTTCATAAACAAAAGTTTGTCCTTCTCAATTTAAATTTTCAGTTGTACAACCAAGTTCCTTCTTCATACCATGTAAATTAAACTATACAGAGCAAGTGATCTTATTTTGCCAATATGAAATGGGATAAATTGACAGCACACTAACCATTGATACTTATGAGTTCTTGATCTGTAATCCAGTGGTGTCGTAAAGCTGCCAACTCCTTCACAATGTCATCTCCTACCATGTCTTGACCTGAACAATACCATATTGTGTTAGTGCTATTTTAAACTATGTCACTTTATTCATCAGTAAGAAATGTGATGAATTGTCAGCACTGATACTTATATGTGCAAAACCTGTCATTTGTCTACTTGTTTATCTTTCAGAGTGAGGATGATATAAGTGTCAAACAAGTGCAGTATCACCAGCTTGCTCAGTTGCTTGCACTGCAGCTCCCGACCAGGGCTAACCTTTCTTGAACTCTATTAAAGTGATGTCGGTTTTGTATGTTATTTTGTCGGCGTGTTTAGTTGCACTGGTGGCGATCTTTGATGCCCAGTGTATGTAATCTGTTGTCTGCTTGTGCTTTATTATCATAGTGGCGAACTTTGATGCTCAATGGATGTAATATGCCGTAATTTCTTTATTGTATAGTCTAGGTTTTTTTTCTTATTCATGATGCTGCAGTTATTTTACTGTATATATATCCTGTCTTCGCAGTAAACCGGCCAAACCGTAAAATTACGATACATAATCAGGCCATCATGCAAATCACCATGTATGATCCGCATCATGGGCCCCGTCATCTTGGTCCATTAACAGGCCTAAATGTAAACTGGCCCACTAGTAGATTCGGGCCTTTAATAGGTCGAGTAAACCCCCGGCCCTATTTTCCCAAGAAAACTCAATGGGCCTTTAGGAGGCTGAAAAGTAGGTTGGGCCTGAAACGTGTCGAACAGCTCACGGGCCGACAGCAGGCCGAAATAGACCCCGACACATGAATGTGCCAATCAAATCATGTGCTTATAACAGGCCAAAATTGTCTCTGTCCTTGTTTGGCCCAATCAGATTATCGGCTGCGAGCAGGCCTGATGCAAACCGGGCCATAGTTAGGCCCAACTATATGACGGGCTTATAATAGGACGAAATTAATATAGGGCCGAAATGTTAAACAGGCCCTTAACAGGCTGAAACTAATATCAGGCCGAATTACTAAATGGGCCTTTAGCAGATGGGCCCAAAAGCGTAGCGTCCAGTTGATGGGCCGAATCTGATATGGGCCATAATTTAACCCAAAGCATCTTAAAGGGCCGAACCTGATCTGGGCCGTAATTTGGCCCAGAACGTGGTAGGCTTTTAACGGGCCAGATCTCGTATGGGGAATTATTAGGCCCAGAACGTGGCAGACCATTAATGGACCAGATCAAATATGGGCCGGCATTTGGCCCAAAACATGGCAGCCAGTTAATGGGCCGGCCTACTAGGGTCCTCAAAATCTTGTGGGCCTACAGCTGGGTCGGCCCATTAATGTCGGCGAAATCTCGTGGGCCTTTAGCTGGGCCGGCCCATTATGGTGCACAAAAATCTTGTGGGCCTTCACCTGGGCCGGCCCATTATGGCCCGTAAAAATCTTGGGGGCCTTTACCTGGGCCGGCCCATTATGGTCCGCAAAATCTTGTGGGCCTTTAGCTGGGTCGTCCCATTATGGTCCGCAAAATCTTTTGGGCCTTTAGTTGGGCCTGCCCATTTAAACTTTATGGGCCACTTTTGGGACGGTCCACGTGTTAACATATCATAGGCGCATCTCGCCCATTTGATGAGTGACACCTATGCCAACACGGAGCTGACACGTGTTTCCTTCAGCCAATGATGATTTTACACGTGGAAAATCCCCATTGGTCGGGGTTGTTAACGGGCTATCGGATCCAAAACCGGACCCAATAGCTTAACGGCGTTCCGTTACGGTGGATGCCACGTGTCGGTCACCCTTGACGAAAGCACTTCTGTGACACGTGATTTATCGTCATGGAAGGGGACACTTCCGTGATGATAAATTTGGTAATGTCATGGAACACTTCTACGACAGCACAGGTATGACTATCTTGATTTTGTCATAAATTTGTCATGGTGTACATGCATGACACAAAATGTGACCTACTATGACAAACACGTATCATCACGGAAGTGTATTTTTCTGTAGTGTGCCCGTCTGACGAGGTCGCGCTTCACCGGCACCAGCTCCTCTTGAGACTCCTGCCAAAACGTGGCCAACTTGGCTAGGTTTAGCCCAGGATACCACGCCTTGATGAACTCCAAGGCCCAGCACACTCCAGCCCGGGCCGAAGAGCCCTTCCAGGCCTCGAGTCAGCCGACCGCCACCTCCAACTAGTTGGCAGTCCGACTGGGAGTGCGCGGAGCCGGCATGTCTACCCAAAGGGCGAAGATCGCCTGGGCCCCGGCACGCTGAAGGCGGCACGGCATCCGATGAGCCGGCCGAAGGCGGGCTTGGATGGTGAGAAGCTGCTCGCTAAGGGTCCGGGGGGCATCGACGGCGATCCGCACACCTTCTGCCCTCCATTACTCACGAAAGCCTCATTGGCCTCATTGGCGGCGCCAGAATGGCCAGGAAAGAAGTCTGTATAGACAAAAAGCAAAGAAGTCAGAAGTCAGAAGCTGGAGGTCGGCTTGGTCAGCAGCCGGCAGCCGAAAGAAGAAGAAAAATAAGAAAACTTACCATCGACCATGGCTTCAATCCTATAGAAGTCAGATTTCAGCAGCGCCTCCTTGTCGGTCCAGGTGGAGCGTTCGGTCTCGAACTCGGCAAGGAGATTGGACTCCTTCACCTCCGCCTCCTTCCGGGCCGTCTAGAGAAGCTCCGCCTGCTCCGCCAGTTGCGTGGCCAATCGGTCACGCTCCTGGGCCAGCTCGTTGCACTCTGCCTCCTTGGCACACAACACGGTATTGGCCTCACCCAGTTGCCGTTGTAGAATGGCATTGGCTTCTGCAAGAGTGGAGAAAGCAAAAGATGTCAGTAACCAAAAAAAGAGGAAGTATAGTTACCGCGGAGATCCGGCCCGACTGCTCGGTAGTCGGCCTGAATCTTGGGGACTACAGCCCGCTGGTGCGCTATCGCGCCCCCGTAGAGAAGGTAAACAGGGACTTACTACAGCTTTCCGACAAGTCGGGGGTCCGTCGGTCCAGCTCCCGGACGTTGGAGTTGAAGGTGGCCGCGCGAAGATTATGATAGTCTTGCAGTGAAGATAGGAGAAAAGTTAGCACTCGGAGCCCGCCAAGTAAAGTTTCGGGTCGCCTACTCAGCAGCCGGCCCGAAACTTGGGGACTACACCCAGCGGGTGCGCTGGCGCCCCCCCCCCCGCATAGAGAAGTACAAAAATCAAAGATGAAGAAATGAAGAGCATACCCGAATGGCCGCTCGCGAATCCAGGAACGCCCTGTTGCACTGCTGAAGAGCGGTGGCCTCGGCTCGGAGCTTGGCCTGGACGTCCAGGATCGCCTGGTTCAAAACGCATGTTCCTCCTCCATGCACCCATTCGGCAGGAGCAGCGCTGGTTGCTTCAGCCTCCGAGGCTGACGAGCTCGCGGCGCCGGCTTCTAGCGATCGTGGCGCCGAGGTCGCCTTTGCGCCTCGGCGATGCAATGGTGTGTGCGCCCCAGGAGTCGGGCCTGTCACCATCTCATTTAAGGTTGGTGGCACCAGCGGGGCCGTCGGCTGCTTGTCCCGCGACCTGTCAACCGGCGGTGGCGAAGGCACGGCTACCTCTAGAATGGCGACGTCGCCAGCTCCCCTCTCCATGACCGGTTGTTCGCCGCCGGTTCCCCCAGTCAGTGCCGTGAACTCCGGAGGCAGCGGTGCGGAGTTCAGGGGGATGACGAACAATGGCGCTTGGCGGTACACGACTTCTTTGGCCCGCTTCTTCAGTGCGGCGGCCTCCGCCTTCTTCCTACGGGCGGCTTCCCGCTCCTCGCGCGCCTCCCACGCGTTTCGTTCCTGCACCTCCTGGAGGTCGGCTGCAGGATCGATTTGCCGGGTGGAGGCAGAAGTCTCCGCCGACCTAATGCCGGAGGCGGTGTCCGACTTCTCAAGAGAGAGCGGAGCCCTAAGACAAGAAAGTAAAGCAGAAAAGCTCAAATAGATTCAACCGAAGTGGAAAAAGCACAAGGAAATGACACTTACCCCAACACCATGGGAGGCGCTTTTGGAAGCTTCTGAAATTTGATCACCTTCGCAGCAGCCTCCCTCCGCTTGGTCGCGGCGGTCGGGTTCTTGGGCTTCTTCAGCACGCTGCCAAACAAGGCGGCGCCTTGTTTGCACTTGCATGTGCCGCCTTGGGTAGCCGGCTCGGCAGAAGGGCCTGCATCCGCCTTGCCGGCGCCTCGCGCATGGCGTGGCTCATCTTTATCCTCATCATCATCGGGCCAGGTCTCTATGCCTCCCACGTCTTAGGAGGCACCCACTCCGCCGCCGCCTATGGCGTCGTCCTCCAAGGGAGCCGCCCCCAAGTCGGGGTCGTCCACATCACTCACTGCCCAGTCCGGCAGGTAGTCTCCACCCGGCCCTACGACGGCTGCCGTCGCCGGAGATATGAAGATCTGCGTTCAAAGGACCAACTGGTCAAGATGGCAATACCGAGACCGAGTCAAAAACCAAAAAGGAAAGAGTTGAAGAACTTATGGCAGGTGGCGGGTTGGCCCAGGAGTACGGCCGCATGCCGAACTGCCAAGATCCCTCCGATAGCTTGAGGTCGGAGATCTCGTTCACCATGCGGGCGACCTCAATAGCCGGCATGTCCTTCCTGCACATCCGTCTTGGGTCTCGATTCCCGCTCATCCAACAGATCAGATGAGGCCGGCCTTGGAGTGGGAGAACCTGGCACTCGACGAAGGAGACCAGCAGGTCGTACGCCTTGAGGCTGGCTGAGTCCGTCAGCACCCGAAGCCGGTTGATGGCGGCAATGGCGTCGGCTGACAGGGGCTTCGACTTGTAGCCCCAGTTGGCCCGAGGTTCGGCCGGAGGGCCGACCTCGTAGGGCAGTAGGTTGATGAAGTCCATGGCAGGGTCGACGTTCTCCGCGTAAAAATACGATTTTTGCCACAGTTTGACCGACTGCGACAGCTTGATGTCGGGGAAGGTTCTTCGCCGACGGACGGCGCACCGCGACGAAGGCGCCGCACTGGGCCGCCTTCTCCCTGGCAGAGGTGCCCAGCTTGGTGTAGAAGAATGCTCCCCACAACTCGATGGTGGGGAGGATGCCGATATAGCCCTCGCACATCGTGACGATGGCGGACAGCAGCGTCACGGTGTTGGGCGTTAGATGATGCGGCTAGAGGTGGTAGAAGTCGAGGAAGGAGCAGAAGAATCCGCTTCCGGCAGACCGAAGCCGCGGAGGAAGTGCGAGCTTAAGATGACCCGCTCGCCTCCCTGCGGCACCGGCGAGATCTCCTCCTCCGGCAGAACGTGCACCTTCACGTAGGCCGCGCCGGGCAGCCGCCATGTGGTGCGAAGGAAGGCAAGGTGGTCGGCGATGACGACCGAGCCATCCTAGTCCCCTCCCTTCTCGCGCGTCATGGAGACTGGACTCAGCGGGGAAATGGCACGGTGGCAGAGGCAAGGTTCGCGGCGAGGCAAGAAGCTTGGCGCGGAGGAGGCTGCCGGCGACGAGCTACGGCATCACTTCAGCGGGGCGCAGTAGTGCGGTGGCAACGAAGAGGAGGAGGATGAAAATGGAAAAGGGGAGGAGGGCGCGCGTGCTCCACCGCTCCCGCTCTTTTCCCCTACTTATAGCCCCTGGGCTGCGAAGCCGAGGGGGGCGTGGGATCGTGGGATTAACTGCGCCCACGACCCCATGTTCCCACGATTATCGCGCGAGTTACTGCACATAGTAACTCCGTGCGGAATCGCAACGGTCTGCCTCGGCCGCAGCAGATCTGCCCCCACACCAAGGCCCGGTCGTGGCGGGCCCAACCTCCTGTCGCGTCCCATCGCGTGTGTGGGCTGGCAGGCTGGCCCGGCTAACTGGCGCCGCGTGGCACGCTCGCTGCGGGCGGTGGGCAAGAGGCTTACAGGGCACGCCACCTATCTTCCCGCCCTGACATTTCAAGATCATCAGACGCATCCACCTGGTCATGGCCGACCTCCAGCAGGCGGCACACGAGAAAGCGGATGAAGCATTCGGCAAAAATAAGCGGAGAAGGAAACTGCCGAGGCATCTCAGCTCGACAACCGCGCCGCCTCACCAGCTTCGGGGACTACTGTCGAAGTAATGGACCATGGGTAGCCTAACCCGAGTCCGTGAGCATTTCAAGATATTTGGGCCGGCTGCGCCAAACAAGCGTCAAGGACGAAGCGCCGCCTTCTGGTGGTCGGCTGGCTCGAAAGCGGCCGGCTGCCAGAGGACGGCCAAAGTACCAGAAGGCGGCCCCAAGACGAGCCGCCTCCCAGCAGGCGGCCTCCAGAGAGGCCGGCTCCTGGCAGGCGGCCTCCAGAGAGGCCGGCTCCTGGCAGGCGGCCCACGGCGCCCTCAAAGTATGCACCCTCATAAAGAAGACAAGACGGGATGAGGCTACAGCATAGCCCATCACCCCCATATCCACGGCGGGGCGTGGCCATAGTGTCCCATATCGGCTGAGATCTCCGGACGACGTGGCACTGTTGCCATCCCGCCCTTGACATCGCCACTGCCAGGCGAAACCCTGTTCCCATGACGGCCTATCGGTACGGCCTGCAGGCAGCGGGCCCTACCATGCAGCGAGAGCCCAGAGAGCGGCGGCGTCTGACCAGTCGGACCCGGGGGAGGCCGGCCTCCAGCAGGGGTCCCACTTTTCCCTCGGAGTCCACGTGCCATCAACCAGAGGAGACATGGTGTGGCTACCGTGATCTCCCACCAGACGGCGGGACTTTAGCCATGCCCCCCGACCAAGCATGTGTCATTAGCATTACGGCTACAGTAACAAGCAGCCAGCCAGACCTGCAAGTGGCGGAGGCGGCCTGTCGGCTTCGTATCAGACCAGCCGGCAGGGCACACTAGGCGGCGGGCCCCAGCGGCCGGCGGAAGAGCCGGCGACAGAAGACACGGACAATCGGGTCCTACACCCGGCAAGATTACCAGTGTACCCCTGGGGGTAGGCCTATATAAACCCCCCAGGGCACCATTGCAAAGGGTTCCCAGCATTGTTAGATCTAGACACACATAGAAAGAGGAGGAAGCTAGCCCTGCCTTCTTCCACCTCCCGCGTACAGCTCGAGGAGCACCATTGTACTTGCTAGTGCCTTAGTGATCATGCGAAGACCCCGCAGAGCAGGACTAGGGGTGTTATCTCCTAGGAGAGCCCTGAACCTGGGTAAGATTCACCGGCGTGCATATCTTCGCCTCATCCCATTTCCTGGCACCAGCGACGTCTTACTAGCCCCCATCATGATTAGCCATATCCTTTGGCGTATGTCGCACCAAACCCCCAAAAGATTCTCTCGTGTTTCCCCTCATATTTTCCCCTCGTGTTCTTCGTGTTCATGGCGGTATCCACTCCTTTCATGAAAGATCATGCATCTAGGGTTCTACCCAACATCATCTTGGACCAGAGCCAGGTTGATCATGAATTTGGATCCCCTACCCCCTTGTTTTCTAGCCTAATTTTGTTGATTTCATCCTAAATTTGAAAATCCCCACCAAAAATAGCCCCCATTTTTTTGTGATTTGTTGGTTTGATGATGTTTTGTTGATTTTGATCCGTGGATTTGCTTGGTATCAAATGGATCTAGCTTTTCCCAAGTTTGCCCACCTTCCGTCCATGAAATCTCCCCAATTTTGCCCCTAAAATCATCTATTTCCGCCCCAAATCGAGTTTCAAAGTCCAAATCCCGATCTGGAATGGCCGGGCCGAACATCCGGCTCCTGGAGCACAAAATCTGCACGGTTCTGGACATCAGCCCCCAGATATCCGGCCCCACCCCCGGATGCCCGACCCCTGAGAATTCAACCTCCCGTGTTTCACCGTTTTGACCATAACTAATTCATCCAGAGTCCAATATTGACGTTCTTTAGCTTGTTTTGAAGCTATTGACATCCCCTTCCCACAAGAATACCACCAACACCATTTGACTCCATCAAACTTTTGGAACTTTGGCATCTTTGCCTAGGGCTTCCGCCATATCTTCCGCAATACCACAACCAACTTTCGCAACCTAACCCATTTTGTTCCCCTTAGAAATTGAGGTTGTTTAAGTTGTGATTTGAGTCTCCTAAGGAGTTTCGGCTACTTAGGTATGGTCGTTTCTTCATCAACCACCACCAATACTTTCGCATAGGCTTGACCACCATACACTTCCGCCACCCCAACTTAACCCAATTTTGTTGTGTTGAGAGTTGTGTTTCCTAAGGTGTTTCGGCTACTTAGGGACCGTGCTTTCAACTCTGACACCATGTATAGCCCATCATACCCTTCCACCACCATAACCCATTTTGACCGAGTTTCCACCAATACTTCCGCAACCACTACCGCTTTCCGCTACCACCATTTGACATTTGCCTTTGAGATTTTGAGTTCATGGTTTTTCCGTTTCCTAAGGTGTTTCGGCTAATTAGGAACGGGTCTACATTGAGAACGCCACCACTCATCATCGCCACGATCTCGTCATCGACATCGACCACTTCACCATTTTGACACTCTAACCATAAGCGAGAACCGTAACCTCTATATCACCTTGGTATCGTGGTATCCATTCATTATATATTCTTGTCATTGCATTGATAACCCCTAGCCCATTTTGCGTCACTTGCCTATCGAGACTAGCCTTTGAGTACTGCCAGCAACATTACTTGTGCACATTAGTGATCATCGATCTACACCTTCCATTGCATACAAAACATATCATATTGGTCTCATCTTGGTATCATATCATCTCTTGTGTCACAAGTCTGTTCCCGCATATATACAATTGCTATCTTGGTTTGTGCATTTCACACTGTGGCCATATATAAAAAACAGAATAAGCTTTTAGGCAAAGAGAAAGAGAGCAAATAAGCTTGTAAGCAATAGCCATAGCATCATACCACATTGCATATAAGATTGTCATATCCGATCATCTTGGATCAAATTGAGAGAAACACCGGGAACATCATACACATACCATACTTGGGATAGAAAGTTCATACACTTTGCATCTTATAGGTTGTGCACAAGTGTCGTATCCGCCTATTGAGCAATCGTGGTAGTGGCTCTCTTGAGTTGTGCAACACGAGCGTTTTCCGTAGATTCCACATTTTGTGCTCATTCCTTGGTTGCATGACCCCATCTATCTATCCGTGTGTGTGTTTCCGTGTGCCACATATTGCTATTGGTCTACTTGTTTCACTTGCGAATTTGTGAATCTCTTTCAACATTATTGACTCTTGCTCACTGTCGGTGTCAAAACCAGCGGATCTTGGGTAGGGGGTCCCGAACTGTGCATCTAAGGCGGATGGTAACAGGAGGCAGGGGACACGATGTTTACCCAGGTTCGGGCCCTCTTGATGGAGGTAATACCCTACGTCCTGCTTGATTGTTATTGATGATATGAGTGTTACAAGAGTTGATCTACCACGAGATCAAAGAGGCTAAACCCTAGAAGCTAGCCTATGGTATGATTGTATGTTGTCCTATGAACTAAAACCCTCCGATTTATATAGACACCGGAGGGGGCTAGGGTTACACAAGGTCGGTTACAAAGGAGGAGATATACATATCTGTATTGCCTAGCTTGCCTTCCACGCCAAGTAGAGTCCCATCCGGACACAGGACGAAGTCTTAAATCTTGTATCTTCATAGTCCAATAGTCCGGCCAAAGGATATAGTCCGACTGTCCGGAGACCCCCTAATCCAGGACTCCCTCAGTAGCCCCTGAACCAGGCTTCAATGACGATGAGTCCGGTGCGCAGTGTCGTCTTCGGCATTGCAAGGTGGGTTCCTCCTCCAAATACACCATGGAAGAGTTTGAATGCAAGGATAGTGTCTGACCCTGCAAAATAAGTTCCACATACCACCGTAGAGAGAATAATATTTCCACAAATCTAATCTGCTGGCACGTTTTGACAGCATGACATCGTACCATGGCCCGGTTATTATTTGAACCGCTTTTCTCAACCAGCTCCGCACATATCGCGAGGCGGTTTGCTTGATACGTCTTGTCAAAGCAGAGATCGTGTTCCCCTTATCACGGGATTCTCATCAATACGGACATGGGTAACCCAACCGCGCCATCAATTATGGCGTCTGGGGAATAAGCGGTTTTGCCAGGCAAGTGGGGAGACACATCGCCTCCTCCGCCCTTATAAAGGGACAAAGATTTACTTTTTTCACCCACGCCTTCTTCCTTCTCGCTTACCCATTCCCGCACACTCCAGCTCTAGCGCCCAAGCTCGCGTTCTTCTCCTCAAACCACTCCAATCATGTACGGAGCAGGAGGCAAGTGGATGGTCTCCTCCCTCACGGAGGAGAACATCAAAAGGTTACGGGAAGCTGGATACTAGGCCGCGGACATCGCGCACCGGCTGCCAAATGCGGGGCAGATCGTCCCCACGCCCGAACCCCATGAGAGGGTAGTTTTTCTTACCCATTTTGTCCGCGGACTGGGATTTACTCTCCACCCATTTGTCCGCGGGCTCATGTTCTACTACGGGCTAGATTTTCATGATCTGGCCCCCAAATTCATCCTCAACATCTCGGCGTTTATCGTCGTGTGCGAGGCCTTCCTCCGCATCAGGCCCCACTTCGGCCTATGGCTGAAAACCTTCAATGTCAAACCGAAGGTGGTGGGTGGCCAGCAAGCAGAGTACGGAGGCGCCATGGTGGGCAAGATGCCTAATGTCACCTGGCTCGAGGGCACCTATGTGGATACCATAAAGGGGTGGCAATCGGGGTGGTTCTACATCACCGAGCCACACGACTCCAACTGGGTGGCGGCCCCCAAATTTCGATCCGGAATCCCCACGCGGCTCACCTCCTGGAAAAAGAAGGGCCTGCCTGGGGTTCTTTGGTAGAGCTGACCAGACTCCAGACCTGCATCCAGAACATGACGAACAAGAAAATCAAGCTCGTCAACGTGGTCCAGGTTATGCTCTTCTGCCAGATCCTTCCGTGTCAACGACGGGCATTTGTTTTGTGGGAGTTCGACTCAGCCAAGCACCAGACGCTGCGAAAGCTCTATGACACGACGCACGAGGACGTCTGGAGGGTGTTTCTCAAGGGCACCGAGATGCCTCCCTCCCTCACCGAGGACCGCGGACTCAACGCAAAGTGTCGCGCCCATCCAGTAGGCTTTCATATCTCTCGGGGTATTTATTTGCCCTAGTTTAGTTATGTGCTGGATCTAAGCTTTCATGTCATTAACAGGACTGGATAGAGACAGCGGAGCAGCTTGATTGCCCAGCCCCCCTGCCTGAAGATCCTGCAGACGATCTTCTAACGAATATGCTGACTACGGCACCTTACGAGGTGCCGGAAAAGAAGGCCAAGAAGAAGGCCACGGGGACCTGAAAGGGTCTTCGGCGCAAGGTTATATCGGACTCATCGTCCGATGACTCCGGCGCGCACTCCTCCCACGGAAACAAGGAGGAGGAGAAAAGTTCCCCCCCCCAGCCAAGGGAGACAAGAAAAGGAAGGGCGACCCATCCGGGGAGGCCGAAGGGTCCGAGAAGGGAAAGACCCTCCCTCCGGGCAGTGCCATGACGGCCGCCGACAGCGGCGACGAGTGGCTACCCAGGGACAAGCCCCTGGCGAAGTCTTAAGTGTCCGGACACCATAGTACTTCATGGTATGTTTTATTGTACTGCCTTTCCTCATGCCGAACATGATTATGCAGTCCGTCCCGAGCTCATCTCGACGTACCCTTGTCGAGCGGCTCTTTGGACTCGTCGGATATGAACAGCGGTTCTCCTCCGACCGCTTCCACCCCTCGCCCTATGGACAACGCCGAGGTGTTGTCTCAGAAGGCACCGAGCCAAGGGGAGGTGATCCTGGGGGCGCCTCACGGCGACCTCCCGGACCCTGGGTACCAAGGGAGCGAGGCTCCTATGGGCTTCGAGTTTGGGCCCCTGCCGGACACTGTGTCGGAACCTCTGATGGTTCCGGACTCCGGCAGGCGGTCCCCCATTAAGAGGAGTCAACCATCCGTGTCGGTGTCCTCTATCCAACCAGAGGCACCGGAAACCCTGCTAGAAGCGCTTCGCAGCGCTTCCATCGAAGAAGAGCACCGAACTATCATGAGTGCGGTGGTTGAGAAGGTTCAATCCGCCAAAAACGGACTGACCGAAGCTTGCGCCAGCCTCCTAACAGGCTTTGAGGTAAGCATTCAAAATATAAGAAAATGTTACCGCATAGATAGTAGCCCCTGCTGCTCTGTTCGGTGTTCGCAAAGAAAAGCCGAATAGAGTACCAAATGATAACTCAGGAGTCTAATTAGAGTATGTCTATGTGTATGTGCAAGCTTCACTGCTGGTCGCTGCCGCACGTACTGCGGAAGTCTCTGCGCTGAAGCAGGACCTGAAGCGGTCCGAGAACGAGTTGGGCCTTACCAAGAGGCAGCTCGAAGAGAGCAAAGGTAGGATATACCCCTGTCTATATAGTTAAAAAGAAGTTCGGGTGTAAAGCAATAGGATCATCATGAATTTGTCAGGGGCCATGACCGAGGTGGAGACCCTGAGGAAGGCGTTGTCCGAGGCCGAAGACAAAGCAGCCAAATAACGCATTGAACAGGAGAAGCAAGAAGCCCGGGTGGGCGAGGTGCAGCAAGAGCTCGAGGCTCTTGCCAAAAAGCACGAGTCCTTGGAGCTTGACTCTAAGATGCGAGAGTCCGAGCTCACGGAGGCGCTTGAAAGCGTCCGGAGCGCCAAGGCTGAAGCCCACAAGGCCCTCCAGGAGATTGACGCGGTGAAGAAGATAGCAGAGGGTAAGGCATTCCTTATGCAAAGCAAGCACGTGAAGGAGACTTTCCTTTTTCTTACCCAAGTTCGGAGCTCTCCAGGAGCGTTTGTAGATCTTCCCTGCAGTGTACTGGATGCCGCGGAGTTTTACCGGGCTGAGGAGGGGAGCTCAACGGAGAAGTTGTTCTGGTCTCAGTATACTGGGACCGAACACCCCGTGCCCTTGAGCGACCAGCTGAAGCAGTTGGTCGAACTTCACAAGGCGGCCGAACAGGCCATGAGGGGCCTTATAGTCGGGATGTGGCTTGGCGAGCCCCTGTCCGGCAGCTACTTCGGTCTAGTGAGGCGGCTTGTGGAAGCCTACCCACGGCTTGAAGTCATCAAGCGGTCTGTCTGCATCGAAGGTGCAGGCAGGGCTTTTGCCCGGGCGAAGGTGCACTAGGCGAAGCTGGACGCCGTGAAGCTGGTGAAGGAGGGGCCACCGGAGGGCAAGGAGCATCGCTGCCCCAAGAATTACTATGAGAGTGTCCTGAAGGGTTCCCGCTTAGTGGCAGATGAGTGTGCCAAGGATGTAATTTTTGAATGAACATGCCCATGTGATCCTGTAATCTGAAACTAGTTCGTTTGCGCCATGCGACGCTTTCTTAATTTAAATTATTACCTTCTATGCGGCCGTTTATAAAATCTGAGAGTTGGCCAGTCGTCGGCTTTTATCCCCATGTGACTAGTACTGGGGTGTTCGGGGTAAATCTGAACACTCTTTACCCCAAATTTGGGTCCTTCAAGGGAGGTGTTTAGCGCAACGAACCAGGCAATCGGACTATAATGCTTTATCACTCTCACTTAGCCATAGAAGTCTATGATTTTAATTTTTTGGCGAAGCCCCTGGTATTCGGAGGGCCGAATTTGGGGTGCTATACACGCCCAAGCTGGACAAGGCCGACTCCTCGCCCGAAGCAGAAAAAGTCTTTAAGGACTTGAGACCTCTCGAACAGCGACCAGTCTCTCGCCTTATCATGACAGTCATTTTTTGGCTTTCTCTACTAAGGTGCTCATCCGGAAGAATCGGGACACAATCGCAGTAGTTCTCCCACCGCTACCTTAGCCGATATAGCGGAACATAAGGTACCAAAGCATGCGAGCCGGGAAACCCAACATTTGACCAAAGACATGATTCGGAGCTGATGCATATAATGATATAAGTTCGGGGTGCCACACTGTCGAAAGTGTTCGGACTTCTTGCGCCATTTTATGGGGTAAACGAGAGCCCCTGGCGTACTGACCGTACCCGAACGTGCGGGTGCGGATTGTCGTAAATGGACATATAAGAGAAAGAGAAAAACTTAAATAATGCAGTGACAGCTTAATGATATGCATTGTTATTTGAATAATACGTCGAAGCGTACTGGTACAAGTAGTGCAATAAGCATAAAGTAGGACAATTCGAAGTGTCCTATCCCAGGGCAAGCTATGCATAAATAGTGAAAAGCGGGTATATCAAGTATTACTAGAGACCACCTCGTGGTTCCCGTGTTCATCTTAGCTTCTTGCCGCCTTGGTTGTTGCTTCCGGAATGTGTCCGGCAATCGAACTGCCGGAAAGGGCTTCCAAAGAGTCAGGCCCTGAAAGAGAAAAGGAATGTCAAATGTATACATCCCCTAGTGTGGTTAAGCCACAATGCGGGGCGTGTCCTGATTGTGCCCCGCATGTGTCCATGGTATTTTCAATGCGTAGTTATGCACGCGCGGCACGGATTTTGTCGCTTCACCATGACTGGGACGGGGGCCGGATTGCTAGGCGAGCTCTGATCGTGCCAGGCGATCCTGTTGCAGCTTGTTCCGGACTCGCTTGAAGGTGTCTGGGGGATGTTGTTGGGGAACGTAGCAGAATTTAAATTTTTCTACGCATCACCAAGATCAACCTATGGAGTTATCTAGCAACGAGGGAAAGGGGAGTGCATCTACATACCCTTGTAGATCGTGAGCGAAAGCGTTCAAGAGAACGGGGTTGATGGAGTCGTACTCGTCGTGATCCAAATCACCGATGACCGAGCGCCGAACGGACGGCACCTCCGCGTTCAACACACGTACGGTTGGGAAGACGTCTCCTCCTTCTTGATCCAGCAAGGGGGAAGGAGAGGTTGATGGAGATCCAGCAGCACGACGGCGTGGTGGTGGAAGCAGCGGTGATCTCGGCAGGGCTTCGCCAAGTTCAGCGAGAGGGAGAGGGAGGCGCCAGGGGCCTGGTTCGGCTGCCCTCCCTCCCCCACTATATATAGGGCCCCTAGGGGGGCGCCGGACCTAGATATTGGATCTCAAGGGGGGGCGGCGGCCAAGGGGGGTGGCTTGCCCCCCAAGCCAAGTGAGGCGCCCCCCACCCCTAGGGTTTCCAACCCTAGGCGCAGGGGGAGGCCCAAGGGGGCACACCAGCCCACTAGGGGCTGGTTCCCTTCCCCACTTCAGCCCACGGGGCCCTCCGGGATAGGTGGCCCCACCCGGTGGACCCCTGGGACCCTTCCGGTGGTCCCGGTACAATACCGGTGACCCCCGAAACTTTCCCGATGGCCGAAACTGGACTTCCTATATATAATTATTCACCTCCGGACCATTCCGGAACTCCTCGTGATGTCCGGGATCTCATCCGGGACTCCGAACAACTTTCGGGTTACTGCATACTAATATCTCTACAACCCTAGCATCACCGAACCTTAAGTGTGTAGACCCTACGGGTTCGGGAGACACGCAGACATGACCGAGACGACTCTCTGGTCAATAACCAATAGCGGGATCTGGATACCCATGTTGGCTCCCACATGCTCCTCGATGATCTCATCGAATGAACCACGATGTCGAGGATTCAATCAATCCCGTATACAATTCCCTTTGTCAATCGGTACGTTACTAGCCCGAGACTCGATCGTCGGTATCCCAATACCTTGTTCAATCTCGTTACCGGCAAGTCACTTTACTCGTACCGTAATGCATGATGCCATGATCAACCACTTGGTCACATTGAGCTCATTATGATGATGCATTACCGAGTGGGCCCAGAGATACCACTCCATCATACGGAGTGACAAATCCCAGTCTTGATTCGTGCCAACCCAACAGACACTTTCAGAGATACCCGTAGTGCACCTTTATAGTCACCCAGTTACGTTGTGACGTTTGGCACACCCAAAGCACTCCTACGGTATCCGGGAGTTGCACAATCTCATGGTCTAAGGAAATGATACTTGACATTCGGAAATGCTCTAGCAAACGAACTACATGATCTTTGAGCTATGCTTAGGATTGGGTCTTGTCCATCACATCATTCTCCTAATGATGTGATCCCGTTATCAATGACATCTAATGTCCATAGTCAGGAAACCATGACTATTTTTTGATCAACGAGCTAGTCAACTAGAGGCTCACTAGGGACGTGCTGTGGTCTATGTATTCACACATGTATTACGATTTCCGGATAACACAATTATAGCATGAACAATAGACAATTATCATGAACAAGGAAATATAATAATAACCATTTTATTATTGCCTCTAGGGCATATTTCCAACAGTCTCCCACTTGCACTAGAGTCAATAATCTTTTAACATTGTGATGAATCGAACACCCATAGAATTCTGGTGTTGATCATGTTTTGCTCTAGGGAGAGGTTTAGTCAACGGATCTGCTACATTCAGGTCCGTATGTACTTTACAAATATCTATGTCTCCATTTTGAACACTTTCACGAATGGAGTTGAAGCGACGCTTGATATGCCTGGTCTTCCTGTGAAACCTAGGCTCCTTGGCAAGGGCAATAGCTCCAGTGTTGTCACAGAAGAGAGTCATCGGGCCCGACGCATTGGGAATGACTCCTAGGTCGGTAATGAACTCCTTCACCCAGATTGCTTCTTGTGCTGCCTCCGAGGCTGCCATGTACTCCGCTTCACATGTAGATCCCGCCACAATGCTTTGCTTGCAACTGCACGAGCTTACTGCCCCACCATTCAAAATATACACGTATCCGGTTTGTGACTTAGAGTCATCCAGATCTGTGTCGAAGCTAGCATCGACGTAACCCTTTACGACGAGCTCTTCGTCACCTCCATAAACGAGAAACATATCCTTAGTCCTCCTCAGGTACTTCAGGATATTCTTGACCGCTGTCCAGTGTTCCATGCCGGGATTACTTTGGTACCTTCCTACCAAACTTACGGCAAGGTTTACATCAGGTCTGGTACACAGCATGGCATACATAATAGACCCTATGGCCAAGGCATAGGGGACGACACTCATCTTTTCTCTATCTTCTGCCGTGGTCGGGCATTGAGCCGTGCTCAATTGCATACCTTGCAATACAGGCAAGAACCCCTTCTTGGACTGATCCATATTGAACTTCTTCAATATCTTGTCAAGGTATGTACTTTGTGAAAGACCAATGAGGCGTCTCGATCTATCTCTATAGACTTTGATGCCTAATATATAAGCATCTTCTCCAAGGTCCTTCATTGAAAAACACTTGTTCAAGTAGGCCTTTATGCTTTCCAAGAATTCTATATCATTTCCCATCAATAGTATGTCATCCACATATAATATGAGAAATGCTACGGAGCTCCCACTCACTTTCTTGTAAACACAGGCTTCTCCATAAGTCTGTGTAAGCCCAAACGCTTTGATCATCTCATCAAATCAAATGTTCCAACTCCGAGATGCTTGCACCAGCCCATAGATTGAGCGTTGGAGCTTGCACACCTTGTTAGCACTCTTAGGATCAAGAAAACCTTCCGGCTGCATCATATACAATTCTTACTTAAGAAAGCCTTTAAGGAATGCCGTTTTGACGTCCATTTGCCATATCTCATAATCATAGAATGCGGCAATTGCTAACATGATTCGAACGGACTTCAGCTTCGCTATGGGCGAGAAAGTCTCATCGTAGTCAACCCCTTAAACTTGTCGATAACCCTTAGCAACGAGTCGAGCCTTGTAGATGGTCACATTACCATCTGCGTCTGTCTTCTTTTTAAAGATCCATTTATTTTCTATGGCTCGCTGGTCATCGGGCAAGTCAGTCAAAGTCCATACTTCGTTTTCATACATGGATCCTATCTCGGATTTCATGCCTTCTAGCCATTTGTCAGAATCTGGGCCCGCCATCGCTTCCTCATAGTTCGAAGGTTCACCGTTGTCTAACAACATGATTTCCAAGACAGGGTTGCTGTACCACTCTGGTGCGGAACATGTCCGTGTGGACCTATGAAGTTCAGTAGCAACTTGATCTAAAGTTTCATGATCATCATCATTAACTTCCTCTCTAGTCGGTGCAGGCACCTCAGGAACATTTTCTTGAGCTGCGCCACTCTCCGGTTCAAGAGGCAATACTTCATCAAGTTCTACTTTCCTCCCACTTACTTCTTTCGAAAGAAACTCTTTCTCTAGAAAGGATCCATTCTTGGCAACAAAGATCTTGCCTTCGGATATGAGGTAGAAGGTATACCCAATAGTTTCTTTAGGGTATCCTATGAAGATGCATTTTTCCGACTTGGGTTCGAGCTTTTCAGGTTGAAGTTTCTTGACATAAGCATCGCATCCCCAAACTTTTAGAAATGACAGCTTAGGTTTCTTCCCAAATCATAATTCATACGGTGTTGTCTCAACGGATTCCGACGGAGCCCTATTTAAAGTGAATGTGGCAGTCTCTAAAGCATAGCCCCAAATGACAGCGGTATATCGGTAAGAGACATCATAGATCGCACAATATACAATAGAGTGTGATTACGACGTTCGGACACACCATTACGCTGAGGTGTTCTAGGCGGTGTGAGTTGTGAAACTATTCCACATTTCCTTAAGTGCGTGCCAAATTCGTGACTCAAGTATTCTCCCCCACGATCTGATCGCAAGAACTTGATTTTCCTGTCACGTTGATTCTCAACCTCACTCTGAAATTCCTTGAACTTTTCAAAGGTCTCAGACTTGTGTTTCATTAAGTAGACATACCCATATCTACTCAAGTCATCAGTGAGGGTGAGAACATAACGATAGCCACCGCGAGCCTCAACACTCATTGGACCGCACACATCAGTATGTATGATTTCCAATAAGTTGGTTGCTCGCTCCATTGTTCCTGAGAACGAAGTCTTGGTCATTTTACCCATGAGGCATGGTTTGCACGTGTCAAATGATTCGTAATCAAGAGACTCCAAAAGTCCATCTGCATGGAGCTTCTTCATGCATTTGACACCTATGTGACCAAGGGGCAGTGCCACAAGTATGTGGGACTATCATTATCAACCTTACATCTTTTGGTATTCACACTATGAATATGTGTAACATTACGCTCGAGATTCATTAAGAATAAACCATTCACCAGCGGGGCATGACCATAAAATATATCTCTCATATAAATAGAACAACCATTATTCTCGGATTTAAATGAGTAGCCATCTCAAATTAAACGAGATCCTGATACAATGTTCATGCTCAAAGCTGGCACTAAATAACAATTATTAAGGTTTAAAACTAATCCCGTAGGTAAATGTAGAGGTAGAGTGCCGACGGTGATCACATCGACCTTGGAACCATTCCCGACGTGCATCGTCACCTCGTCCTTCGCCAGTCTCCGCTTATTCCGCAGCTCCTGCTTTGAGTTACAAATGTGAGCAACCGCACCGGTATCAAATACCCAGGAGCTACTACGAGTACTGGTAAGGTACACATCAATTACATGTATATCACATATACCTTTAGTGTTGCCGACCTTCTTGTCCGCTAAGTATTTGGGGCAGTTCCGCTTCAAGTGACCACTTCCCTTGCAATAAAATCACTTAGTCTTGGGCTTGGCTCCATTCTTTGGCTTCTTCCCGATAGCTTGCTTACCGGGCGCGGCAACCCCCTTGCCGTCCTTCTTGAAGTTCTTCTTACCCTTGCCTTTCTTAAACTTAGTGGTTTTATTCACCATCAACACTTGATGTTCCTTTTTGATCTCCACCTCCGCTGATTTTAGCATTGAATATACCTCAGGAATGGTCTTTTCCATCCCCTGCATATTGAAGTTCATCACAAATCTCTTGTAGCTCGGTGGAAGTGACTGAAGGATTCTGTCAATGATCGCGTCATCCGGGAGATTAACTCCCAGCTGAGTCAAGCGGTTGTGCAACCCAGACATTTTGAGTATGTGCTCACTGACAGAACTATTTTCCTCCATCTTACAACTGAAGAACTTGTCGGAGACTTCATATTTCTTGACCCGGGCATGAGCTTGGAAAACCATTTTCAGCTCTTCGAACATCTCATATGCTCCGTGTTGCTCAAAACGCTTTTGGAGCCCCGGTTCTAAGCTGTAAAGCATGCCGCACTGAACGAGGGAGTAATCATCAGCACGTTGCTGCCAAGCGTTCATAACGTCTTGGTTCTCTGGGATGGGAGTGCCACCTAGCGGTGCTTCTAGGACATAATCTTTCTTGGCAGCTATGAGGATGATCCTCAGGTTCCGGACCCAGTCCGTATAGTTGCTGCCATCATCTTTCATCTTGGTTTTCTCTAGGAACGCGTTGAAGTTGAGGGCAACATTAGCGTGGGCCATTTGATCTACAAGACATTTTGTAAAGATTTTAGACTAAGTTCATGATAATTAAGTTCATCTAATCAAATTATTCAATGAACTCCCACTCAGATAGACATCCGTCTAGTCATCTAAGTGAAACATGATCCGAGTCAACTAGGCCGTGTCCGATCATCATGTGAGACGGACTAGTCAACACCGGTGAACATCTTCATGTTGATCGTATCTTCTATACGACTCATGCTCGACCTTTCGGTCTTCCGTTTTCCGAGGCCATGTCTGTACATGCTAGGCTCGCAAGTCAACCTAAGTGTATTGCGTGTGTAAATATGGCTTACACCCGTTGTATTCGAACGTTAGAGTCTATCACACCCGATCATCACGTGGTGCTTCGAAACAACGAACCTTCGCAACGGTGCACAGTTAGGGGGAACACTTTCTTGAAATTATTACGAGGGATCATCTTATTTAAGCTACCATCGTTCTAAGCAAATAAGATGTAAAACATGATAAACATCACATGCAATCAAATAGTGACATGATATGGCCAATATCATTTTGCTCCTTGTGATCTCCATCTTCGGGGTGCCATGATCATCGTTGTCACCGACATGACACCATGATCTCCATCATCGTGTCTTCATGAAGTTGTCTCGTCATCTATTACTTCTACTACTATGGCTAACGGTTTAGCAATAAAGTAAAGTAATTACATGATGTTATATGTTGACACGCAGGTCATAAATAAATTAAGACAACTCCTATGGCTCCTGCCGGTTGTCATACTCATCGACATGCAAGTCGTGAATCCTATTACAATAACATGATCAATCTCATACATCACATATATCATTCATCACATCCTTTTGGCCATATCACATCACACGACACATGCTGCAAAAACAAGTTAGACGTCCTCTAATTGTTGTTGCAAATTTTTACGTGGCTGCTATAGGTTTCTTAGCAAGAACGTTTCTTACCTACGCCAAAACCACAAGGTGATATGCCAATTTCTATTTACCCTTCATAAGGAAGAGACAGACACCCGCTAGCCACCTTATGCAACTAGTGCATGTCAGTCGGTGGAACCAGTCTCATGTAAGCGTACGTGTAAGGTCGGTCCGGGCCGCTTCATCCCACGATGCCGCCGAATCAAGATAAGACTAGTAATGGCAAGTAAATTGACAAAATCAATGCCCACAACAACTTGTGTTCTACTCGTGCATAGAAACTATGCATAGACCTAGCTCATGATGCCACTATTGGGGAACGTAGCAGAATTTAAAATTTTCTAAGCATCACCAAGATCAAAATATGGAGTTATCTAGCAACGAGCGAAAGGGGACTGCATCTACATACCCTTGTAGATCGCGAGCGGAAGCGTTCAAGAGAACGGGGTTGATGGAGTCGTACTCGTCGTGATCCAAATCACCGATGACCGAACGCCGAACGGACGGCACCTCCGCGTTCAACACACGTACGGTTGGGAAGACGTCTCCTCCTTCTTGATCCAGCAAGGGGGAGGAGAGGTTGATGGAGATCCAGCAGCACGACGGCGTGGTGGTGGAAGCAGCGGTGATCTCGGCAGGGCTTCGCCAAGCTCAGCGAGAGGGAGAGGTGTCACGGGAGGGAGAGGGAGGCGCCAGGGGCTTGGTTCGGCTGCCCTCCCTCCCCCCCACTATATATAGGGCCCCTAGGGGGGCGCCAGCCCTAGAGATTAGATCTCAAGGGGGGCGGCGGCCAAGGGGGGTGGCTTGCCCCCCAAGCCAAGTGAGGCGCCCCCCACCCCTAGGGTTTCCAACCCTAGGCGCAGGGGGAGGCCCAAGGGGGTGCACCAGCCCACCAGGGGCTGGTTCCCTTCCCCACTTCAGCCCATGGGGCCCTTCGGGATAGGTGGGCCCACCCGGTGGACCCCCGGGACCCTTCCGGTGGTCCCGGTACAATACCGGTGACCCCCGAAACTTTCCCGATGGCCGAAACTGGACTTCCTATATATAATTCTTCACCTCTGGACCATTCCGGAACTCCTCGTGACGTCCGGGATCTCATCCGGGACTCAGAACAACTTTTGGGTTACCGCATACTAATATCTCTACAACCCTAGCGTCACCGAACCTTAAGTGTGTAGACCCTACAGGTTCGGGAGACACGCAGACATGACCGAGACGACTCTTCGGTCAATAACCAACAGCAGGATCTAGATACCCATGTTGGCTCCCACATGCTCCTCGATGATCTCATCGGATGAACCATGATGTCGAGGATTCAATCAATCCCGTATACAATTCCCTTTGTCAATCGGTACGTTACTCACCCAAGACTCGATCGTCGGTATCCCAATACCTCGTTCAATCTCGTTACCGGCAAGTCACTTTACTCGTACAATAATGCATGATCCCATGATCAACCACTTGGTCACATTGAGCTCATTATGATGATGCATTACCGAGTGGGCCCAGAGATACCTCTCCGTCATACAGAGTGACAAATCCTAGTCTCGATTCGTGCCAATCCAATAGACACTTTCGGAGATACCCGTAGTGCACCTTTATAGTCACCCAGTTACGTTGTGATGTTTGGCACACCCAAAGCACTCCTACGGTATCCGGGAGTTGCACAATCTCATGGTCTAAGGAAATGATACTTGACATTCGGAAAAGCTCTAGCAAACGAACTACAGGATCTTTGAGCTATGCTTAGGATTGGGTCTTGTCCATCACATCATTCTCCTAATGATGTGATCCCATTATCAATGACATCTAATGTCCATAGTCAGGAAACCATGACTATCTTTTGATCAACGGGCTAGTCAACTAGAGGCTCACTAGGGACGTGTTGTGGTCTATGTATTCATACATGTATTACGATTTCCCGATAACACAATTATAGCATGAACAATAGACAATTATCATGGACAAGGAAATATAATAATAACCATTTTATTATTGCCTCTAGGGCATATTTCCAATAGCTGTGACACCGAATGAGTGGTCTGCCTAAACAGGCTGCTTTGTGCCTCTGCTGCAAGGGCCGCAGTGTGCTCTTCTGTACGGAGCGAGCGTTCTATGTTTCCATTTACTGTTATGACCCCGTGAGGTCCTGGCATCTTGAGCTTGAGGTATGCATAATGCAGCACTGCATTGAATTTTACAAATGTTGTCCGTCCGAGCAGTGCATGATAGCCACTGCGAAACGGGACGATGTCGAAGATTAACTCTTCGCTTCAAAAGTTATCCGGTGATCCGGAGAACACTTCCATTGTGATTGAGCCTGTGCAATGGGCCTCTACACCTGGGATGACGCCTTTAAAGGTGGTTTTGGTGCGTTTGATCTTCGAGGGATCGATACCCATTTTTCACACTGTATACTGATAAAGCAGGTTCAGGCTGCCGCCGTCCTCCATAAGGACTCGAGTGAGGTGAAATCCGTCAATGATGGGGTCTAGGACCAGTGCGGCGGATCTGCCATGACGGATGCTAGTGGGGTGGTCCCTATGATCGAAGGTGATCGGACAAGCAGACCATGGGTTGAATTTTGGGGCGACAGGCTCCATCGCATAGACGTCCCTTAGTGCATGCTTCTGCTCCCTCTTGGGAATGTGGGTTGCATATATCATGTTCACCGTCTTCACTTGAGGGGGAAACCCCTTCTGTCCTCCTGTGTTCGGCGGCCGGGGCTCCTCCTCGTCATCACTATGCAGCCCCTTGTCCTTGTTCTCGGCATTTAACTTGTCGGCCTGCTTGAACACCCAACATTCTCTGTTGGTGTGATTGGCTGGCTTGTCCAGAGTGCCATGGATTTGACACGAGCGATCCAGTATGCGATCCAGACTGGACGGAGCCGGAGTATTTCTTTTAAATGGCTTTTTCCACTGACCGGATCTAGAGCCTCTGAATCCGGCATTAACTGCCGTATCTTCGGTGTTATCGTCGTTATTGCGGTGCTTTGGTCTATTACAACGATGCCTACCATTAGCATCTTTGGTATCCGAGGTATCCGGATTCCTCGATGTGTTGTTGCTGCGAGCCAGCCAGCTGTCCTCACCCACACAAAAATAGGTCATGAGTGTCGTGAGGTCTACCATAGATTTCGGCTTCTCCTGGCCGAGGTGGCGGGCGAGCCACTCATCACGGATGTTATGCTTGAATGCCGCTAGGGCCTCTACATCCGGACAATCTACAGTTTGATTTTTCTTAGTCAGGAACCATGTCCAGAATTGTCTGGCCGATTCCCCTGGCTGTTGGGTTATGTGGCTCAAGTCATCAGCATCCGGTGGCCGCACATAAGTGCCCTGGAAGTTGTCAAGAAATGCATCTTCCAGATCCTCCCAGCTGCCAACGGAATCTGCTGGCAAGCTATTCAGCCAATGCCGAGTTGGTCCTTTGAGTTTTAGTGGGAGGTACTTGATGGCATGTAGATCATCACCGCGAGCCATGTGGATGTGAAGGAGGAAATCCTCAATCCATACAGCGGGATCTGTTGTGCCATCGTATGATTCGATATTTACGGGTTTGAAACCCTTTGGGAATTCATGATTCATAACGTCATCAGTGAAGCATAGGGGTGTGCGACACCTCTGTGCCAGGCTATATCCTGACGTAGTTCATATGAGTCTTGTCTGCTGTATTCGGCCCGGCCAGATTTGCTCTTGGTGTATCCGACGTGACAATCATCGTCCCATGTGGGCGCACGTGCCCGTGTCCCATATATTGACCTTGCAATTTTTGCCTTACTGTCCAAGATGTCTCGCAGGTCCTCTATGTTGCCCCGGGCCTTAGTATTTTTGACTGAGTGGCAACGGGGTGCAGTCTGAACTTTAGGCTAAAACGCCTCTCTGGCTCGGCCGTGTAGTGGCCGGTCAGCCGCATCGTACACTGGTGAATGAGGTTTCAATGCTTCCTCCTCGAGGTGAGGTAGCAACCTGCGTTTTGGGTAACTTTTGGACGGGCGCTCGAGTTCATGCTCCTTGGCCGCAAGGACTTCGGTCCACCTGTCTGCTAGCAAGTCTTGATCGGCTTGAAGTTGTTGCTGTTTTTTCTTCAGGCTATTTGCCGTGGCCATAAGCCGCCGCTTGAAGCGCTCTTGCTCGACGGGGTCCTCAGGCACGCTAAACTCATCATCGCCGAGGCTCGCCTCGTCTTCGGAGAGAGGCATGTAATTGTCCTCCTCCGGTTCTCCATCTGCTGCGTGCTCTGGAGGGCTAGCTTGTTCGTCCTCTAGCTCTACACCGTGCTGGAGGGGATTGTTGTTGTCTTAGGCGCTATCCGGAGTGTTATTATCTCCTATGCCGGTATCACTGCTCTTGCTGTGGCGGGACTTAGAGCGGCGCCGCTGACGTCGGCGCTTGGGTTGCTTCTTGGAGGGGTCATCCTCCGATGTCTCATCGCCATTGGCATCTTTGGGGGTGTCCACCATGTATATATCATATGATGAGGTGGCGGTCCAGTGCCCCGAGGGCGGTGGATCCTGTTCATCTCCGGCTTCGTCGTCCATACCGTCGAAGTCTTCGGAGTCGAAGTCGAGCATGTCGGTTAAGTCGTCGACAGTGGCTACTAAGTGGGTGGTGGATGGGCAGCGAATTTCTTCGTCGTCCGCATCCCATTCTAGCCGGACATAGTTCGGCCAAGGTTCTCTTGACAGGGAGACAGACCTTAATGGATTTAGCACATCTCCGAAAGGTGAGTGCTGAAAGATATCCGTGGAGGTGAACTCCATGATCGGCGCCTAGTCGGACTCGACGGGCACGGATGTGAGCGGCTCAGAGTCCGTGGCCGGAGATGAATCCAGTGGTTCGGCGACACAGCTCTCGTAAGGGGTGAAGTCAGTATCCGGCTCTATCGCCACTGAGAGTGTGGCCTCCATGGCGGGGTCCATCCCTCCGCTCTCGGATGGCGCGACTTGCTCCAGATTGATGGACGGAGTAGTTGCGGATGCGATCTCCCGAACATTGTCCGACGGCAGAGTTGCGTCATGCTCGTCGCGACTGTGCGACGCGTCCGACATGGGCTCAAATCCGTCGAAGATCAAGTCTCCGTGGATGTCGGCCTTGTAGTTCAAGTTTCCAAATCTGACCTGATGGCCAGGGGCGTAGCTCTCGATATGCTCCAGATGGCCAAACGAATTGGCCCGCGGTGCAAAGCCGCCGAATATGAAGATCTGTCCGGGGAGGAAAGCCTCACCCTGGACCGCATCGCTAGTGATGATCGAAGGAGCCATCAAGCCTTATGGTGACGACACAGTGGAAGTGTGGAACTCTCAATGAAAGCACCAATGTCGGTGTCAAAACCGGCGGATCTCGGGTAGGGGGTCCCGAACTATGCGTCTAAGGCGGATGGTAACGGGAGGCAGGGGACACGATGTTTACCCAGGTTCGGGCCCTCTTGATGGAGGTAATACCCTACGTCCTGCTTGATTGTTCTTGATGATATGAGTATTACAAGAGTTGATCTACCACGAGATCAAAGAGGCTAAACCCTAGAAGCTAGCCTATGATATGATTGTATGTTGTCCTACAGACTAAAACCCTCCGGTTTATATAGACAGTGGAGGGGGCTAGGGTTACACAAGGTCGGTTACAAAGGAGGAGATATACATATCTGTATTGCCTAGCTTGCCTTCCACGCCAAGTAGAGTCCCATCCGGACACGGGACGGAGTCTTCAATCTTGTATCTTCATAGTCCAACAGTCCGGCCAAAGGATATAGTCCAGCTGTCCGGAGACCCCCTAATCCAGGACTCCCTCACTCACATTTTGCATCAAATTTTTGTGCCTCTATCCTCACCAAGCTACACCATAAGCTTTATTTGTGTAGGTGTCAGAAGTGACGAGATCGGTACCAATTGTGTTATTTCCTTGTTACATCATTGAGTGATCATTGATCCATTTTCAACATCGGTCAAGGTACATCTGGTATATTTCTCTCCTTCCTTCCACTCATATTTGCTCGAATCTTGTGATGGATATGCAAGGCATTTCATCCCCGGTCTTTAACTACAACGACGGCGCGAACAACTACATCACCAAATCATCAATCTTCGATCTATAATGACAAATGCAAGGTGCACAATCAAGATTGCGAGAGCTCATCGAAAACCTTGCCATCGACATATGCCACTCTGAGCTATGTACAAGAGACTACTTCGACAAAAAGCTTTCCGCACAAAAGGAGGAGAATGATGCAAGGATGGAGGAGATTCAGGCCTTGGTCAAGTCTACTTCCCCTTCATCATCTTCAAGGCGGCGGTGAGCAAGTCGATCATCTTCGGAGTGACCACACGATGCAAGTGCAATTCATCCATGTCCGCATCTACATGGTGACCATCATCATATTCGTGATACAAATCATCATGAAGGGCAAGTCAGCTCCAAGCATCATGTGCACGACGACGACGAACGACATCTACTACGAGCTCAAGTACGACAATGACACCATCATCATGAAGATGTTAGACACGCGCAAACCTACAAGACCCAACAAGCTCTACATCATGCTATGACCACACTTCATGAGCACAAGAGAAGACCGCGAGACAAGCACCACCAAGAGGATGCTATGGCTACCACCACCACCACATCGGCATCTTCGCAGTGCTATCAAGGCATCTTCGCCTTTGAATGTACGACATCTTTGCCTACTTCCCATGAGTTCGCCTACATCGACATCCTCAACAACATGGCGACCACCTACGAGCGAGGGCGACACTTCCATCTTCGGAAGCCCCTCAAGGAACATGGCCGAGCATCGGAATTTCCCTTCGGTCATGGAGACGAGCTACGAGGTGCCACATCATATGGGCCTCCAACAACAAGACAACGACAAGAAGGTCGAGCTAGGCCCATCCCCTTTGACTACGGTGACGAGCATGAACCTCTTCAACAACATCAAGACGGCGCCCATATTGGACTCAGACTCTGAGTCAAGCTACGAGACCGCACATGAGACATTATCTTTAGTCTCGAAGGAGAGTGATGTTTTGACACATCCTACGACATTCATATTTGGAGGCGTTATGGATGAGGAGGTTGAGCATGGGACTATCCCTTCAACTAAGAGTTGAGCATGGAGACATTTGCACCTACATCTCTCTGACACCTACATATGACGAGATGCCCCAATTCCCATGTGAGGAGAGCCACCACCACATGAGTGACATGAGTGACTCCACCATATGTGACATTGAGTGCATTTCCTATGAGATGATGAGTGTGACCACCACTAGCTCCACACTTGAGAGCATGCCACACATCCTATGTGAGGTTGAGAGCCATTTGAGTGACTCCACCAACCATACGAGTCAGAGCATCCAAGAGGGAGTGAGTGAGCCACATCACCTAGTGAGTGAGATAGTTAACACGGCATGTGAGACCACTATGATTTCTAATGACTTACCCTCTACTCTGAGTTTGTTTTCCCTTTTGTTGCTAGGTCTCCTACATGACGACATGCCTATCCTCGTGTCGCAGGAAACCACGGCCACCTATGGGACCAAGAGGCCCCTTGCTGGTTCGGCAGGGGGAAGACGCGTTGCACAAAGAGAAGATGAGCGTGGGGCAGCACGGCAGAGATCACACAAGCAATTTTACCCAAGTTTTGGGCCGCCACGAGGCGTAAAACCCTACTCCTGCTTTGGTGGATTGATTGCCTCGGGGCAGCAGCAACTACGCGCGTACGGGGGTGTGAGTTATCCAATCTTCTAACCCTTTCTATGGTTGCCATGGGCCTCCTTTTATAGATCAAGGGGTTACAACATTTGCAAAGTAGTCATTACGCACTAATAAGATAGCAAACAGTGCTATCATACCTAACTCTGGGGGCTGATAGGGTGCATTAAATGCACTGCTCAATGTCACATCGTTGGTTGCCTGGCAAGGCTTGCCGGGCTATCTTGCCAGCTCCGCGCCTGCTCGCTTGACACTTTGCAGGATGGGTGTCGTTGGTGGGTTTCTCCTTTAGAAAATGGATGCCATGTGGCGAATGGCTTCCACTTAATCACTTTGCGGCTTGACACCGCACTGATCGACGACGTGGGTCGTGGTAGAGTAGTTGGTGAGGTGGTTTTGCTTCCGTGAGCCCCGGCAGGCCCTGCCGGGGTGCTTTGGTTGTCTGTTTCTGGGGGTGGCCTCACCCCTCGCCGGGCTCGGCTGTCCGGCAAGGGAGGCTTTTCTCCCAATGATGTCCTGCTTCTTTGGTTTGATCTTGGTCCCTTTGATCTGCATGTTGGTCCTTCGAATCTCTGGGGTTCTTGCACTCTGATTTGGGCTGGTGCCTCAATCTTGTTCCCGCGCATGTGCACTGTTTGGGCAACAGACCCAGGGTTTGTTGCCCCGATAGAAGCCCCCAGGCCTGCTCTGAACGCATTGCCGAGCATCGTCGGGGTAGGGCCTAATAACTACACAAGCAAGAGTTGCTGAAGAAGCTGGTCTCTGGAGGTCTTCTTTGCTTCTTCATTAGCCTTGATTTCGGGTCAGTTTCCGGTTTCTCCACGCGTTGTGCGCAACGTTGTGGAAGAACTTCGATCGTGGCCTGCGGGTTCGCCCCGCCCCACGATCACGGGGCGGAATCTGCCATCCTACTTTCCTCCCATTTTGCATGCACCTGCCACGTGTTTCGCATGCATTGGGCGTGGCAGGTGGTGGATGCGAAGGGCACGGGGAGGAGTGCCATGGATGAAAACCAAGCGCCGATGGTTGGATCAGAGGGTCGGCCTCGACTCTCAGAGTCATAGAGGGTGCAGAGAAGCCGTATTGGAGGAGCGGGGCGGCCATTTCCCATACGAGGAGCCAGCCCCTGCCCCGTCCCCCTATAAAAAGGGACTGGGGCGGCGCTTCTCTGCACACACTTCTCCTTCTTCTTCTCTGCAACCCTTCCCTTCTAGCCATGGTGAGAGGGCGAGGGTGCAGCGGTGTCCCGGCGGCAGCGATGAGGGCTTCTACTCGACAGCGCATCCCTCCTCCCTCGGATCCTGCGGTGGCGGAACCGGCCATGAGGGGAGGAGGAAGGGGGCGAGACCGAGGTCAAGGTCGCCACGACGCTCGAGGAGGAGGAGGGCGGCGTGGCACCTTGGCTGCGCCTCCTCTGGCGGTTCCTCCTCCGATGGAAGGTCACGTCGGGGATCAACCTCGGGAGTTCATCATTAGGTTATACAAGCCCTTGTGTGGTCATCTTCGCCTCCCAACTCCCTTCGCCTGGGAGATGGAGCTCGAGCAACCGCACGCTCTGCAGCTGCACATGAGTGGTTGTGGGAATAGAGGTATGAGGGTTGACGTCGGCTTCCCTGCCCCTCATGTAATGTACCTCCGCCATGGGTGGAAGACCTTTGCCCGTGCCCACGGCTTCTCAAAGGGGCACGTTCTCAAGTTCAAATTAATGGATAATGGCTTGCTCTCTGTCAAGATCTTCGGGCGCTCAGGAGGTCGCTTAGGGTGCTACGTGGAAAGCTCGACCGACGATGAAAGCTCCTCCTCAAGCGAAAGCGACGAGGAGGATAGTGACGGTGATGACGACGACCGCGGGCGGGGGAGCGACGAATCTGACTCCAGATGATCGCCGCCCGCACCATCTTCATCAGGCAGCAGCACCATCATATGCATCCGCATCTTCTCCCCGGCAATGTGATTTGCCGGGGAGTTGGATCTGGAGGTGCGGATGGTGCTCCCGGGCCCCTCCAGCAATCCTCCAGCTCGACCCCGGCAGACTTCCTCTCGGGCTGCAGCTCCATTAGCCCTGCCAAGTCCTGCTGGCCCTGGTGGCACTGGTCGACGGGGCCGCTTCCGCTGTGATCTCAATTGAGGCATTCCCTCGTGCTCCCGTTCCCGTCAGGCTACCTCTCCTGGAGCCCGAGGGGAGCGGGCTGGGCTCCCGCCCAGGTGCTCCTTTTGCCCTCCTCGCCTTCGACGGTCGTGCCTAGGAGGAGAGGGACAATAAAGAGCATTACGGAGCACTTATCTTTTTTCAATCTTAAACCTGTCAGTACTTGCCAAATTTAATTCAAATAATGTAATCTCTCGAGTCCATGTTTGTGTTCTGTAATGCTTGTACTTGTATTAGCATATTAATGCAAAATATGAACCTTGCCGGGAACCCATGCATGTGTATGTCCATGCAGAGGCGAGATGCCTCTTTAATATAAATAATCGAGTTTTTCCCCGGCAAGCTATCCTATGGGTACCCTTTTTGTCTACCGGAGAGCTGTGTCTGTCGAGGAACAGACAAAAGGACCAACCCCCCGCCAAGTTCTTTTTACCATAGGCCACTGCGACCATCCTGACCAAAGCAATGTTCGAGTCATGGATGGGAGCACCTAAGTCACAAAAGAGTGGCGAGGCTTTCTTATGCACAAGTTATAGCTTACAGAACAATAACGGACAAGAGGTAGAACTTATCTGGCTGGCTTGCCAGGGATCGTTGTGCCGGGCAATCTCCTCATCTCCATGTCAAAGCCAAGTTTATGGTAGGAACTTGCAGCTTCATGCCGATGAGAATGAATGCAGTATGCGATCCTATCTATATGCATATGCAGATGCTCATGAAATGCTTATGCAGTGGTCTTGGAATGCTCATGCATGCATGCAGATCTTGGTCGGGGCCCCCCTACAATGCTTCTTTATTTTCTATTGCACAGGATCATCGCCCTGGCTTTGTACAAGGGGTTACATGCCGCTGAGACAAGGCCTGTACAAAAGCGTGGCTGCCGGGCAAGGCCCGACAGCCGTGCCTTATGGGTAGAACTTGTGGAGATGCTCAATATTCCATGAGTTTTGCAACTAAGTGCCATCTCCGGTCTCCAGATGGACTGTGCCCGGTCTGGTGACTCGTACTACTGGGTAAGGGCCTTCCCACTTTGGTGACAACTTGTTTGAACCCTTGGAGGACTGAACGCACCTAAAGACAAGGTCACCTTCCTCAAAACACTAGGTGTGAACCCTACGGCTGTGGTAGCAACACAGGGCTTGCTGATAGCATGCAGCACGCGTAGCAGCCCAGAGACGGTTCTCCTCGAGTAGCACAGCGTCATCACGTCGGTGCTCAACTTGCGCTACTTCATCGTAGGCAAGCATTCGAGGGGACCCGTAAATGAGTTCCGTGGGGATAACTGCTTCTGCCCTGTAAACCAGGGAGAAGGTAGTCTGCCCGGTAGCTCGGTTTGGTGTTGTTCTGAGGGACCAGAGAACTACCGACAGCTCCTCGATCAACCTCGTGCTGTGCTTCTGCAGCGTATCAAAAGTTCTTGTCTTGAGTTCGCGCAGCACTTCAGCGTTTGCCCTCTCAGCTTGTCCATTGCTCTGGGGGTGTGCCACAGAGGCAAATGAGATCTTGCATCCGAGGGCATGAACATATTGCATGAAGGCGCGGCTCGTGAACTAGGTGCCATTGTCGGTGATGATCCTTGCCGGAACTCCAAAACGACACACTAATTCTTTCAAGAACTTGATAGCTGACTGAGCGGTCACCTTTCTCACGGCAGTCACTTCCAGCCACTCTGTAAACTTGTCGATGGCAACGAACAACAATTCAAAGCCCTCGATTGCTCGGGGGAAGGGCCGAGGATATCGAGCCCCCAGACGAAAAATGGCCATGATAGAGGGACTGTTTGAAGAGCTTGGGCAGGCAGGTGTGTTTTCTCGGAATCGAACTGGCAGGCTTCACATTTCATTACTAGCTCGACCGCATCTTGGAGGGATGTGGGCCAACTAGTGCCCTTGATCCAATGTGGGAGATGCACATCCCTCTGTGAATCTCAGCCATTAGTTCCTTTCCTTCTTCCCGGCAGACACACTTCAATTTCATATTGTTGGGCCTCCTTTTGTACAGAGTGTCATCGACAAACTGATACATGGCCCTCCGGGCTACTTTTTCAGCTTCATCTTGGTCGCCGGGAAGCTCTCCGGTTTGGAGAAAGTGGACAATGTGCCTTGCCCAAGTTGGAGCCTGGGGCTCCGCAACAAGGACTAGCGGCACCTCCTCTGCTGCGGGAGCACCAGCCTCGTTCGCGGGGTCCATGGGCCCGGCTGGAGGGGGTGGCCCGGCAGGTTGTGAGGTGTTGTTTCTGGCAGGGTCTCTACCGGGAGCGGATGACCGACTCTACCGGGAGAGGCTTACCTTAGTCCAACTTTCTCCTCTTCTAGGCCATTGTTGCTGGGGATACGGAGGACTGAGTGAGATGGGGAACAAAAGTCCCTGGTTCCACAGGAAGCTTCTGTGTAGCACACTTTGACAGATGATCAGCTATGTTGTTTTCCGCACGGGGTACGTGCTATGTTTGCAATCCTTCAGAGCGCTCCTCCAATCTCCTCACTTTCTTGACGTATGCCTCCATCGATGGACTTTGGTAATATTTGTTGACTTGTCTCACCACAAGCTGTAAATCTCCTCGAATGAGCAGCTTCTTCATTCCCAATTCAGCTCCAATCCTGAGCCCGGCAAGGAGCCCTTCATACTCGGTTGTATTGTTGGTGGCTTCTTCACGGGCAAAATGCATTTGAATGACGTACTTCAAGTGCTCCCTGGAGGGGGCGACAAGAAGCACGCTAGCTCTTGCACCTTGTAGGGGAAAAGCACCATCAAAATACATAATCCATTCTTGGGGCAACTCCTTGCCGGGGATAACTGTCTCTGTCGCTTCCTCGTCAGGGGTTGGTGTCCAGTCTGCAATAAAATCTGCCAACGACCTGCTCTGAATAGTTGATGTGCTCTCAAACTTCAAACCAAAGCTGGATAACTCCAAAGCCCACTCCACTATTCTGTCGGTAGCCTCAAGGTTTCGGAGTATCCGTTGCAACGGGAAACGAGTGACAACTGTGATCTCATGGGCTTGGAAGTAGTGACGCAGTTTCCTTGAGGCCATGATGAGACCAAAAATTAACTTTTGCACGCCGGCGTACCTCGATCTAGCCCCCTATAACAGGGAGCTAACGAAGTACAATGGGCGCTGCACCACTTTCTTTCTCGCCGCATCCTGGGGGTTGCTCTCGTTGTCGTGCTCCTCGTTGTCCTGATCTTTCTCTGACTCTGCCGGCTTCTGCTCACTCTCTGCCTCATCCACTTCTCGCTGTGTTACCACGGCTGCACTGACCACTTGATTGGTTGCCGCCAAGTACAGCAACAACGGCTCCCAGGGTTTGGGAGCAACCAAGGTAGGCACAAAGGACAAGTAGGCCTTAAATTCTTGCAAAGTTGCATCTGCTTCTGGGGTCCACTTCGTAGGGCATGCCTTCTTCAAAATTTTGAAGAATGACAGGGTGTGCTCGGCAGACTTGGAGATGAATCTGCTTAGCGCGGCAACACACCCTATCAGACACCTCACATCCTTAACTGTCCCTGGTGCTTGGAACTGCTCGATAGCTTTGATCTTGTCGGGGTTGGCTTCGATCCTGTGGTGGGATACGAATAACCCAAGCAACTTGCCGGAGGGAACACCAAACACACACTTCTCTGGGTTGAGCTTCAGATTGATCTTGCGCAGATTATCAAATGTCTCCTCCAAATCCTGAATAAGGGTGGCACTATCCTTGGTCTTGACCACAATATCGTCCATATAGGCTTCTATGTTTCTGTGCAACTGTGGCTCAAAACCAATCTGGATTGCCCTTGCAAAAGTGGACCCGGCACTCTTTAATCCAAATGGCATGCGGACAAAGCAGTACGTACCACATGGAGTGATGAACGACGTCTTCTCTTCATCTTCCTTGGACATGAAGATTTGGTGATATCCAGAGCATGTGTCCAGAAATGAGAGCAAATCACAACCTGTAGTGGAATCCACAATCTCGTCGATATGCGGCAAGGGAAATGGGTCTTTCGGGCAAGCCTTGTTGAGATATGTGAAATCTATACAAAGCTGCCACTTCCCGTTAGCCTTCCGAACTACTACTTGATTTGCCAACCACGTAGGATGCAGCACTCCTCTGACCAAACCAGCTACCTCAAGTTTCTTGATCTCTTCTGCAATGAACCGCTGCCTCTCCAAGGCCTTCTTCTGAACTTTCTGCTTGACAAGTCGGGCATGTGGGCAGACAATAAGGTGGTGCTCGATTACCTCCTTGGGAACATCAGGGATACCAGATGATTGCTAGGCAAACACATCGATATTTGCCTGCGGGAAGGCAATGAGCATGCTTTCCTATTTGTCATCGAGGTTGGCACTGATAGTGAAAGTACCATCAACGCCAGCCAGCCCTGCCGGAACCTTCTTCACTTGGGGTGCAACGACCTTGGATCTCTTGTTGTTAGAACACTCCGGCACATCGTCAATGGGTGTCGTGCACTCGGTGGGGCCATGCTTCCCGGACTCTTTGCCGGAGCTCCTACAATCTCTCTTATTTCCTTTACTTTCCTTGTCAGGAGCTCGCGCTGTCTCTGCCGCGACCGTGTCCCGGCACATCTTGTCCACACAAATAATTTCATCCTTCTCACCTGATGGGATGGTGAGGACTCCTAGTGGCCCAGGCATCTTCAAGGTGTTATAGGCGTAGTGGGATGCCGCCATGAACTTAGCCAGGGCCGGGCGTCCAACAAATCCCATTGTATGGCAGGGGAAGATCAACCACATCAAACACAATCCTCTCAGTCCGGTTGTTTAGTTCTCCCCCAAACGTTACCAGCAACATGATCTTTCCCTTAGGATGGCTCCTGTCGGGATTAACTCCTTGAAACGTGCCAGTAACCTCTAGCTCTTCATCTCCTATTTGAAGTATGCTGATAACTGCCGGGGAAATCAGATTCAACCCGGCCCCGCCATCCACCAACATCATTGTGACCTTGAGGTTGCGAATTGTTGGGGAGACCAACAACAACAAACACCCTACCGCAGCGGTACCACTAGGATGGTCCTTGTCGGTGTCAAAACCGGCGGATCTCGGGTAGGGGGTCCCGAACTGTGCGTCTAAGGCGGATGGTAACAGGAGGCAGGGGACACGATGTTTTACCCAGGTTTGGGCCCTCTTGATGGAGGTAAAACCCTACGTCCTACTTGATTTATTCTTGATGATATGAGTATTACAGGAGTTGATCTACCACGAGATCGAAGAGGCTAAACCCTAGAAGCTAGCCTATGGTATGATTGTATCTTGTCCTACAGACTAAAACCCTCCGGTTTATATAGACACCGGAAAGGGCTAGGGTTACACAAGGTCGGTTACAAAGGAGGAGATATACATATCTGTATTGCCTAGCTTGCCTTCCACGCTAAGTAGAGTCCCATCCGGACACGAGACGAAGTCTTCAATCTTGTATCTTCATAGTCTAACAGTCCGGCCAAAGGATATAGTCCGGCTGTCCGGAGACCCCCTAATCCAGGACTCCCTCAGTAGACCAGGCTTCAATGATGATGAGTCCGGCGCGCAGTGTTGTCTTCGGCATTGCAAGGCAGTTTCCTTCTCCGAACGCATCACAGAAGAATATGAATACAAGGATAGTGTCCGACCATGCAAAATAAGTTCCACATACCACCATAGAGAGAATAATATTTCCACAAATCTTAATCTGCTGACACGTTTTGGCAGCATGACATCATGCCATGGCTTGGTGATTATTCGAACCGTTTTTTTAACCAGCTCCACACATAACACGAGGCGGTTTCTCGACACGTCTTGTCAAAGCAGAGATCATGTTCCCCTAATTACGGGATTCTCATCAATACGGTCGTGGGTAACCCAACCGTGTCTAGGACTCCTAGATTATAGGCAAGTCCCAAACGACTACAGAGAGGACGCTTGATATTCACCCTCTTTATAAAGGGACAAGGCTTTTACTTTTTTCCCTCCCGTGCTCAATCGAATCCTTCCCCCGCCTCGAGTTCTAACACCCAAAGCCCAGGTCAGGTGCTTCGGACCTTCAATCATGTACGGATCTAGCCTTCAAGGCCGGTGGATGCCCTCCTCCGTTATGGAAGAGGGTATCAAGAAGTTGAGGGAGGCCAGATACCTGACCACCGAAATTTCGCATAGGCTGCCTGCCCGAGGGCAGGTCGTCCCTACTCCCGAACCAAACGAGAATGTTGTGTTCATCTCCCACTTCCTCCGAGGCCTACGCCTCACCATGGATCCCTTTGTTAGGGGTTTGATGTTCTATTACGGGCTAGATTTCCATGATCTAGCCCGGACTCCTTTCTCCACATCTCGGCATTTATTGTCGTATGTGAGGCCTTCCTCCGCATTACCCCTCACTTCGCCCTGTGGCTCAAGACCTTCGACGTGAAGCCGGAGATGGTCGAGGGGTAGCACGCAGCGTGCGGAGGCGCATTAATAAGCAAGATCGTTGGAGCTTCATGGCCAAAGGGTCCCTTTCCAGAGGTGTCCGGATTATGGCAACGGGAGTGGTTTTACATCACAGCTCCTAGAAGTGCCAAGTGGGTGGCTGCCCCTGCTTTCCGCTCAGGCCCTCCACCACAACTGATGTCATGGATTAGCAGAGGGCTGAGCTGGGGTCCAGCCAAGGACGTGCCTATACTGCAGAGCCGCATTCAAGATCTCTTCGAAGGAAATTTCAGTCTGGTTACGGTGGTGCAAGTCATGCTGGTTCGTCGAGTCCAGCCTTGCAAACGCCGGCCCCTCCGCATGTGGGAGTTCAACCCAGAAGGGCCGCACACTATTTAGAATTTCCTCGGCCTGACACACGAGGAGATGTACAAATCATTCTTCGGACCCCAAATAGAGTGTCTGGATACTACCGAGGACGTGGGCCTGAGCAGCAACCGTACCGCCGACCAAGTAAGTAATCCTTTAGACGAACACACCTCTTTCATTTACCATGACGTCATTATGAGAAATCGCTCTTTGACTAGGACCGGCTAACAAGGGCGAAGATGATTTGGTGTTCGGCCCCCCTTCCTGAGGGTTTGGAGAATCCGGTACTGGAAAAGATGGTCGAGCTAGCACCTTGCCCGGAGCCCTCAAAGGAAGATAAAGGGGGAATAATGAGGTCGAAAGAGGGCCCCCATCGCTACTAATTCCAACCGAGGGAATGAGTGCCTCTGTGAAGGAGGATAACCAAGGTGAAGAATCTGACCATCTCTCGCTTCGGGGAAGGAAGAGGACTGCCTCTGAAGATCCGGAAACCAAGGCTTCCAAACGGGAGAAGAAGTCTCCACCAGAGGGTCCCGCCTTGGAGGGTGCTCTTGCCGCAAAAAGTCCGTGCGAGGATCATCCCTCCAACGAGCTGTAAGTAATCAAAAGTACTTTAATAGTGGAGATATACTACCTTACCTCTAAGGAAAATAACCGAAGCGTTTATCTTGTAGTTCGGATCTTAGCCCTTCTCAGCAGAGCTCGTCTTCCGGGATCTTCTTCCGGAGATGATGGAGAGCGAAATGCCTCCCCCGGACTCCCCTGCTCAGGAAGCGGGCGACCTTGAAGTGTCGTCACGGAGGGCCTCTCCGGATCCGGTGAGGCCAGAAGATAATCCTATAGTCACCCGAAGTCACCAGCGTCCGACTCTCGAAGAGAGCAAACAAAAGAGTCCGGCACCGTCTGGTATGCGGTCGAACGTACTGAGGGAGCTGTTGGAGCAAGCGGCCATCTCAGAAGAACACCGTACGTTGATGGGTATGGTGATGGAAAGAATTTCGTCCGCCGAAAGCGGATTGCATGAAGCCTTTATGAGTCTACTAACGGGCTTTGAGGTACGTGAAATGGTATACTTTTTGATAGTATCGCACATTTTTAGGTGTGCCCTGTGTAGATAGTAGCCCCTGAGACTCTGGTTGCCGTCGAGAACGGCGGCAAACAGAGGATCGTAGTCCCAGGTAATAACCAAACCGCCTTTATGTGCAGGTGGTGGAAGCTCCGGTGGCTAGCCGGACTAATGAGTTTGCCGAACTAAAGCGGCAACTGGATGCGGCAGATGCCGACATCGAGCTTGTTAACAAGCGGCTTGACGAGGCACAGGGTAAGTAGTTTTTTCTGTTGAATGTCACATAGTAAGAGCAGCATGATGCCAGTATCTTTAATATGTTGTGACTGCAGATGGAGCTGCCACCGTGGAGACCCTTCGGGCGGAACTTGCCCGAGCCAAAGAACAAGCAAGGAGTAGTAATGCGGCTGCATTGAAGGCGGCCGAAGAGTTGAGAGACGAGAAGGCCGCGCATTGTGAGAGCAAAGAGAAGATGGCCAAGATGGCTGTAAAGTTAAAAGACACGGCCGACCGTTGCCAGTTCCTTGAAGAAGAAAACCGAGCAAAGGCGCCGGGCCTTGAAAAGGCCAAGGCCACGATGGCGACCAAAGACACCCGCTCTGCTATGAGGGCGAAGAAGGAGGAGCTGCATGAAGCCGGGGATATTGCGGCTAGGAAGCCCTTTATGCTGCGCAGGAAGTTCGGAGATCCATGGTATGCCCCTCTGGATCGGCTGTGGAGTTCGACAGACGCATATATGGACTTGGCGGCGAGCACTGTCGATGCGGCCGAATACTTCCGAGATCAAATAGATCGTGAAGTGGACAAGCTTCTCTGGTCGCAATTTAACGTTCTAGAGTGTTCGCTTCCCTTGACTGATCAGCTAGCCGAATGGGCCGAACTCAATAGATTGTCTGGACTCGCCATGAGGTCCGTCGTAGATCATCTGTGGCCGGAAAAACCGAAGCCGAACAGCTATTTCAGCTTAGTGCAGCAGTTCCTTGGAGCGGTGCCGCGCATCGATGCGATGAAGAGGTCGGCGTGTATAGATGGCTCACGGATGGCCCTTGCCCGTGTCAAAGCATACTGGGCGGATATGGATGCTACCACTGTTGTGGCGCAGGGTTCGGCCATAGGCCGAGTGGCTGCCGAGCACTATTTCGAAGAAGTTCTCGAGGGTGCTCGTTTGATAGAGGCCCAGTGCTCGAAGAATATTATGTTTGAGTGACATGTATTCCCATTGTAAAAACAATGTTTTTATGAAATTTATCAAGGCTGTATTTATACTTTTGCCCGAAAGTAATATGATGCCTCTTGTGCGGCCATTTATGTATACATGTGTATAACCTGAAAGATTACAGTCGTTGGCTTCAGGCCCCACGCATATAATGCGGGGGTGTTCGCAGAAGACGCGTATTCACACTTAATCCAACGCCTTGGTCCTAATAAGGAGGTGATGGCACAGCGAACTAGGCAACCGGACTATAATGCTTTAACACTTTCACTTAGCCATGGAAGTTTGACAGTGGGGCTACTATATAGCCCCTGGTGGCTCCGCACTCATCCGAATTCGGGGTGCGTACATGCCTGGCCGGGAAACGGCCCTTCGTTAAGGCAGAGGAATTCTAACATTCCGATAGGTCATCGAGTGGTTGACCAGTCTCACGCTATATCATGACAGTCAGTTTTCGGCTTTCTCTACTGAGGTGCTCGTCCGGATGAACCAGGGCACAATCGCAGTAGTTCTCCTGGTGCCGCCTTAGCCGATAGAGCGGAACGTAAGGCAGCAAAACACAGGAGCCGGGTAAACCCAACATTTGACCAAAGACATGATTCGGAGCTGATGCATATAAGGCCAAACTCGCGACGTCGAACACTCCCTAAGCTATTCGGTCTTTATGGTGTAAACCGGGCCTAAACAGTGCCCTTTGTAAGAAGCCCCTGGTGTCCAGGTACATGCATTATTCTGACGTGGCCACATGCCAAGACGTCAGCATCCTTCTCAGTAGTACTGAGAATCCGAGGGATGTGTATCAACAAGAGACAGTAACAAAGGTTTACACAGGGTCTTAATCTAAAAAGAATCCTTGGAATGGGTCCCTGCTGCATGTCTGCGCCTGTGTCTCCGTTGTGCCATATCCTGGACGGGTGTAGCACGATGGTCATCTGTAAAAGAGAGGAACTTAGGTGAAAAGTTGCCGTGCAAAATGGTAGGTTTAAAGAACCATGTATAATTCGAGATGAGTAAAAATTGCCACTTGTCTGCGCGCGTTGAGCCCCTTGTATTTGCAATAGGGGTGTGGCCATCAAACCTGTATGAATTACATATAGCTGCGTCGGACTCGTCTAACCGTGTTCGTATTCTTGACGACCTATCGAATGCTTTAGTTGGTGAGGCCGCGTTAGTGTCCGGCTGCCAAGGCAGCCGCACTCTCTTCGGTGCACAGGGATCGCTCAGTATTTCCATTTACTGTAATGACGCCACGTGGACCAGGCATCTTAAGCGTGAGGGAAGCGTAATGTGGTATTGCATTAAAGCGAGCGAAAGCTTCGCGTCCAAGTAGTGCTTGATAGCCACTTTGGAACGGAGCAATGTGGAAGGTTAAATTTTCACTACGGAAGTTATCGGGGAAGCCGAATATAACCTCTAGTAGCAGGGAGCCCGTGCAATGAGCCCCTGGGCCTGGCGTTACTCCTTTGAAGGTAGTATTGCTGTGGCAAATTTTCATTGGGTCTATCCCCATTTTGCGGACTGTGTCCTGATATATCAGGTTTAGACTGCTGCCACCGTCCATCAGGACTCGTGTGAAGAGGTATCCGTGAATTATTGGGTCTAATACCAAGGCAGCCCATCCTGCACGCCGGATACTTGCTGAGTAATCCCGATGGTGGAAAGTGATCGGTTGAGACGACCAGTGGCAGGACTCCACGGTGATAGGCCCTTGGGCATATTTCTCTAGGAGTGCCGCTTTGTTTCTCCCCTTGATCATGTGTAACACGTTTACTGTTTTGACTTCTGGTGGAAATTTCTTTTGTTCCCCAGTGTCTTGCTTGAGAGGCTCATCCTCGTCTTTGCTTGGAGTATCCTCCCCCTTGTGTACGGCGTTGAGCTTGCCTGACTGCTTGAAGACCCAACATTCTCTGTGGGTATGATTAGCGGGTTTACCAGGGGTGCTATGGATCTGACATATTTGGTCCAGAATTTTGTTTAGGCTAGACAGTTCGTCTCTGCTACTTTTAGGGGGCGGCTTTTGCTGACCTGGCCGAGAGCTTCTGAATCCGGCATTTACCGCCGTGCTCTTCGGGTTGTCTTCTTTATTTCGGCGCTTATTATTTTTGTTGCATTGTGATTTCCCGTTTCCATCTCTAACTTCGGGTGTACTTGGGTCGCTGGTGCTGCATCGGGCTAGCCAGCTGTCCTTGCCCGTGCAAAAGCGGGTCATGAGGCTTGTTAATGCTGCCATTGTTCTCGGCTTTTCTTGGCCGAGGTGTCTGGCAAGCCATTCGTCTCGGACGCTGTGTTTAAAAGCTTCCAAGGCTTCGGCGTCCAGACAGTCGACTATTTGGTTCTTTTTAGTAAGAAACCTGTTCCAAAGCTTTCGGGCTGACTCTCCGAGCTGTTGAGTTCTATGACTTAAATCGTCCCCATCCAAAGGTCAGACATAAGTCCCTTGAAAATTTGCCCGAAAAGCGTCTTGGAGCTCTTCCCAGCTTCCAATGGAGCTTTCGGGGAGGCTTTTAAGACAGTGCCAAGCTGGCCCTTTGAGTTTGAGGGGTAAATACTTAATGGCATGGAGATCATCTCCTCGAGCCATATGGATATGGAGGATATAGTCCTCAATCCAGACCCCAGGGTCTGTTGTTCCGTCGTATGCCTCTATGTTTACATGTTTGAATCCCCCTGGAAATTCATGGTCCAACACCTCGTTAGTGAAACATAGGGGGTGTGCGGCACCCCTGTATCTGGGTGTACCGCGTTGTTCGGATGTTTGTTGTGTTGCATCGTATGTTGGAGCGCACTTGTGTGGTCCATAGATGGATCTGGTTGCGCCGTCCTTTTGATGCGAGCCCTCGCGTGGATCGCGTATTGGCTTATGTGCGGTGTTGCTTGCCGCTCTATGTTGGCCGTGAGGTCGTCTATCCGGCCAGATGGCCGTTTTAATTTTTGGTTGTGGGGGATCTAAGGCCTCCTCATCGAATTCAGGTAGCAACTTTCACTTCGGGTAGCTCTTGGTGGGGCGATTACTGCTGTACTTCGCTGTTGTGTTGAGTACTTTACTTCATCTGATTCTGAGTGTGTCTTGCGCAGCCTTGAGCCTTTGCTTCTACTTTTCTAGACTCCTCGCAGTGGCAACAAGCCTTTGACGGGCATTCTATTGCTCCGGGTGTCTGTCCGGTGTGATGTCGTCCGGACTATTATCTTTGACAGAGTCGGGTTGTTCGGTTTGATTCTCCGTGTTGCCGTGGTCCGGCGATGGTTCACCCTGCTCTAACGCTGGGTCTATATGATCGTTGTTTCTGGCGAGGCGGGATTTGGAGCGGCGCTTACGCCGCCGCTTTGACTGCTTCTCAAGGGGACAACCCTTCGTTGCGTCCTTCCGTTCCTCGTCGTCGTTTTCTTTTGGTGTGTCCACCATGTATACGTCATGTGATAAAGTGGGCGTCTAGTGCCCTGTGGGCAGTAGTTCCTGTTCGTCTCCTGCATCGTCGTCCATACCGTCGATGTCTTCGGAGTCGAAGTCGAGCATGTCGGTTAAGTCGTCGACAGTGGCTACTAAGTGGGTGGTGGGTGGGCGGCGAATTTCTTCGTCATCCGCATCCCAATCCTGCCGGACATAGTTCGGCCAGGACTCTCCTGGCAAGGAGAGAGACTTTAATGAATTCAGTATGTTGCCGAAGGGCGAGTGCTGAAAGATATCCCCGCAGGTGAACTCCATGATTGGCGCCCAGTCGGATTTGATAGGCACGGGCGCAGGCGGTGTCGTGGATCTAAGACTGACAGTAGAATGGGGGGTAAGTATGAGGAGGCAAGATCCTAGCTATGGAGGAGTTGTACGCACGAGTTTTACGAGTTCAGGCCCTTCACGGAGGAAGTAACAGCCCTACGTCTCGGTGCCCTGAGGCAGTCAACTGGATTATATGAGTGTGTGTTTACAAAAGTGCGAACCCCTGTCCCAGAGGAGGAGGGTGGCTTATATAGAGTGCGCCAGGACCCCAGCTCCCCTCCGTTACACAGGGTTCAATGTTCATAAAGGAGGGGCGTTACTGGTAACGCCTGCAGTAAAGTGATATAAGTGCCCATAAAGCTATGGTTTAAGTCTTGACCATTGCAGAGTGGAGAGTTTCTCATCTTCTGGTGGTTGAGTGTCTTCAGGGTGGTCGAGTGAGCGCATCTTCATGGTTGAGTGGACGATGGTTTCTCTTCGACTGCTTCTGATTCTTTGCAGAGATGTCCTTGGGGAGGGTATGTCGGACAGGTCCATGACCCTACCCTAGGTACATAGCTTCATCAACCCAAGCGCCTGCTGCGTGTTTGAGATCACGCATCAGTCGGGGTTTCAATCCTTTGAGAATTAGGCCATTGGCTCTTTCTGCTTGTCCGTTTGACTGCGGGTGAGCGACCGAAGCATAGTCGACTCGAGTGCCCTGAGAGGTGCAGAAAGCTCTGAATTCATCGGAGTCGAAGTTCGACCCGTTGTCCATGATGATGTTGTGTGGGACTCCATATCTGAACGTCAATTCTCTGATAAAACTGACAGCGGTGCTAGCATCAAGGTTCTTGATAGGTTTTGCTTCGATCCATTTGGTAAACTTGTCGACTGCAACGAGCACATGAGTGAAGTCGCTCCTGCCAGTTCTCAGTGGTCCAACCATATCCAGTCCCCAAACATCAAGGGCCAGATGAGGGGATGGTCTTCAGAGCAGACGCTGGCTTGTGGGACATGTCGGAGTAAAATTGGCAGCCTTCACATCTGTCGACTATATCTTTCGCCATTTCATTTGCTCATGGCCAATAGAACCCAACTCGGTATGCTTTAGCCACGATGGCCTAGGAGGACGCATGATGACCACAGGTCCCCGAGTGGATGTCATTGAGGATCATTCGACCTTCTTCTGGTGTTATGCATTTCTGATCGACTCCAGTCATGATTTCCCTGAACAGGTGCCCTCTTATCACAGTAAAGGCCTTGGATCGACGAACGATCTGTCGAGCCTCTTATTCATCCTCTGGGAGTTCTTTCCTGAGGATGTACGCAATGTAGGGCACTGTCTAGTCGGGAGTAATGGCCATAACCTCCATGATCAGGTCGACCACGGCTGGGACCTCGACTTCAGTCCGATCTGTGGCGCTCTTAGGTTGTGGGGGTTCTTCATTAAAAGGATCTTCCTGAACTATCGGCGAGTGGATATGCTCCAAAAATACATTGCTGGGAATGGCTTCTCTCTTGGAACCTATCTTTGCCAAATCGTGGCTGCTTGATTTTTCAGTCGGGGTATGTGGTGGAGTTCTAATCCCTCAAACTTCTTCTCGAGCTTTCTCACTGTGTTGTAGTAACCAGTCATGGCTGGGCTTCTGACGTCCCACTCCTTCATCACTTGATTAACTACCAAATCTGAGTCGCCATAGACCATGAGGCAACGGACGCCAAGTGAAATGGCCATGCGCAACCCATACAGGAGTGCTTCATATTCTGCTTCGTTGTTGGAGGAATCAAAGTGAATCTGGAGGACATATCTGAGCATGTCTCCTTGCGGGGATACCAGAACTACTCCAGCACCAGAACCGTTTAGCATCTTGGATCCATCAAAGAACATGGTCCAGTGTTCAGAGTGAACTTGAGTCAGCAGTTGCTGTTCGATCCACTCGGCGAGGAAATCTGCTATTGCTTGGGACTTGATAGCTTTCTTTGCCTCAAACTTGATATCCAGGGCAAGGAGTTCAATCGCCCATTTGGCCACTCGACCGGTTGCATCTCTGTTGTGCAGGATCTCTGACAATGGAGCATCGCTGACGACTGTAATAGAGTGATCTGAGAAATAGTGTGCAACCTTCTTCGTGGTCATGTAAATCCCATAGACAAGCTTCTGATAATGAGGATATCTCTACTTTGACGGGGTCAGGACTTCAGAAATATAATAAACTGGGCGTTGAACCTTATAAGCTTTTCCTTCTTCTTCCCACTCGACCATAAGTAATGTACTGACGACTTGTCCAGTGGCTGCTATATAAAGCAGTAGAGGCTCTTTGCTGATTGGAGCAGCAAGCACCGGCTGGGTGGAAAGCAGGGCTTTTAGCTCTGCAAACGCTGCATCAGCTTCTGGGGTCCACTCGAACTTGTCTGATTTCTTCATCAGTCGGTAAAGAGGCAGCGCCTTTTCACCGAGGCGAGAAATGAATCGACTTAGGGCCGCCAAGCAACCAGTAAGCTTCTAGACATCATGTACATGCACAGGGTGTTTCATTCGGAGTATAGCACCCACTTTCTCTGGGTTAGCATCGATCCCTCGTTCGAAAACGAGGAAACCGAGTAATTTTCCGCCTGGAACTCCAAACATGCACTTTGATGGATTGAGCTTGATATCATACCTTCTGAGGTTGGCAAAGGTTTGAGCAAGGTCAGTCAGTAGGTCCGAACCTTTACGAGACTTGACCACAATGTCATCCATGTATGCTTCCACATTCCGACTGATCTGAGTGACCAGGCACTTCTGAATCATCCGCATGAATGTGGCTCCGGCGTTTTTCAAACCGAATGGCATTGTGACATAACAGAAGCACCCAAACGGGGTGATAAACGCTGTCTTTATTTCGTCGGGTCCATACAGACGGATCTGGTGGTACCCGGAGTAGGCGTCCAAAAAGGACAAATGCTCACACCCTACAGTCGAGTCGACTATCTGGTCGATGCGAGGGAGAGGAAAGTGATCTTTCGGGCAGGCCCAATTGATATGCTTGAAATCGATGCACATGCGAAGTGAGTCGTCTTTCTTTGGGACCATGACAACATTGGCTAACCACTCGGAGTGGTAAATCTCTCGGATAAACTCAGCTGCCAAAAGCCGAGCCACCTCTTCCCTGATTGCCTTTCTTTTCTGGACGGCGGACCGTCGAAGATGTTCTTTGACTGGTTTCACCTTTGGGTCGACTCGCAAATGATGCTCAGCCAGTTCCCTGGGAACACCCGGCATGTCAGAAAGCTTCCATGCAAAGATGTCCCAGTTCTCACGGAGGAACTGAATGAGCGCTTCTTCCTATTTGGAGTCGAGTGAGGTTGAAATGTGAGTCGGAGCAGCACTGGGATCTGTCGGGTGAATATGAATCGACTTTGTTTCACCAGACGACTGGAATGCTGAATCTGTGGCTGGCTTCTTGGCTCGCAGCAAGTCACTCGGATCTGCATTTTTCTGGTATTCTTGCAATTCTACTACGGCCATCTGGGCATCGGCGATCTTTGAGCCCTTCTGGAAGCACTCTTCTGCCTTCTTCCGATTACCATAGATAGTAATCACTCCTCTGGGACCTGGCATCTTCAGTTTGAGGTACACGTAACATGGTCGAGCCATAAATCGTGTATAAGCTGGCCTGCCTAGAATTGCATGATAAGCACTCTGGAAATCCATAACTTCAAACGTCAACTTTTCTTTGCGGTAATTTTTGGAATCACCGAAAACCACATCGAGTGCAATCTGACCGAGGGATGCGGCCTTCTTGCCTGGAATGACCCCATGGAAACTCATATGGCTTTCACTGAGCCTGGACATCGGAATGCCCATTCCTTTCAACGTTTCTGCATACAGTATGTTCAGACCACTGCCACCGTCCATCAGGACCTTTGTCAGTCGAGTGCCTTCGACCACCGGGTCGACCACCAGTGCTTGCCCCCCAGGGGTGGCGATGTGCGCTGGATGATCAGACTGGTCGAATGTAATGGCAGTCTATGACCACTTCAAGTAACTGGGTGTCCCCGGAGCGACCATGTTCACTTCCCTGTTGATAACTTTCAATCGAATTTTGCTCTCGACATCAGCAAAAATCATCAGAGTGGAATTCACGTGGGGATAACCATCGTCATCCTCTTCCTCATCCTCAGCCTTGTCTGTCTCCTTCTCTTTTTCCTTGGGCTGTTTCTCTCAGAACTGCTGGATTAGGAGCCAACACTGCCGAGTGGTGTGCTTCGGGTAAATGAAATTACCTTCTTCATCTTTTTTGGTGTGGACATGGCACGGCAGATCCAACACGTCATTTCCATCTTGATCTTTTACTTTCTTGGGGTTCCACGGCCCTTTGGGCTTCCCCTTGAACTTTCCTTGAACCACATCCAAGGCTTCACCCGGGGCAGCTGGCTCGGCCTTGCGCTTCTGTTTCCGACCGGAGTTTCCTCCTCCGGCTTCATGGGCGACTACTTTGTGCTTGCCGATCCTGAGCCGCTCTTCTTCTTCACCATTGGCATACTTGGTGGCAATTTCCATCATCCGAGCCAGAGTCATATTCCTTGTCCGGCCGAATTTCATATTCAACTCTTGATACCTGACGCCTTCCTTAAAGGCACAAATTGCCTGATGATCTGACACATCTTCTACTGTGTGGTGCAGGGTGATCCATCTCTGGATATAATCCCTCAAAGTTTCATTCGGTTTCTGAACACAACATTGCAACTCTGTCAAACCTGTCGGCCGTTTACACGTGCCCTCGAATGTTCTGACAAACACTCGGGCGAGATCTTCCCAAGTATAAATGCGGCCAGGTGCTAACTGATTCAGCCACACTCTAGCCGAGCCCTCTAACATCAGAGGAAGGTGTTTCATGGTCACTTCATCATTACCGCCACCAATCTGGACAGCCACTCGGTAGTCTTCAAGCCAAGCGTCAGGCTTGGACTCCCCGGTGAACTTACTAACTCCAGATGCCAACATGAAGTTGGGGGGAATCACCATAGCTCTAATAGCTCTGTTGAAGCACTCTGGACCAGAGACATGCACCCTGTTGCTGGTTTGTGGACCTCCATCATGGCCCTCCCGGTGAGCTCTATTTCTGTCGACCAAGCCCTACACGAGAATAGATCTCGCATCAAAGCCTGGCTCCCTGGGGTCGATTGGAATACCTCGCCCAACACTGTGAGGACGTCTGTCTTCATGCTGCCGAGGCGCGTACGACCCGCTCCTCGGGGGAGGCGTGGGCACTTGACGGCGATCATCACGATCGACTCGGCGATCATACTGCTCTCGGTTTCTGTACTGATCTTGTCGATCCCCACGTCCCTCACGCCTTGGAGGCGATCTTGGCTATGGGCCGACTGAACTGTGTCTGCCATCATGGATCTGCTGTGGATCCTATCCCGTGACTAAGATACAACTGTATTCTGTTCTCCCGCCGCCCGAAGAAAGGCTCGGATCTGCACTAGACCTCGACCAGCTTCTGACTGGGAGGGTTGGATCGACTCCGCTATCCGGGCAGCAGTAGTTAGATTCTGGATCAGGGTTCGGTATACCTGAGTTGGAGGTGGAAAAAGTTGGCGTCGACTGGATTCAGGAGCACGTTGTCAAGCGCGATCGTCGAGTGCACGCTGGAGGTTCTCCAGTCAAGTGCGCTCAGCCAGATTGGCCAAGCGCGCCTACTCCAAGGCCTGGGCCTCGGGGGTTTCTCCAACTATAGGAGTGTGCAGGGCATCCATGTTCCGGCGACGAAGTTCTTCCCTCTACTGCGAGGAGAGAGGTTCGGGGCGGTACTCCTCATGAACGCACGACGGATCGCCGTTCCCGTCACCTCCGTCTTCACGATTGAAGCCAGGAGGACTGCGTGGTCCATTGACCATCAGGACTTCCGCCGCCGAGTCACTGCTGCCGCACTCGGATGCGGTTTCTACGGAGCCAGTCGACAGATCGAACAGGCCATAGAGAGATTCGTTGGGCTCGATCGCCGCGACTTGAGGGGTGGCCCATTGGCGGGCCACCGCATGCTTCACCCACCGCTGAAGCCTCGACCGACCGGTGCGCTTGCTCCAGCGGGTTGCAGGGAGGGGAAAAGCTGCTGGAGTTGACTGGTACTGGGTCGACGGTTGCCGCAGGAGGACGCCGCAGACGCACGCGCGAAAGTGCACCGTCCCGCGGGCGGGGAGCGCGTCAGCGTCGAGTGGTGCCTCCTAGAGCCAAGCAGAGTCGTCGGCGACAAACACGAGCGCGCCAAGACGGATCTCGCGGCCCTCGGCCAAACCTCCGCCTGGAACCATGATCAAGGGGATCGGAAAAATTGCAACTTCTCCAATAAGTCGCTAAGACACCTGCCCCACGGTGGGCGCCAACTGTCGTGGATCTAAGACTGATAGTAGAATGGGGGGTAAGTATGAGGAGGCAAGATCCTAGCTATGGAGGAGTTGTACTCATGAGTTTTACGAGTTCAGGCCCTTCTCGGAGGAAGTAACAGCCCTATGTCTCGGTGCCCTAAGGCGGTCGACTGGATTATATGAGTGTGTTTACAAAAGTGCGAACCCCTGTCCCAGAGGAGGAGGGTGGCTTATATAGAGTGCGCCAGGACCCCAGCTCCTCTTCATTACATAGGGTTCAATGTTCATAAAGGAGGGGCGTTACTGGTAACGCCTGCAGTAAAGTGTTATAAATGCCCATAAAGCTATGGTTTAAGTCTTGACCATTGCAGAGTGGAGAGCTTCTCATCTTCTGGTGGTCGAGTGTCTTCAAGGTGGTCGAGTGAGCGCATCTTCATGGTCGAGTGGATGATGGTTTCTCTTTGACTGCTTCTGATTCTTTGCAGAGATGTCCTTGGGGAGGGTATGTCGGACAGGTCCATGACCCTACCCTAGGTACATAGCTTCATCAGGCGGTTCAGAGTCCATGGCCGGGGAAGGATCCGACAATTTGGCAACACGACTCTCATGAAGGGTAAGGTCGATATTCGGCTCGATCGCTGTTGAGGGTAAGGCCTCCGTGGCGGGATCCATCCACCCGTCCATGGACGGTGCAACGGGCTCCGAATTGAGGGTCGGAACGGCTGCCGGTGCGATCTCCTGAACACTGTCTGATGGTAGAGCTAAATCGTACTCATCGTGACCGCGTGACGCACAAGGCAGAGGCTCGAATCCGTCGAAGATCAAGTCTCCGTGGATATCGGCCGTGTAGTTTAAGCTTCCAAACCTGACCTGGTGGCCAGGGGCGTAACTTTCGATCTGCTCCAGATGGCCAAGTGAGTTGGCCCGCAGTGCGAAGCCGCCGAACACAAAGATCTGTCCGGGAAGAAAAGTCTCACCCTGGACTGCATCGCTATCGATGATCGTAGGAGCCATCAAGCCTAACGGCGACGACGTAGAGGGACTCTCAATGAAAGCACCAATGTCAGTGTCAAAACCGGCGGATCTCGGGTAGGGGGTCCCGAACTGTGCATCTAAGGCGGATGGTAACAGGAGCCAGGGGACACGATGTTTTACCCAGGTTCGGGCCCTCTTGATGGAGGTAAAACCCTACGTCCTGCTTGATTTATTCTTGATGATATGAGTATTACAGGAGTTGATCTACCATGAGATCGAAGAGGCTAAACCCTAGAAGCTAGCCTATGGTATGATTGTATCTTGTCCTACAGACTAAAACCCTCCGGTTTATATAGACACCGAAAAGGGCTAGGGTTACACAAGGTCGGTTACAAAGGAGGAGATATACATATCCGTATTGCCTAGCTTGCCTTCCACGCTAAGTAGAGTCCCATCCAGACACGAGACAAAGTCTTCAATCTTGTATCTTCATAGTCTAACAGTCCGGCCAAAGGATATAGTCTGTCTGTCCAGAGACCCCCTAATCGAGGACTCCCTCAGTCCTCCACGTCAAAGATGATAGGTGTGCGAGACCATTTGAGCAGCTTTCGGGCCTCTGGCACCGGTTCCACGACATTGACCTCAAGTGCCCACCGCTTGAGCTGGTGGTGAGTAGTGTGCAGGGATGCACCCCCGTCAATGCACAGGGTGTCAGTGGCCTTCTGAAACTCTTGCTCACTAGTTTCCTCTTCTTCCCTCCATCATTCTCATCATCACAGGTTTCCTTCTCTCGACTTTTGGCGGGATTTCCTTGATTCCGAAAGGGTTTGCCGGGGAGATTTACTTCACCGCTCCAACCCTTACCGCCAACAACATTCTGACATTTTTCCTTATCACACTTCTCATACTCTGCTCTCTGTTTCTTGACAAGCTGCTCAACCTGATAACAATGTTGAAGGTCATGGCCCTTCGTCCGATGAATCTTGCAGTACGACCCATCACCTTTCCTGGCTTTCTTGGCAGTAGCGGCTTCCCGGCAGTCAGTGCACACGGCAGCTTCCTTGCCGAGGGCCTCACCTTTGTCCTTCTTGCCAGTACTAGGCGTACCCGATCCTTCAATAGTCATCACTGCCTTATCTCTCTACTTCTTACTGTGCTTCTTGCTCTTCTTTTGACTAGTTGATTCATCCTCATCCTCTGAATCAATATGGTGCAATCTTCCTATCCGGGCAACTTCCTTCCCTCCTCCATCCGGGCACACTTATATACCAGAGTGTAAAGCTCCTTCACAGTCTTGGGCAACCATACGATCATCTTGGAATGAATACGACGGTTGCGCACATTGGACTGGAAGGCAGCTATTACGGCTGTCGGATGGATATTTCGGATATTTCTATGAACTTTGTTGAATCTCTGAAAATACTTACAGAGGGTTTCTCCTTCCTTCTGTTGGAGAAGCTGCAAGTTGCTGGTGTCGGTGTCAAAACCGGCGGATCTCGGGTAGGGGGTCCCAAACTGTGCGTCTAGGATCAATGGTAACAGGAGATAGGGGACACAAAGTTTACCCAGGTTCGGGCCCTCTCTATGGAGGTAATACCCTATGTCCTGCTTGATTGATATTGATGAATATGAGTGTTACAAGAGTTGATCTACCACGAGATCGTGATGGCTAAACCCTAAAAGCCTAGCCTATATGACTATGGTGATGAATATGTCCTTTCCGGACTATCCCCTCCGGTTTATATAGACATCGAGGGGATCTAGGGTTTATATAGAGTCGGTTACATAAGAAGGAATCTTCATAGTCGGTCGCCAAGCTTGCCTTCCACGCCAAGGAGAGTCCAATCCAGACTCAGGTATAGTCTTCGGCCTTCATGTCTTCACAGCCCATCAGTCCGACCCATGGATAACAGGTCGGACGCCCGAGGACCCCTTAGTCCAAGACTCCCTCAGTAGCCCCTGAACCTGGCTTAAATGACGAGCAGTTCGGCGTGCAGATTGTCTTCGGCATTGCAAGGCAGGTTCCCTTGTATCCGAACTTCAAAATAGTCTTTGGATGCGATGATAGTATCCAGACCTGTCACACACACCATACAAAACCGTAGAGAGAATATATATATATATATATATATATATATATATATATATATATATATTTGCACGAGTCTAATCCGCTAATAGCTTTTACAATATGACATCAGGCCTGTCCGGTCATAATTTTGGACCGTTTTTTGTCTGCCGCTCCACGTTTCAAGACGCGGTTGCCATTGGCACATCTTGTCGAAGCAGAGATCATGCCCCCTTATTACGGGATTCTCATCAATACGGGCGTGGGTGACCCAACCGTGCCTTTTTGCACGGCCCTTGGGAATAGGCGAGTTCAAGGCGAGTGGGGAGATGCTTAACATTCACGGCCTTTATAAGGGGATAAGTATTCCCTACCTTCACCCACACCTCAGCCCCTCCTCGGCCTTTCCGTCCTTGAGCTCCAGCGCCCAAGCTTCTAGCTTTTCCCTCAACCAAGAAAACACTACAAAAATGTCCGGATCTGGAGCTGGGGGTAAGTGGATGGCCTCCTCTGTCAAGAAGAAGGATATCAAAGCGCAGGCCGGATAACTGGCCAAGGAGATCGCTCACCGACTCCTGGATAAGGGACAGATCATCCCTACTCCAGAGCCCCACGAGAGGGTTGTTTTCCTCACACATTTCGTCCGTGGGATGGGTTTTCCTCTCCACCCCTTCGTTCATGGACTGATGGTTTAGTATGGGCTAGACTTCCATGACCTAGCCCCCAACTTCATCCTCAACATCATGGCATTCATTGTCGTGTGCGAGGCCTTCCTCCGCATCCCGCCTCATTTCGTCCTATGGTTGAAGACCTTCAACGTGAAGCCGAAGGTGGTGAGCGGCCAACAAGAAGAATGCGGAGGCACCATGGTGGGCAAGATGCCCAACGTTACCTGGCCCAAAGCCTCATTCGTGGAGATGATGAAAGGGTGGCAATCGGGGTGGTTCTATATCACCGAGCCGCGCGACGCCAACTGTGTGGCGACCCCTGGTAAGCTCTTCTAATGTTTTCAAGATGTACCCTTTACTAGCATATTTTGAGAAAAAGCCTAAGCCTTCCTACCCATGTTTTCAGGCTTGGATCAAGATAGCGGAGGGGATTAACAGTCCGGCTCCGCTACCCGAAGACCAAGAATTCCCATTGTTGACGAAAATGCTTTTTCCAGCACCTTATGAGGTGCCGGAGAAGATAGCCAAAGGGGCCAATAAGGGCCTTCGCCGAAAAGGCGCTCCGGACATGATGTCCGAAGACGAGACTTCCTCTTCATCTGCCGCCGACGATGACGAAGAGGAAGAATAAAGCGACTCCCCACCTGAAGTGGGGAGGAAGAAGAGAGCGGCCTCCACAAATCCGGAGGCAGGAGCGCCTAAAAGGGTTAGAGGTTCCCACTGGATAACTCTGTGTGGGATGTCGACAGCAGTCCGGAGTGACCTCGCCGGACCAAGCCTCAGGCCAACTCGTAAGTACCAGGATCCGAAAACATCTAGCTTTCCCGGTTCGTAATACCGATAAACCTTGTTATTGCAGTCTAGCGCGCGATGGCTCCCCGTGATCTTCGTCCAAGGGATCGCTAGACTCAAAGGAGATGGCTAGCATGTCTCCGCCACCTGCTCATTCCGTCTCTCCCAAGGGTAAAGACAAGGTGGTGTCGCAAAAGATCATCCCCGACCAGGGGGCTTCCAGAGATCATTGGGGCGGTGCCCCAGACGATTCCTTAATTGTCGGACGCATGGGGGGAAAAGCCCCTGCGAGGACCGGCGACGGGGGCCGGGTTCCCTTTGGACCTGAGCCGGGTACCATTCCGGAGACCTATGCGGCTCTGGAGTCCAGCGAACGGCATGCTCCGGGAGGAGGGAGTGTGCCTGTTCTGCCGGTGACCCCTATCCAACTAGAGGCACCGGATAACCTGCTAGAGGCGCTTCGAGCCGCCTCTATTGTGGATGCACACCGCACCCTTATGGGCACGGTAATAGAGAAGGTCCAGTTCATGAAAAGCGGACTGACCGAAGCCTGCACTAGCCTTCTATCAGGCTTTGAGGTGAGTAATGTGTTTGTAGGAAGAGTATCACAGTATAGACAGTAGCCCCTGATGCTCTGTTTGGTGTTCGGAAAGAAGAAGCCGAACAGAGGATCGAAGAGAGAAAATTGCAAGTGTCTAACATAAGTTGTCTTTGTGAATAAGCAGGTGTCGCTGCAGGCTACCACCGCTCATGCTGGAGAGGTCTTCAGACTGAAGCGGAAACTAGAGCGGGCCGAGGAACAGCTCGGCCTTGTAAAGAAGCAGCTAGAGGATAGCCAAGGTATGTGCTGATCTGCTGGTACCTTAAAAAAATGAAAAGTCCATCCAGACTGAGTTGTCATGAACTTTATTAGGGGCCATGACCGAGGTGGTAGCCATCAAGAATGCGCTGGCCGAGGCCGAGGACAAAGCGGCCAAGGAGCGTGTTGTGAGTGAGAAGCACGAGGCCCAGGTCGGCGAGGCGCAGCAACAGCTCCAGGACGCGATCAAGAGATTTGAGTCTTTGGAGCGTGATTGTAAGGCGCAAGAGTCTGAACTGGCGACGGCCCACCGGAGCACACATGATGCACGAGCTGAAGCCCAGAACGCCCTCCAGGAAATTCAGCCGGCCAAGGAGATTACGGTGGGTAATTCATTCACCATGCAAAGCAAGTATGTAAAAGAAATGTTCCATGTACTTATCCAAATTCGGGTTTTCCAGGGGCGTTTGCGGATCTGCCATGCAGTATATCGGATGATGTCGAGTATTATAGAGCTGAAGAAGGGATGTCTACGGAGAAGCTATTCTGGTCCCAATATCTTGGACCCGAACATCCGTTGCCCGTCATCGACCAACTGAAGCAGTTGGTCGAGCTGCACAAGTCGGCAGAGCTAGCCATGAAGGACCTGATAGTCCGGTTGTGGCCTGTCGAGCCTGTACCTAGCAGTTGTTTCGGACTTGTTAAGTGGCTTGTAAATGTCTGTCCGCGGCTCAAAACCATGAAGCGGTCGGTCTGCATTGAAGGTGCATGTATGGCCTTTGCCCGCGTCAAGACGCATTGGGAAAAGCTGGATGCCAAGAAGCTGATGACCGAGGGGCCACCGGAGGGCAAAGAGCATCGTCAACCCGAGCTCTATTTTGATGGCGTCCTGGAGGGGTCCCGCCTTGTGGCGGAACAATGTTCGAAGGATATCATTTTCCCATGAGAACATTTGTATTATCTTGTCCTGTAATGTGGAGTAGTGATGTTATGTATTATAATGCTTATGATTTACATTTTACCTCTTGTGCGGCCGTTTATGAAATCTGAGAGTTGACCAGTCGTCGGCTTCTGCCCCCACGTATATAGTACGGGGGTGTTCGGGATAAATCTAAACACTCTTTACTCCACATTCTGGTCCTTAAAGGAGGTGTTTAGCACAATGAACAAGGCAATCAGACTATGCAGCCTTTACCGCCCTCACTTAGCCATAGGAGTTTGACGATTTTAAAAAGTTGGCGAAGCCCCTGGTAAAGGCTGAACTAGGGGTGTTATACACGCCTAAACAGAGGGACCGACTCTTCGCATGAAGCGGTAAAAATCTCTAACGATTTGGAACCTCTCGAACAGCTGATCGGCTCTCGCCGCATCATGACAGTCAGTTTTCGGCTTTCTCTACTGAGGTGCTTGTCCGGAAGAACAGGGACACAATCGCAGTAGTTCTCCCTTTACTACCCTAGACGATATATTGGAACGTAGGGTAGTAAGCACAGGAGCCGGGCAACCCAACTGTTGACCAAAGACATGATTCAGAGCCGATGCATATAGTGATATAAGTTCGGGGTGCCGAACTATATTGAAAAAGGTGTTCGGACTTTTATTGCCGTAGAAGGGGTGTAATGAAGCCCCTGGCGCAGTAATACGTACCATAGTGTACGCGTGTAATATATAATATAGACAAAGGTGAGGAAACAGGAAAAATTAGGTAATAAGCTGACTTCACCATTTTCTCAATCATTGTGATGTAATTAGTACGTCGAGGCATACTTTGTGCGAGTAATGTGATAAGCAAGTAAAGCTATTTGACATGTCGCAACCAAGGCCGAGCTACGTGCGGGTATGTAAAACAAGTATGGCAATCGTTTAATAGAGACCACCTGGGGATTCCCTTGTATGCCAGAGCTTCTTGCCTCCTTGGTGTGTTCTGTAAGCGGGTCGTCCATATAGACCTCGAAAAGAGAAAAGACCCGTGATAATAGAAAGAAAAATAAAGGTGTGTGAATCCCAAGGTCGGTCAAGCCGCACTGTGGATCGCGAGCGAGTTATGCCTCCGTCAGTACCCATGAGGTTTGAGTGCGTAATTATGTACGCGCGGCACGGGTGCCTCCTTCCTAATCGGGGCTGGGACGGAGGCCGAATTTACTAATTCGGCTCTTGACGAACCGAACTGCCCTTTTGCAGTGTAGTCCGGACTTTCTTGACGATGTCCAGGGGTTCGGCGGCTGGATTATGGTGCCGCTTTAGAAGGCTGCTCTGTACTTCTGCTGCTAGGGCTGTGGTATGTTCCTCTGTATGGAGGGAATGTTTCGTGTTTCCATTTACTGTAATGACGCCGCGTGAGCCGGACATCTTGAGCTTGAGATAAGAATAATGTGGCACCGCGTTGAATTTGGCGAACGCAGTTCGTCCGAGCAGTGCATGGTAGCCGCTGCGAAAGGGGACGATATCGAAGATTAGCTCTTCGCTTCAGAAGTTATGCGGGGAACCAAAGACCACCTCTAGCATGATCGAGCCTGTATAGCGGGCTTCCATGTCTGGTATAACTCCTTTAAAGGTAGTTATCGTGGGCTTGATTCGTGAGGGATTAATGCCCATTTTGCATACTGTATCCTGATAGAGCAGGTTGAGACTGCTACCACCGTCCATTAGGACTCGTGTCATGTGAAATCCGTCGATGATTGGGTCCAGTACTAATGCGGCTGAACCGCTGTGACGGATACTAGTTGGATGATCACTACGATCGAAGGTGATCGGGAATGACCACCATGGGTTGAATTTTGGGGCGACTGGCTCTACCGCGTAAACGTCCCTAAGTGCGCGCTTGCGCTCCCTTTTGGGGATGTGTGTAGCGTATATCATGTTCACCGTTTTGACTTGAGGCAGGAATTTCTTCTTTCCCCCGTTGTTCGGCTACGGAGGTTCCTCGTCTTTGTCCTTGCTCTGTGATTCCCCTTCCTTGTTTCTGCTATTTACCTTGCTGGCTTGCTTAAGGACCCGGCAATCTCTGGTAGTATGGTTGGCCGGTTTGTCTGGGGTGCCATGTATTTGGCAAGGACGATCGAGTATGCGGTCCAAGATGGATGGTCCTCCGTCGTTCCTTTTATAGGGCTTCTTTCGCTGGCTGGATTTGGAGCCGTTGAATTCGGCGTGAACTGTGGTGTCATCGGTGTTATCGCCATTGCTTCGGCGTTTGTGTCTGTTGTGCCGGAGCTTGTTGGTGCTATTTTTGGCCTCGGAGGGGCTTGCTTCGTTGGCTGTGTTTGTGTTGCGAGCCAGCCAACTATCTTCTCCCATGCAAAAGCGGGTCATAAGTGTCGTGAGGGCTGCCATGGATCTTGGCTTTTCTTGGCCGAGGTGGCGGGCTAGCCATTCGTCACGGATGATGTGTTTAAAGGCTGCTAGGGCTTCGGCATCGGACAATCAACGATCTGGTTCTTTTTGGTTAGGAACCTAGTCTAGAATTTTTTGGCTGGTTCTCTAGGTTGTTGAACTATGTGGCTTAAGTCATCGGCATCGGGTGGCCAGACATATGTACCTTGGAAGTTGTCAAGGCCTCTTCCAGGTCCTCCTAGCCGCTGATAGAATTCTCGGGCAGGCTATTCAGCCAGTGTCTAGCTGGCCCTTTGAGTTTTAGTTGGAGGTATTTGATGGCGTGGAGGTCGTCTCCCCGGGCCATGTGGATGTGGAGAATAAAGTCCTCAATCCATACTGCGGGGTCGGATGTTCCGTCGTATGATTCGGTATTTACGGGCTTGAACCCCTTGGGGAATTCGTGGTCCAGCACCTCATCTGTAAAGCGGAGAGGGTGTGCGGCGCCTCTATATCGGGCCGCATCACAGCGCACCCCTGATGGAGTGCGTCTGCGGTTATCGGCCCAGGTGTGACTAGGTTTGTCACGCCCGAATAGGTAGCCGTCATCCCGAGTCGGGGAGCGTCCTCACAATTCGTATATTGATCTGGTGTGTCCTTCTCTTCTATCTAGCTCCTGCCGAAGGTCGTATGTATGGTCCCGAGCTGTTCTGTCCCTGTTTTTGCGAGGTGGTGGGGCGGGCTGTTGTTCGGCATGAGTTGTCGCTTTGTCCCGACCGCGTGGTGGTCGGTCCGCATTGCGTGAGGGAGGTATGGGAGTTGGTGCTTCCTCATCGAACTGAGGTAGCAGTCTACGCTTTGGGTAACTCTTGACTTGGCGCTCGAGGCCGTGTTCTTCGGCTTCCAGGACGTTAGTCCACCTGTCAATGAGCAAGTTTTGATTGGCCTGGAGCAGATGTTATTTCTTTTTCAGGCTTCTGGCGGTAGCTATTAGCTGGCGCTTGAAGCGTTCCTGTTCTAGGGGTGCCTCGGGCACAATGAAATCCTCACTGCCGAGGCTCTCCTCATCTTTGGAGACTGGACGATAACTATCATCATCCGAGTCATTGGGCGTGGCCTATTTATCAGGGTCATCTTGCCCGTTGTCTTGTTCCTTTTGTTCGAATGCGGCTCCAACAGGGTCTTCATTGTTTTCGGCGTCGCCTGGAGTACCATTTTCTCCGGTGCCATTGTTGTCATTTTTTGAGCGGCGAGGCTTGGAGCGGTGTTTTGGGCGCCGGCGCTTGGACTGTGTCCCAGAAGGCCCGTCCATGACTGGATCCCCTTTGTCATCGTCGCTAGCTTCTTTAGGTGTGTCGACCATGTACACATCATACGAAGAAGTGGCCGTCCGACGTCCAGTGAACAGCGGGTCTTGGCCTTGCTCCATGTTGGCATCGTCGTCCATACCGTCGATGTCTTCGGAGCCATAATCGAGCACGCCGGTTAAATCATCGACAGTGGCTATAAAGTGGGTGGTGGGTGGGAAACAAAGTTTCCCATCATCAGCCTCTGGTTTGAACCGAACATAGTTCGGCTGTGAGTCCTTCTCCAAGTACAAATTCCTTAAAGAGTTTAGCACATCACCCAAGGGAGAGTGCTGGAAGATGTCTGCGGCGCTAAGTTCGAAAATCGATAACCGATCCATCTTGGTGTCCATAGGCGTACCCGATTTGGAACTCATGTCCGGAGACGAGTCTGGAGTTCCATTGTCGTAGACATCCCGGGGTGCCGAGTCCGTTTGCGGCTCCAACGCCGGGGACTCTATGGCTTCGGATGGCATGGTTTGCTCTGGTTCTAAGGCCGTTGAAGCAGCAGGGACCATCCGCTTGATGTGATCAGGTGACAGATTTAGGTCATGTTCATCGAAGCGAGGGGGAGCGATCGCTGCGGTCTCGAATCCATTGAAGATCAAGTCTCCACGGATATCCGTGGCGTAGTTTAGGCTTCCAAACCTGACCTGGTGGCCAGGGGCGTAGCTGTCGATCTGCTCCAGATGGCCAAGCAAGTTGGACCGTAGTACGAAGCCGCCGAACACGAGAATCTGTCCAGGGAGTAAGATTTCTCCTTGGACAGTGTCGCTGTAGATGATTGAAGGAGCCATCGAACCTTCCGTGGATGGCACAGTGGAACTCTCAATGAAAGCACCAATGTCGGTGTCAAAACCAGTGGATCTCGGGTAGGGGGTCCTGAACTGTGCGTCTAGGATCGATGGTAACAGTAGACAGGGGACACAATGTTTACCCAGGTTCGGGCCCTCTCTATGGAGGTAATACCCTACATCCTGCTTGATTGATATTGATGAATATGGGTGTTATAAGAGTTGATCTACCATGAGATCGTGGTGGCTAAACCCTAAAAGCCTAGCCTATATGACTATGTTGATGAATGTGTCCTTTCCGGACTATCCCCTCTGGTTTATATAGACACCGAGGGGATCTAGGGTTTACATAGAGTTCATTACATAAGAAGGAATCTTCATAGTCGGTCGCCAAGCAGTTCAATCCGGACTCAGGTATAGTCTTCGGCCTTCATGTCTTCACAGCCCATCAGTCCGGCCCATGGATAACAGGCCGGACGCCCGAGGACCCCTTAGTCCAGGACTCCCTCAGCTGGGCCTATCGGGTTCTTGATGGCCGCCCGTGACGGCGCCAACGAACTCATGGCAGAGGTCAGCCCGTGAAGAAATGGAGTTGTCCGGTAGGTGCATCAGCCAAGACCTCACATTGGACTTGAGGGCCAAAGGGAAGTAGTTGGCAAACACCTTCTCATCTCTTCCCCCGGCAACCTGAACAGCGATGGTGTAGATGCTCAGGGACTCTGTCAAGTTCAACCTCCCATCATACTTCTCCGGTATTTCTGGCTTGAATGTGCGAACGGACGGCCAACGGACTTGCCGCGGCTCGGGTGTGAAGGCGCGGCAACCAGCCGTGGTAGCCGAGGCCCGCCTCGGAGCTGGAGCTTGGTCTTGACGAGGTGCGCGCTGCACCGCTGCGGGTGGTGGGCGGTCTTGACGAGGTGGCGCGGGGAGCGCAGGTGCAGCTTCTTGCGGCCGTGGAATTTCTTGGCAGCTTCTCTCTTCATGCACGGGCACCGGGCGCGGCGGATCACGCCGCGGAGCCACGCGCCTTGGTGCCAAGGCGACGTCTTGGGGCTGAGGTGTTGGAGGCACGCCATGAGCCCCGTCGCCCGCGGCTGGTTGATGGGGAGGCAGAGAGTGGGACGGCGCCAGAGAGCCCCCTGCAGCACGGACGAGCTCGATGATGCGTTCGAGCCACTCCTCGTAGAGGTCGTCGATGGGGCGGTAGCACAGGAGCTCGTTTGCTGCGAGGAGCGCGGCCCGTGCCTCCATGGGAGCACAGTGCGCGTGAGACGAAGAACCGGCAGGGGTCAACAATGGAGTGGTGGTGCGGCCGTCCTGCTGCACCGAAGGATGCAGCGAGGATGCCTGCTGCTCATTCGCCGTTGGGCTGGTGGCAACGTTGGCAGCAGGAGACGGAGAACGGCGATGTGGCCCGCCGACGGGAGCCGTCTGAGCGACGTGGGCGGTGAGGGCAGCCCGACGCTCAGCTCGAGCACGGCGAGCGTCCGCCATGGAGACGACGGAGCGATGAACTGATGGAAGGGAGGCTATGGCGCACCCCTACCTAGCGCGCCAAATGTCGGATGTGGGGTTCCGGCAAACCCTTAAGGTTCGAACACTGGGGTGCGCGCGAAGTCTTTCCTTACCACCAATCTACGCCCTAGCTCACTAAGATCTCACGGACGAACTCGACGAACTCGCAACACAGAAAGACACAAGATTTATACTAGTTTGGGCCACCGTTGTGGTGTAATACCCTACTCCAGTGTGGTGGTAGTGGATTGCCTCTAGGGCTGATGATGAATAGTACAAGGAAAGAACACCCTCCTGAGGTTGAGGTGTTCTTGAGCTCGGTGAGCTTGTGTGTTTGAGGGTGGTCTGAATGATCCCGTCCCCTTCTAAGGTGGTGGCTAGTCCTATTTACACTGGCCCTGGTCCTCTTCCCAAAATTCGAGCGGGAAGGGAGCCAACAATGGCGGGCTAATTTGAAGGGGGACAGCCAGTACAAGCTATCCTGACAAAAGTAGTCTTCGCCTGCCAAAGGCTCTGGTGGTGACGTCGTCTTGGGCTCCACGATGACCTCCGTCTTGCCGTCCTCCTGGTCTTGCTCTCGTTGCACCAATATAGCAACCTTTTCCTGATGCCTCGGTACTCCTCGCCTGCGCTGGCCTCCTCAACACCAAAGAGGAAACAAGGACACTGCACGCGCTGGCGCCTGCCTGGCTCCTGCCTGATGTCGTGCGTCATGGCTCACGTCACGAGTGCCTCGTGAGGTTTGCCCCGCCTTGATATCTCCGCTCCTCGTGAGCCTGCCCGGCTAGGCCACTCCCGAGGAGGTCTTGCATCGTCCGCCTCACGAGGCTTGGACCCTCGCGAGGGTCTTGGATGCTTTGCTGGTGAAGATGGGCCGTAAGGCTTGCTGGCTCAGCCACGCCGCGGGCCGCAGGCAGGCAAGTCTGGGGACCCCCGTTTCCAGAACGTCGATAGCCTGCTGCTGGACAGCCTTCTCCTCGGCCTCGCCCAGGGCCTTCTTTAGGGCCTCGACCTCGGTCACAGCTCCTACACACATTACGACACAACGGTCAATATACAGCGCATGTCCTTTCTAACAAACAGCAAGTAGTCACTCACCTTGCATCTCCTGGAGCCGAACCTTGACCTCGCCAAGCTCGTTCTCGGTCCGCTCCAGCCTCTGCCTCAGCTCAGAGACCTCGGCAGCATGGGAGGTCGCGGCCAACAGCGACACCTGCTCATTCATACATATTACGTTAGTCTCCTGCAATAGAAGAATGGATCCTCTGTCTGGTTATTCCTGCCGAACACCGGACAGTGTCTCAGGGGCTACTGGCTACAAGGGGTTTCTCTCTTTCTTACCTCGAAACCTGTCAACAGGCTGATGTACGCTTCGTCCAGTCCACCCTTGGCGGACCGAATCTTCTCGATCACCGCACCCATAAGGACACGGTGCTCGTCCACGAGAGAGGCGCTTCGAAGCGCCTCCATCAGGTTATCCGGTGCCCCTGGATGGACAAGGGCCACCGGTGGGAGCGGCGCATCCCCCTCCTTTAAAGGGGGCCACTCACCCGACTCTGATACATCTCCGTCGTATCTATAATTCTTGATTGTTCCATGCCAATATTCTGCAACTTTCATATACTTTTGGCAACTTTTTATACTATTTTTGGGACTAACATATTGATCCAGTGCCCAGTGCCAGTTCCTGTGTGTTGCATGTTTTTGGTTTCGCAGAAAATCCATATCAAACGGAGTCCAAACGGGATAAAAACGGACGGAGATACTTTTTGGAATATTTGGAAAATTCTGGAAGAAAAATCCACGCGAGACGGTGCCCGAGGGTGTCACGAGGCAGGGGGCGTGCCTGCCCCCCTGGGCGCGCCCCTACCCTCGTGAGCCACCCGTAAGGCGGTTGACGCTCTTCTTTTGCCGCAAGAAAGCTAATTTTCGGGAAAAAATCACGGCAAAGGTTTCAGGCCAATCGGAGTTATGGATCTCCATATATACACGAAACGGTGAAACAGAGCCAGGAGAAAACGCAGAAACAGAGAGAGACAGAGAGACAGATCCAATCTCGGAGGGGCTCTCGCCCCTCCCGTGCCATGGAGGCCATGAACCAAAGGAGAAACCCTTCTCCCATCTAGGGAGGAGGTCAAGGAAGAAGAATAAGGAGGGGGGCTCTCTCCCTCTTGCTTCCGGTGGCACCGGAGTGCCACCGGGGGCCATCATCATCATCGCGATCTACACCAACACCTCCGCCATCTTCACCAACATCTCCATCACCTTCCCCCCTCTATCTACAGTGTTCCACTCTCCTGCAACCCGTTGTACCCTCTACTTGAACATGGTGCTTTATGCTTCATATTATTATCCAATGATGTGTTGCCATCCTATGATGTCTGAGTAGATTTTCGTTGTCCTATCGGTGGTTGATGAATTGCTATGATTGATTTAATTTGCTTGTGGTTATGTTGCTGTCCTTTGGTGCCCATCATATGATTGCGCGCGTGGATCACACCCTAGGGTTAGTTGTATGTTGATAGGACTATGTATTGGAGGGCAAGAGTGACAGAAGCTTCAACCTAGCATAGAAATTGATGCATACGGGATTGAAGGGGGACCAATATATCTTAATGCTATGGTTGGGTTTTACCTTAATGGACATTAGTAGCTGCGGATGCTTGCTAATAGTTCTAATCATAAGTGCATAGAATTCCAAGTCAGGGATGACATGCTAGCAGTGGCCTCTCCCACATAATACTTGCTATCGGTCTAGTAAAGTAGTCAATTGCTTATGGGCAATTTCGCAACTCCTACCACCACTTTTCCACACTCACTATATTTACTTTATTGTTTATTTATCTAAACAGCCCCTACTTTTTATTTACTTGCTCTTTATTATCTTGCAAACCTATCCAACAACACCTACAAAGTACTTCTAGTTTCATACTTGTTCTAGGTAAAGCGAATGTCAAGCGTGCTTAGAGTTGTATCGGTGGTCGATAGAACTTGAGGGAATATTTGTTCTGCCTTTAGATCCTCATTGGGTTCGACACTCTTACTTATCGAAAACTGTTGCGATCCCCTATACTTGTGGGTTATCAAGACCTTTTTCTGGCACCATTGCCGGGAGCAATAGCGTGGGGTGAATATTCTCGTGTGTGCTTGTTTGCTTTATCACTAAGTAATTTTTATTTGCTGTTCTTAGTTGTTCTTTATCTTTAGTTAAGGATATGGAACACGAAATACCAAAAAAATTAGGTGTACTTGCTACTCATGGAGATGGGGAACCTCCTAAAACCCTCGATGTTGGTTATGTGAAAAATATTATGTACTACTTTAATAATCCTGAGAAAACCCCATTCAATTATGTAATGGGAGTAATGTTGGATCAACGTGAATACTTTAGGGATTACCGCTTGACACAAAAAGGGAAACTATTATGGGATCAAATTCATATATTGAATTGGTATGCTAGGCAACTATGCTTGAGATATGATTATACTTGTTGCTCTAAGGTGAAGACTCCACACCTTCCCTTTTCATGTGAATTTAATGATAATAAAACCTTAGCTTCTTATGCTAATGGTATATATGATTACTATGATGTGGAACAAATAGAAGAATTTGTTGCTTTTATGGGTTCTTATGAAATTGAATCTATGTTTAAAGAGTTTGAAGATTTTGATGATTCGGTTTATAGACCTAAAAATTTAGCTATCCTTAAATATTGCTATGAGAATTATGAATACAATTATGAAATTAATGCACTTATTGAGAAAGTCTCCGCTGTCCAAGAAGAGATTAATATTTTGCAGGAGTCTATGGAAGAAGAAATTGATGAAACTGTGAGCTCATTGGATGAAAAAGATGAGGAGGAGAGCGAAGAACAAAAGGAGGAAGATCGGATTAGCTACCCGTGCCCACCTTCTAATGAGAGTAACTCTTCAACACATACATTGTTTAATTTCCCTTCGTGCTTACCGGAGGATGATTGCTATGGTGATTGTTATGATCCCGTTGATTCTTTTGAAATATCCCTTTTTGATGATGCTTGCTATGCTTGTGGCCAAGATGCCAATATAAATTATGCTTATGGAGATGAACTTGCTATAGTTCCTTATGTTAAACATGAAATTGTTGCTATTGCACCCACACATGATAGTTCTATTATCTTTTTGAATTGTCCCGACTACACTATATCGAAGAAGTTTGCACTTATTAAGGATTATATTGATGGGTTGCCTTTTACCGTTACACATGATGATTTTGATAGATATAATATGCATGTGCTTGCTTCTCCTACTTGCAATTATTATGAGAGAGGAACTATATCTCCACCTCTCTATGTTTCCAATATGATAAAATTGCAAGAAACTGTTTATACTATGCATTGGCCTTTACTATGTGTGCGTGAATTGTTCTTTTATGACATGCCGATGCATAGGAAGAGAGTTAGACTTCGTCATTATATGATATATATTACTTTGTGCTCACTACTAAATTACAAATTATTGTTAATTAAAATTGGCTTTGATATACCTTGGGATCCGGGTGGATCCGTTACTTGAGCACTATATGCCTAGCTTAATGGCTTTAAAGAAAGCGCTGCCAGGGAGACAAACAGGAAGTTTTAGAGAGTCATTTATTTCTTTTGTGTGCTTTTATAAGGTTTAAATACAAAAATAATGTGCCAAGGTTTGCCTTTAGGATGTTTACATTTGCTTGATGGTTTGTACGGTGTAGGACAGAAACTTTGGCTGTAGTGCGCGATTTTACATTTTTAACTGAAACGTCAAATGGTTCTGATTATTTTTGCAATGTCTTCCTATACAAATTGTTTATTTTTACTAATTGTGGTAGAATTTTTCAAGTATCAGAAGTATGGTGAATGTTCAGATTATTACAGACTGTTCTGTTTTAGACAGATTCTGTTTTTGATGCATAGTTTGCTTGTTTTGATGAAACTATCAATTTATATTAGTGGATTAAGCCATGAAAAAGTTATATTACAGTATACACAATGCAAAAATAAAATATGAATTGGTTTGCAACAGTACTTAGAGTAGTGATTTGCTTTATTATACTAACGATCTTACCGAGTTTTCTGTTGAAGTTTTGTGTGGATGAAGTGTTCGATGATCGAGAAGGTCTCGATGTGAGAAGAAGGAAGAGAGGCAAGAGCTCAAGCTTGGGGATGCCCGAGGCACCCCAAGTAAATATTCAAGGAGACTCAAGCGTCTAAGCTTGGGGATGCCCCGGAAAGCATCCCCTCTTTCTTCAACAAGTATCGGTATGTTTTCGGATTCGTTTCGTTCATGCGATATGTGCAATCTTGGAGCGTCTTTTGCATTTAGTTTTCATTTTTCTTTTTATGCACCATGCTGGTATGAGATAATCCTTGGTTGATTTATAGAATTCTCATTGCACTTCGCTTATATCTTTTGAGTATGGCCTTATAGAATGCTTCATGTGCTTCGCTTATATCATTTGAAGTTTGGATTGCCTGTTTCTCTTTACATAGACAACCGCTTTGTAGAATGCTCTTTTGCTTCACTTAGATTTGTTAGAGCATGGGCATATCTTTTGTAGAAAGAATTAAAATCTCTTGCTTCACTTATATCTATTTAGAGAGATGACAGGAATTGGTCATTCACATGGTTAGTCATAAAATCCTACATAAAACTTGTAGATAACTGAATATGATATGTTTGATTCCTTGCAATAGTTTTGCGATATAAAGATGGTGATATTAGAGTCATGCTAGTGGGTGGTTGTGAATTGTAGAAATACTTGCGTTGAGGTTTGTGATTCCCGTAGCATGCACGTATGGTGAACCGTTATGTAACGAAGTTGGAGCATGAGGTATTTATTGATTGTCTTCCTTATGAGTGGCGGTCGGGGACGAGCGATGGTCTTTTCCTACCAATCTATCCCCCTAGGAGCATGCGCGTAGTACTTTGTTTTGATGACTAATAGATTTTTGCAATAAGTATGTGAGTTCTTTATGACTAATGTTGAGTCCATGGATTATACGCACTCTCACCCTTCCACCATTGCTAGCCTCTCTAGTGCCGCGCAACTTTCGCCAGTACCATAAACCCACCATATACCTTCCTCAAAACAGCCACCATACCTACCTATTATGGCATTTCCATAGCCATTCCGAGATATATTGTCATGCACCTTTAATCATCATCATATACATGACTTGAGCATTCATTGTCATATTGCTTTGCATGATCGTAAGATAGCTAGCATGATGTTTTCATGGCTTGTCCGTTTTTTGATGTCATTGCTACGCTAGATCATTGCACATCCCGGTACACCGCCGGAGGCATTCATATAGAGTCATATCTTTGTTCTAGATATCGAGTTGTAATATTGAGTTGTAAGTAAATAAAAGTGTGATGATCATCATTATTAGAACATTGTCCCATGTGAGGTTATCAAAATAGAAGTGGCCAAAGAAGCCCTCAAAAAAAGAGAGGCCAAAGAAGCCTACAAAAAAATGAGAGAAAAAGAGAGAAGGGGCAATGTTACTATCCTTTCACCACACTTGTGCTTCAGAGTAGCACCATGTTCTTCATATAGAGAGTCTCTTGAGTTATCAATTTCATATACTGGTGGGAATTTTCATTATATAACTTGGCTTGTATATTCCTACGATGGGCTTCCTCAAATTCCCAAGGTCTTCATGAGCAAGCAAGTTGGATGCACACCCACTTAGTTTCAGTTTGAGCTTTCATATACTTATAGCTCTAGTGCATCTGTTGCATGTCAATCCCTACTCACTCACATTGATATCTATTAATGGGCATCTCCATAGCCCATTGATATGCCTAGTTGATGTGAGACTATCTTCTCCCTTTTGTCTTCTCCACAGCCACCATTCTATTCCATCTATAGTGCTATGTCCATGGCACACACTCATGTATTGTGTGAAAGTTGAAAAGGTTTGAGAACATCAAAAGTATGAAACAATTGCTTGGCTTGTCATCGGTGTTGTGCATGATGTGAGTATTTTGTGTGGTGAAGATGGAGCATAGCCAGACTATATGATTTTGTAGGGATAACTTTCTTTGGCCTTGTTATTTTGAAAAGTCATGATTGCTTTATTAGTAGGCTTGAACTATTATTGTTTTTATGTCAACTGATAGACTATTGCTTTGAATCACTCGTATCTTAATATTCATGCCATGATTAGACATATAATCAAGATTATGCTAGGTAGCATTCCACATCAAAAATTATTTTTTTATCATTTACCTACTCGAGGACGAGCAGGAATTAAGCTTGGGGATGCTGATACGTCTCCGTCGTATCTATCATTTTTGATTGTTCCATGCCAATATTCTGCAACTTTCATATACTTTTGGCAACTTTTTATACTATTTTTGGGACTGACATATTGATCCAGTGCCCAGTGCCAGTTCCTGTCTGTTGCATGTTTTTGGTTTCGCAGAATATCCATATCAAACGGAGTCCAAATGGGATAAAAATGGACGGAGATACTTTTTGGAATATTTGGAAAATTCCGGAAGAAAAATCCATGTGAGACGGTGCCCGAGGGTGTCATAAGGCAGGGGGCGTGCCCCCTACCCTCGTGAGCCACCCGTAAGGCGGTTGACGCTCTTCTTTTGCCGCAAGAAAGCTAATTTTCGGGAAAAAAATCACGGCAAAGGTTTCAGGCCAATCGGAGTTACGGATCTCCATATATACACGAAACGGTGAAACAGAGCCAGGAGAGAACGCAGAAACAGAGAGAGACAGAGAGACAGATCGAATCTCGGAGGGGATCTCGCCCCTCCCATGCCATGGAGGCCATGGACCAGAGGGGAAACCCTTCTCCCATCTAGGGAGGAGGTCAAGGAATAAGAAGAAGAAGGAGGGGGCTCTCTCCCCTTGCTTCCGGTGGCACCGGAGTGCCACTGGGGGCCATCATCATCATCGCGATCTACACTAACACCTCCGCCATCTTCACCAACATCCCATCACCTTCCCCCTCTATCTACAGTGGTCCACTCTCCCGCAACCCGCTGTACCCTCTACTTGAACATGGTGCTTTATGCTTCATATTATTATCCAATGATGTGTTGCCATCCTATGATGTCTGAGTAGATTTTCATTGTCTTATCGGTGGTTGATGAATTGCTATGATTGATTTAATTTGCTTGTGGTTATGTTGCTGTCCTTTTGTGCCCATCATATGATTGCGCGTGTGGATCACACCCTAGGGTTAGTTTTATGTTGATAGGACTATGTATTGGAGGGCAAGAGTGACAGAAGCTTCAAGCTAGCATAGAAATTGATGCATACGGGATTGAAGGGGGGCCAATATATCTTAATGCTATGGTTGGGTTTTACCTTATGGACATTAGTAGTTGCGGATGCTTGCTAATAGTTCCAATCATAAGTGCATAGAATTCCAAGTCAGGGATGACATGCTAGCAGTGGCCTCTCCCACATAATACTTGCTATCGGTCTAGTAAAGTAGTCAATTGCTTAGGGGCAATTTCGCAACTCCTACCACCACTTTTCCACACTCGCTATATTTACTTTATTGTTTCTTTATCTAAACAGCCCCTACTTTTTATTTACTTGCTCTTTATTATCTTGCAAACCTATCCAACAACACCTACAAAGTACTTCTAGTTTCATACTTGTTCTAGGTAAAGCGAACGTCAAGCGTGCGTAGAGTTGTATCGGTGGTTGATAGAACTTGAGGTAATATTTGTTCTGCCTTTAGCTCCTCATTGGGTTCGACACTCTTACTTGTCGAAAACTATTGCGATCTCCTATACTTGTGGGTTATCAGATTCCGGGGCCATATGGGCCTCCGGAATCATATTCGGCTGAGGTCCAAACTATATGCAGCCCTCTACACCAATCTCCATGGGGGTCGGTTCCCCCATGTGTCCGACAGTGGAGGCCTCGCCCTGTGGCGCCTCCCGGACAGCGCCCTGGCCTCCTCCCCGCTTCGGTGCGGTCCTCCGGGACAACACCTCGGTGTCATCCCTGGCCCCGGGAGAATAAGCAAGTGGTGGCGACATGCTCGCCATCTCTGACAGAGCCAGCGAGCCTCCAGATGAGGATCGCTGGGTAAGGTCATGAGCCGGACTACAATAGCGCAATTAATTATGTCATAATAATAAATAGAAAGCGTCGGATGTGCGCATGAGAGAGCCATGTCACTTACGATGCGGCCAGGGGCTTGGCGCGGGGGCGTCTCTCCGGACTGCTGCCAACGTCCCACGCGGTGTTGATCGCTGGGACGTTTTCCCCTTCTTGGGCATGTCCACCTCCGGATGCGTCGAAGTCGCCCTCTTCTTCCTCCTCCTCCTCCTCCTCTTCCTCGCCGTTGTCCTCACGGACAGAGGAATGGGCTTCGTCGTCTTCGGACGACATGCCCGAAGTGCCCTTGCGACGGGGGCCACCCTTGGCCCCCTTGGCCTTCTTCTTGGCCTTCTTCTTCGGCGCCTTATAAGGCACCGGCACCAACATCTTCGCTAGACGCGGGATGACCGGTTCATCAGGTAGCGGAGCCGGACACTGGATCCGCTTCGCCCTCTCCATCCAGTCCTAGAAATGTAATAATAAGCTCAGAAATTATCCTTGAAATGATTAAATTGGGGATGCATCGAAAAATAGCATACCTCACTGGCGAGGTGTCTACAATCATGACCATGGTCTAAATCCGTGGTCGGCGGCTTCTCGTTGCCCTTAAAGAGCAACTTCCATGCACCTTCATGAGTAGTCTCGAAGAGACTCACCAGAGTCTGATCCTTCTTTGGGTTGAACTCCCACAGAGGACGGCTTCGGCACTGGCACAGAAGGATCCGGCGAACCAGCATCACCTGGATCACATCAACGAGCTTGACCTTCTTGGTGGACATGCTCTGGACTCGCGTCTGCAGCGCTATCACCTCGTCAGGGGAACCCCAGTCCGGACTCTTCTCAACCCAGGAGGCGAGTAGCGTGGGGGCGCCGGAGCGGAATTCGGCAGCTGCGACCCAGGTGGTGCCGCGAGGTTCTGTGATGTAGAACCACTGCTTCTGCCACTCCTTCACTGTGTCCACAAAAGTGCCTTTGGGCCAAGATACGTTGGATAGCTTGCTCACCATGGCTCCTCCGCACTCCGCGTGCTGGCCGTCCACCACCTTTGGCTTCACGTTGAAGACTTTGACCACAACCCAAAATGGGGATGGATGCGGAGGAAGGCCTCACACACGACGATGGACGCCGAGATGTTGAGAAAGGAATTCGGGGATAGATCATGGAAATCTATCTCGTAATAATACATCAGCCCGCGAATGAAAGAGTGGAGTGGAAACCCTAGCCCGTGGAAGAAATGGGGAAGGAACACCACCCTCTCGGTGGGCTCCGGCGTGGGGAGGACTTGTCCCTCGGCCAGCAGGCGGTGAGCGATCTCCTTTGCGAAGTATCCGGCTGCCCGAAGCTCCGTAATGTTCTCCTCCTTGACGGAGGAAACCATCCACTTGCCCTGACCTCCGGATCCGGACATGGTTGCTTGGGTGGGAAAGAGATGAGAACTTGGGCGTTGGAGCTAGAGATTGGAAGGACAGAGAGAGGGCATGAGGGAGGAAGAGGAAATCCTTATCCCCTTATAAAGGCAACGAATATTGAACGCCTCCTCACCCGCCTTAAGATTCACCTATTCCCAAGGGCTGTATTAACGGTATGGTTGGGTTACCCATGCCCGTATTGATGAGAATCCTGTAATAAGGGGGCATGATCTCTGCTTTGACAAGACGTGCCAATGGCAACCGCGTCTCGAAACGTGGAGCAACAGACGAAAAACGGTCCAAAATTATGACCGGATAGGCGTGATGTCATATTGTAAAAGATGTCAGCGGATTAGACTCATGCTAAAATATATATATTCTCTCTACGGTTTTGTATGGTGTGTGTGACAGGTTCGGACACTATCATCGCATCCGAAGACTATTTTGAAGTTTGGATAAAAGGGAACCCGCCTTGCAATGTCGAAGACAATCTGCATGCCGAACTCCTCATCATTTAAGCCAGGTTTAGGGGATACTGAGGGAGTCCTGGACTAGGGGGTCCTCGGGCGTCCGGCCTGTTATCCGTGGGCTGGACTGATGGGATGTGAAGACATGAAGGCCGAAGACTATACCTGAGTCCGGATTGGACTCTCCTTGGCGTGGAAGGCAAGCTTGGCGACCGACTATAAAGATTTCTTCTTATGTAACCGACTCTATGTAAACCCTAGATACCCCCGGTGTCTATATAAACCGGAGGGGATGGTCCGAAAAGGACACCATTCATTACCATAGTCATATAGGCTAGGCTTCTAGGGTTTAGCCATCACGATCTCGTGGTAGATCAACTCTTGTAACACCCATATTCATCAATATCAATCAAGCAGAACGTAGGGTATTACCACCACAGAGAGGGCCCGAACCTGGGTAAACATTGTGTCCCCTGTCTCCTGTTACCATCGATCCTAGACGCACAATTCAGGACCCCCTACCCGAGATCCACCGATTTTGACACCGACACCGGCTACTGCCACAATTCAATGACGAGGACGTCAAGCCCATACCTTCAAGACATAACCATGCTGATGAACCAGACCAGCCACCACGTGGATGAGATAAAGCATCCACCTATGCCGAACATCAACCTGCACCACCTCGCCGTAAGGGCAGAGAGACAGCGGCTCCAGGATACACCTACGATCTACGACAAGACCTGAACAATAGAGCAGGCCAAACAAGATCAATCTACGGATCAAGGGGGCGCACCCCAACATGAGAAGACGAGCGTCAAGCTTGGCCTGATAGGCATAACCTCACCAAGGCCGAAAACCGCATACGGACTTCATCCGAATTGCGTCGTGACATCACCCGATACAGAGGCGCCGCACACCCCTTATGCTTCACTCATGAGGTAATGGAGCATCAGTTTCGAGAAGGGTTTAAACCGTGAACATTGAATCATACGATGGTACGATGGACCCCATAGTATGGGTCGAAGATTTTCTTCTCCACATTCACATGGCTCGCGGTGACGATCTCCATGTCATCAAGTACCTCCCCCTAAAACTCAAGGGACCAGCACTGCGTTGGTTAAACAGCCTCCTAGAAAACTCTATTGGTAGCTGGGAAGATCTGGAGGATGCCTTTAGAGACAACTTCCAAGGCACCTATGTTCGGCCTCGAGACGTTGATGACCTTAGTCACATAGTCCAGCAACCCGGAGAGTCAGCCCGGAAACACTGGACTAGGTTCTTAATTGAAAAGAACCAAATTGTCGATTGTTCGGATGACGAAGCCCTCGCAGCCTTTAAACACAGCGTCCGTGACGAGTGGCTCGCCCGACACCTCGGCAAAGAAAAGCCGAAGACCATGGCAGCTCCCACTGCACTTATGACCTGCTTTTGCGCGGGAGAAGATAGCTGGCTAGCTCATAGAAGCAACAGCACCAGCGACCCCGGCACCTCTGAAGCCAGAGATGGCAACGGCAGGCCACGACGCAACAAACACAAGCATCGAAGCAGCAATGAAGATACGGAAGATACAGCGATCAACGCCGGATTCAGTGGCTCTAAACCTGGTCAGCGGAAGAAGCCATTCAAAGGAAACCAGGATGGTCCATCCAGCTTGGACAGAATACTTGATCGGCCTTGCCAGATTCATGGCACCCCTGGCAAGCCTGCCAACCATACCAACAGAAATTGTTGGGTCTTTAAACATACTGGTAAACCAAACACCGAACATAAAGGGAAGGGGCCGCCCAGCGAGGACGACGATGAAGAGCCTCGCCCACACTACAAAAAATACACCTCCGTGATGATACGTGTTTGTCACAGTAGGTCACGTTTTCTGTCATGCATGTACATCCATGACAAATTTATGACAGAATCAAGATAGTCATACATGTGATGTCATAGAAGTGTTCCGTGACATTACCAAAATTATCATCACGTAAGTGTCCACTTCCACGACAATAAATCGTGCGTCATAGAAGTGCTTTCGTCAAGGGTGACCGACACGTGGCATCCACCGTAACGGGACGCCGTTAAGCTATCGGGTCCGCTTTTGGATCCAATAACCCATTAACAGCCCGTACCAATGGGAATTTTCCACGTGTAAAATTCTCATTGGCTGGAGGAAACACGTGTTGGCTCAACGTTCGGACAGATGTCATCCACTCATTGGACAAGAGGCGCCTATGATACGTCGACACGTGGCATGGCCCAACAGAGGCCCATTTTGGTGAAAAGGCCGGCCTAGCTAAAGGCCCATCATGTTTTTTCAGACACTAGTGGGTTGCCCGTTAACAGCCTGCCATGTTTTGGGCCAAATTGAGGCCCATACCAGATCAGGCCCGTTCACAGCCTGCCGTGTTTTGGGCCAAATTACGGCCCATATAGGATCAGGCCCGTTCATAGCCTGCCGTGTTTTGGGCCAAATTATGGCCCATATCGAATCAAGCTCGTTAACAGGCCATTGTTCTTTTGGGCCCATACTAAGACATGTTTATATTTCAGCCTGTTAAATGCCCATTTACTAGTTCGGCCCAATAATAGTTTCGGCCTGTTAGCGGCCCATGGTGCATCTGGGACATTGTCGGCCCGGTTTAACTTTAGGCCATTTAACAGCCCATGCAGAAACTGGGCTATTTCTTGTCCGAAGTAACTTTAGGCCTCTTAACGGCCCATAGACTTCGTGGATAAATTTCAGCCCAACTGGCCTATCGGCATGTTAATGGCCTATGTAACAGTTCGGCCTAATTACAGCCCATGTTGAATCCGGCCTGCTTACAGCCCATATGATAATGGCCCATGATAGTTTTAGGCCTATGGCCAGCGTAGATACCGGCCTGCTAAAAGCCCATAATTTTATTGGGTCAAACAGGCTCGAGATATATTTTGGCATGTTAACTGCTCGTCCTATTTGGGCCAAACATGGGCCTTAGGCAGTTTCGGCCTGTATTGGCCCATGAATTTTTCAGCTCAACGCTATCCCAATCTAGGTTTTAGCATGTTAAAAGCCCATGGTATTCTCTGGCCCAGCTGGACAGAACTTTACTCGGTCTGCTAAAGGCGGGAAACAACTATAGGTTTAGACCCGCTAATGGCCCAAGATGATTATAGGCCCAGGTTTTGGCCCATATGAGTAACGGTCCAGCCTGAAGACCAACAACACTGAGATCCACTGAACCTTCCGGCCTAAATTACAGCATACCGACCAAGAATAAACCTAGACTATACAACAAAGAAATTATAGCATATTACATCCCCTCGGCATCAAAGTTTGCCGCTAGTGATAATAAAGGGCAACCAGACAGCAAATTACATAAACTGGGCATGTCGCCACCAGTGGAAGTTAACAGGCAGACAAAATAATAGACAGAACCGATAGCACTTCAACACAGTTCAAGAAAGGTTAGCCCGGCCCAGGAGCTGCAGCTCAAGCAGCTTAGCAACCTGATGAGACTGCGCTTCTTTGGCGCTCATATCCACCAACTTAAGCTGCATAGCATCAATAAACGTCATGTACTTACAGTTAATCTTTCATAGAGATTGGAGTTCCAGTCATATTTCAGCGGAAGCATGTATTTCTGCTTGAATTTCAGAATGAAGAAGTCGAACAGATTCAGGCGGCGACTTCATCGAGCTTGTGTCACTGAGTAAGTTTGCCACTACATCAATATGTGACTTCATGGTTGTATCCCTACCCTCAATATGTGTTGCCTTCTCCTCTGGAATATGTGTTAGAGGGACAAACGATAGGTTTGTCTCACTATCATTGTGGCAGTTCTTCCTAGCTGCAGTGTTGTCACCCTGAAAGAGAAATAAGTAGGTAGATAACAGGTTTTGCACGTATAAGCATCAGCACTGTCAATTCATCTCATTTCTTTGTCAGAAATAAAGAGACACGGTTTAAAATAGCATTAACATAATAGACATTGTTCATAGTTAAGACGGTAGGAAATGGCATTGTGCAGGAGCGGCCAGCTTCACCAGCCCACTGGATTACAGATCAAGAACACAAGCATATATGTAGTTCTAAACAACGTATAAGCATGAATGGTGAGTGCACTGTCAATTTATACCATTTCAGATTGGTAAATAAAGAGACACGATTTAAATAACATTAATATAATATAGCATTGTTCATAGTTGAGACATAGCAGGATATGACATTATGTTGTTGTTGTTGGTAGTCTCACCACACCACTGGATTATAGATCAAGAACACAAGCATACACATAGTGCTAAAGAAGATAACTTTCTATGTTTATTTTAATTTACATGGTACGAATAAGGAACTAGATTGTACAACTAAAGACTGAAATTGAGAAGGACAAACTTATGTTTATGTACTTCTACTTTATAAACTTTGAACAAGCAATTTGATGCAGACGGCAAAAATAAATAGCATTTGCACTCATAGCGATCCAAATATAAACCACAAAGTTTGAAGGCTGGAGGAGGACAAACTTACATTAGTAGTGAAGACAGGCTCTATAAAGGCCTTGTCCATATTGATGGGGGCAATTCAAGAAGTTTACCGCACACTCATCTTCAAGAGTATTGCCTTTATTCTACATTTTGTTAAGAGTAAATATAGATGTGAAAATATAGGAACAAATGGCAATTATTTAACTTAAGATGTAGAGTACAAATGTAAATACAGCATACGGGCAGAAGGCACTGACAAGAGCAATGCGGAGCTAAACTTCTTCAATAACATTGGTTTTATTCAATATTTTGGCAAGAGTAAATTTAGATCTGATGTGTAGAAAAATGGAGGACAAGGGAAAATAAGCGGCAAAGTGTACGTGAAGAACTAGCTGACAAATATAAGTATAGTGATGAAGGACAACAGATACTTACAAGAACAATACAGAACTAAATTTCTTCATAGGCATTGGGTTTATTCTACATTAATTTAAGCATTAATATAGATCTGATAATTTAGAGCGAACAGTGGATAAGCAAGCTATAATGCACAATGATGTCACATAATCCACCAGGTATGAATGTAAGGACAGCGATAGGACAATACGTACTCATAAGAGCAAAGCAGCGACCAGCATAGTTGCGATATCCTAGGTTTTGCGGCGCTGGTTCTATCGCCAATATACATCGGGTGCTATGTGATTTCTCCGGTAGCACAACCTTTTTGAGGACTTTGCTTGTAATCCTTCAGGTTCTACAATCACCCTCTTCCTTTTGGATGTCTGAAACACAAGAACATCGTTTGAATGGAAAACCATGGTATGACGACAAATGCAATAGGTGTTGATAATGGATGGGCATGGCATCTTCACATATATCATGAGTAAACTAAGCAGATGGCGGTGCAACGAAGCAAGAGAAATGCAAGACACCTTATGCAAGATATGTGCAACCAATAAAACCTTGCCAAATTAGAACAGGCACCTTATTGGGTGAATAGGATAGGCCATCTGCCTTTGACTTCTTGAGCTCAGAATAGTCATTAGGATCATATTCTGAATACGAATCTATAGGTCGGGAGCATGTGGGTTTCATTGCTTCCACAATGGACCTCAATCCCTTGATGCCAAGTTTGTTACCCAATGAACTATTCCACAATATTCTTCTGATGTGCGCATTCTTATATTCATTGTGATTACGTACAATATCTGTAAAGCATGAAAACACAAATAGTAGTGAGATTATCTTTGTAATGTAGAGGATATTGTAATATAATAGAGGCTCCCTGTAAACCCTTGTGTGCTATCACTGGATTCTGATGAGAGAGCCCATGTGTGCTATAATATGGTGAGTAGAGTAATATAATCTGGCACAACTACACAAAAAATAAGCTCCCTGTTGGGAGGGCCCAGATGTAAGGATAGTTGGCAGACGATAGGTTCATAATATACCGTATAGAAAGTTTATTGCCAAACCATGATAACGAGAGCACAGAGCCAGTAGGAAGATCATAGTGTAGATAATAGGGGTACACCATAAATAAATCGGGAAAGCAAAACTGGCTAGAAAACATAGGGTTTTGCCGCTACTAATATGCAGCCTATCGATCACCTATAGGCCAGCTCTATTCATCTCAAGGTGCACAATTGTTACTATCAGTTTAGTCTATCAAAGACCGCGCGGCTCCCACCATTTCCGAGGTATTATGGCAGACCAACTCGAAGTGCGAAATCATTTAGCAAAACCGGCCCAGTAGAGGTGTCGACTGCAGATGTCCCTGCTCCCCTTCCTGACAAGGAACGTACTGTGCTTACTAAAGAAGAACAGAAGAGGAACATGTTAAAGAACAGAAGAGGAAGCATATTCTGCATGTCTGCATGCAAGTCGCGTGACTTTTGTCATTTGGGTTAGTCAACCATTTCATGTGGTTGGATGAAGATCCTATGTCTCCTAACCCTTCTTCTTCCTCGTCTCTGATTCTTCCCATACAGAACACCGCATGGGCCGCCGGTCGAACCACCGGCCCTGTCCCCTTGCCCTCCCCTGAACCGCCCCCACCACCTGTGTTCCTCCGCCACCCCCACCCCCGCCCCCACCCGCGTCGAGTTTTCTTCGTTCGGTGAGGCCCCACCACCGCCCCCCACAACCACTGTCCCCACACGAGCCCCTTCATTCACACCGGCGAACTCCGGCAAGATCTGAAAAATCAACTGACCCAATTTTGAAATTTAGTCTACTGTCATTTAACTAGTGTGGAATATAAAAGGGGAAAACCATAAGCATTGCGAGTATAGTGTTGAGCGTGCCATGGCGGATCTAAAGGTGCAAACTGGGCAAAGGCAACTTCGCAACCAATGTTTGTTTTCAACTAGCAAGTAAGTGATGGACAAGAAAATCAGAGTAAAGCAGTGGCGATCTATTTTCTTGCTGTGATAAATAAGTTGAGCAGATACGAAAGAGTACCGCCTCAGGTGCGGCGCCGTGTATGCATCTCCTGAGAATTTGATGGTGCTACGGTAGCGATGGCTGTCGGTGGTGTGGAAGCAGATCTAGGAGGGTAGACGGTGGTGGCGGGGCGCAGTGGACGAGACGATCGTAGGGGCAGCGCCGGCAAGGTGGACGATGGCGGGGATGAAGCGAGAGGACGGGACGCAAGGATCCCGGTCCGAAGCCACGGATGAGAGAGGTCGATCTCTTGTAATGGACGACGGCGTTGGGGTATCAGCTCCGGCATGGTGGAGGAGGACAGCGGTGTATGGGATGGCGGTCGGAGGAGGCTGGGGTGGAGAGGCTGTTTTGGCGCTCACGGAGTATGAATGGGGAAATGGAGGGAGAGAGGAAGGGGGAACCATGTCTTCAGGGCGCGCTTGTCCCAAATGTGAGGAAATTTACAAACTTAGCTCCCGTTTAAAATTTCCTACATCACAGCAATATTAGTCGGTTGGGGATAGGATGGTAATCTTGCATACACCGAATATTTGCCAACGAGAGTTTCTTTTTGGCACCCACCATGTATGAATCGGGGAGGGAGTCGATTTCGGCCGAGGAGACACTGTGTTTTGGCGCCCACCGTGTATGAATCTGCGTGAGAGGCGGTTATGTCATGATTGAGTGAAATTACAAACCTACCCCTATCAAAACCTATAGAAATCAGGCTGATAGGCTTTGCGTGTCAGGGATAGGCAGTAATTTCCATCTTGCAGATTTTGGTTTCAGGCAGTTACTGCGACTTTCCCTGCTTCATTCAAATTTTCGCAGAGCAAGAGTGCATGTTTACCATGCCAACTCAATTCGAATCTAGTTTGTATTCTATTTTTGTTCGGCCAGGATCCATTTGCGATTCGAATAAAATTCTATATACATAATTTTTTATATATAGTTTCAAAAGCACAACACCCTTTATACATAAATATGGTTTACAAATGGCATGATCTCAGATTCATAAGGCCGTATTCATCTTAATTTGGATTTCCAAATATTTGAAACCACTTTATGTTGAAATACAATGTATGCATTCCTCGCTAACTATCTCCAATTAATGTGTGTTTCATGTGGGTTTTTTACTTCTCAAACATGTATAATGTGTTCCACACACGCAACATATAGTGTAATCCCATTTAGACATTAATTGCATATAAATCATGCATTGTCTCTAATTAAAGAATCTATGGATCACTAATATTGATAAATTGTATAACATTACACGTGTCCCCAAATTCAAATGAATATGCATGTTTGATACACCAATTTGCGTCATGATATTATCGATGTCGTGATCTCCAGTTTAAATATTTGAATCCCCTTTAATCTAGATATTCGTCTCATATAGCTATCACTCATGCTTATATAGGAGTATCTCTCTAGACCTATACGTGTTCATCATCTCTCGGGTATCTCTCGTGCTACCTGTATGTCGACAATGATCTTTTATCTTCGCAACACACTGACGGTACTCTCTCCCTCGACCTTCATCACTATATCTCTTTCTAAGTATATCTCGCTCCCTGCTATGTGTCTATAACTATGATTCTCCATGTGAAATCTCTTTCTCTCACACAAACACACACTTCGTCTCCCGGGGTCTCATTTCTCTCTACTATTCCCCTGTGTGCCACTCGCACACCCACTCTCACACAGAGATGTCTTTCGCTCCTTGGATATGAGAAGCTACGACTCTTCCTCTTAAATATCTCTTTCTCACACACAAACACACACTCTGTCTCCCAGTGTCTCATATCTCCCCACCATTATCGGGTATGTCGCTCACACACACTCTCTCTCCCTAGAGATATCTTGTGTTCCCTCATATGTCTCTCTAGCTATCACTCTCGTTGTGAAATATCTTTCTCTCTCGCGGACACAAAAATCTGTCTCTCGGGATCTAATTTCTCTCTGATATTTGTTTGTATGTGACTCACATGCACACTCTCTCTATCTCTCTCACACCCACACAGATAACTCAGCCTTCTGATCCACTTGACTCCTATCTCTAACACACACTAGCTAGCATCTTTATCTTTCTATTTATCTGTTTCTCCATCAACCTTCTTTCTCTCCCTCACTCTTGCTTCCTATCATGCACACTATATATGTTTATCTCTACATGCAGTCAAGTGCCCTCATTATATCTTTCTCTCACACACACATAATTTCACCCTCTGAACCACCCGGCGGTCATCTCCAACACTCAAACTAGCCAATGTCCCTCTAGCTAGCATCTCTGTCTCTGTATCTATTTGTAGTTTCTCCGTCAACATTTCTTTCTCACACGCACTCTTGCTTCCTATGACCCACACTATATATGTCTCTCCATACATGCATTTTTAGGTTGATCTCTTTTGCACAATCGTTGTGTCTCGCTCCCTCTGCTCACCATAGATGCATGCTCCAGCCCACGCCACTATCTCTTAAAGACAAAAACACATGCTCAATTATCGAGCCTTCTTCCCTGCACTCTCACATGCATGCATATTGTCATACCGATCTCTCCCATATCGTTGATCTTATGACTTATGTATCCTTTCTTTTATCTCGATCATGCTCGCGCGCACACACACACATCCAATGTATACATGTATACCTCTCGCACATGCACGTTCAAGGTCTCCTATGTCTCCATACATAGTTAATTACCCTCAACCCTAATGCCACATCGAATTGTTCTCTTCTTGTGTGCACATAACTTCCGCCTGGATGGCTAAAACACACACTCACACTTAACAATCTCCTTCTAGCTACCCCCCCCCCTCACTCTTCCCCAATATCCCTGAAACCAATAAGACCATCCCTTCGTTTAATTCCCGCCTACATGCACCATCGATATATGGTAGTCTTCCTCGGTGTCTCTCGAACAAACACGTTCTCTCGATGTCGACTCCTCTCATGCACACACACCTTCTCTTCCCTCTCTACGGGCCTTTTTTCTCTCGCACCCCCTCGTTGGTGGCCTCTGTCATACACTATGATGAAGCCACACACACTTAAATTACATCCGCCATCGAGGACCCCGCGTCACACACACACATGCACCCCCCCCCACACACACACACTAAGACTCCATCTCACACACACATGCTCTAGGCGGAGCATTTGTTCCTACTACCCTTCGTCCAACCTTACCCGTATGATAAGCAATCACCTTAATTTACTTGTATAACATGGACAAATTCCACTTTACTTTAGTAGTTAGCAAACTTATGATCTCTACCCTTATAAAAAACGAGTGGGTGATGATGGTGTGCCTACCATCTTGTAATATAGACCATCCGATCTATATCTGACGGATATAAAGCAAACTATGACAATTTTACAAAATATACCCGCACCTCTCTCCACATTTATAGACGCCTTGCCTCGTTCATCATCCTTATCTCCCACAACCTCATTGTTGAGAAATTAAAAAAGGAAGTCTCTGGAACAATCTAGCATGGTGGCCGCTGCCGCCTGCCGACGCCGTCCATCCCCATGCCTCCGCCCAGTCCGACCACCAGTCACCACCACGCTCCACTCCTCCTCACCTTATCTCTCATCTTTCATTTTTTTGATGAAATTGTCGAGATACCAGTTTTTCGATAAAATTCTCGAGATATCATTAGTTTTTACACATGGGATTACTCCTGCATGGGTCAATCACAACAGGTGTTTTGTAAAAAATGCATATTGATGTTCCGTGCAATGCATGAGCATCTTGCTAGTAATTATATAACACAAATCACGAGCAGGAAGAGACATTTGTTTTTACACAACCACGTTAACATGGCCACATAAATCACTAGCTAAAGTGTAATACCATTATAGTTATATCCAGATGCAAAAGGTTGGGTACATGTCCGAAGAGTAGAGTCGCACACACGCACTCTGTCTCTCAGAATCTCCCACACACACCAGTTACATGATGCCCACTTAAGAAGACACGTATGTTACAATTTGTGCACCCGCGGGTACATGTGATGGTGCGCATTTATTTAAGCCGGGCGGGGAACCCAAACAGTAGCCGCATTCATTCCCCTCCCGCCGCCTCTTCTCTGCTCGCCGTAGCCCGGTAACCATGGCCCGGCCGAGGGTAACGATGTATGCCATGTTCCCGCCGGAGCGACGCTTTAATCTGGAAATTTTAGTGGTCATGCATGCATCTTTTTGTGCTGGCACTCCTATATAAGGGTTGATCGGTCTCTTCCCACGGACGTGCGCGGGAGGTGGAAGAGAACGGAGAAGGGAAGAGGGTTGTGGAGTAACATTTTTTACCACATTTTCTTAGGAAACTGAGTGCAATAATTGAGTAGTTTTGCAAACTACCAGTACCACCACCACGCCCGCGTCTGACCGCCCTGGCCGACCCAACCCCCCTCCCTTGCCGGTGCGCGCTTCCCGCGTGAAATGGTCAGCGTCACCCCGGAAAGTCAGTGTCGCATTAATGCCCGGCCAAAGCGGAGACGACCTCTCACTGGCGCCGGCTTTGAAGCAGCACGACGGCCGAGAGAGCGTCGGTTCTCGGTGCACGTGACTGTTGTGCGTCGAGCCTGGCCATAGTTTGGATGAGTCTCCATCGTGGGGAGCCACATTGACTGTGATGATATGGACTCCCGTTGCCCACATTTGTGGATCGTTCCATCTATGAAGAACACGTGGGACTGGAACTACGATACGGACATGTACCCAGGAGCGGACGTACGAACATGGGTAATGTAGCATAGTAAGTGAAGTAGAAAGGCACAAATAGTATGAACATGCGTGAAATATAGGCATTTGTCCCTTACTACCACTAAATGTTGTACGTTCAATGCCCAATGATGTTATAGAGTACGTGCCCACTCTACTACTACTATATTAATTGGAGGCACATATTAGGTTTTATATTTGTTTACGTGTATGCCCCGAGACCTTCCAACTAGACGTGTCTTTCTCTCCGGGTCGCACTTTGTATCGTTCATACCACTAGTACTACTACGTGTGGTCTCCGACCCAGAAGTGGAAACGATCTACCACGTTGTTCATGTCCCACTCCTTTCACTGATGTGTGGGACATCCAGCACGTGACGTGTTTGGCACTCCTTCGTCATAAGAGTTGAAGCACTAGCATTCACTAGAAATAAAAAATAAATATAAATCAGTAGTGATACTATACCACCCGGTTTCCTTGCTCCTCGATATCGGAAAGAATACTTCCGTTCACCAACATGTGGGACGTCGACCATCCTGGTCCACTTGCCATGCCCGCAGAACTCCAAGGGAGAGTCACCCCGGTCGTCGCGCCGCAGTAATTACTAATGAGCCGTCAAATCATAGGCCCAACCTTTCCCACTGTGAAGTTGCTCGGACGAAGGAACCATCATGACTTAGGAAGTGAGATGACATGCATCTCAATTCCTATAGAGAAAGAGATGTCATTTGATGCATAGGATAGGAATTTTTCCATTGAGTCTAGGCTAATGTACTGGTAATTTGCTCTAAAAACTACAGTAGTAACTACTCCCTCTGTCTAGGTGTGTAAGTCACCTTACGAAAATCAAATAATCCCAAAACACTTAGGCATGGTACATTAACTCCCTTCTCGTTTCTTGTTTCGGGACACATCAACCAACAAGAGATGTGGGCAGTTAATGTTTTCAATTACTTGAGACTACCAAACATGACATGTAGAGGTTAGTTCATTGCATGCAATGCTATTAATTAGCAAGACCATTAAGTTCTCTGTTTTCCCCTCCGCCTTGGTCGCCGTGCATAACCTAAGATGACTTATACACCTAGACAGAGGGAGTAGTACTGGTACATGCTTGTAATTAATTAAACAAACGTACGGGCGACACAGACACACACACTAACTACTAGTACTACTACTTCTCACATGCTGGCCAGACGTTGTCATTCTCCTTCTCGGCTTTGTCGGTGACACCCCACCGTGCTTGGATCTCCGCCAACCTCTCCGCAGCAGCGCGTGCGTCCTCTTCTTTCTTGCGGCGGCGGGCCTCTCTTTTGTTGAGTGCTTTCTGACTTTTCCGCTCCCTCTGTGCGGCTTTGGCCGCCTCTTGCTCTACCGCCCATTCGGCCTTGGCAGCTTCAAAGTCCGCCCACATAGGTGTGAGGTCGCGAGCGGCGATGAACTCGTCACGGCGGGATGCCATTGCTTCCCTACCATTCGGTGTGCGGTCGTGGGCGGCGAGGAACTCGGCGCGGCGGGATGCCATCGCTTCCTTACCGGTTAGTGTGTGGCACGGTGGCATGAACGACGCTTGGTGATAGCTATGGTGTGCAGTGGCCGGACAACCGTATAGTGCATTGGTTTGTCAAGAGCTCAAGGACAAAAGACGAAGGAAATTTGGATTTCCCTTCAATCCTGGTCATTTATTATCAAGTATAATGCATTGGCGGTCATCGAACTTGTCTTGATAGCTCACTTTGATCATTGTATACGAGATATGGTGATTATACGGTCATTGGCTCAGCGTATAGCTTTGTATTTGTCTGGTTGACCAGTCAAACAGTCCGCATGCGCCTCATCAGCTTGTGTTCTTTATCTATCTATCTATGCGGGCCTACCTGTCAGTGGAGAAAGAAATAAAAACCAAAATTATGTGTATGTGAGGAATCAAACCACAAACTCGTTGCTGCAACGCACACTCGTCAGCCAAATGAAAATGAAATACTTTGCATTAAATGCACAAACGGATTTTTTTATATTATACATGATGCACACATTAGCGCACACTGTCCATAGAGGCAAGTAGCATGTACACGTGCAGACAGCCAGACACTCACGCTCACGCTGTCAAACCATGCTAATGCATGCATGTCACCCTTTCAATCAAAGTCATGCTCATGGCGCAACGCAAACGGCGAGCACGTCACCTGCGCGCCTCGGCGGTGCCTGACATTACTATTTAGACGTTTGCTGGAGGCCTCTGCGAACACCGAGCATGTATTCACCTGGCTCAACACCAACGGTCATACTCGTGACTCGGCGCCTTGCTCATGTATATCGTCCATCACAATGATAATCTATAAAATAGCCTAGCTATAGAGGGTACTATGGTACGGAGTATGTACTATCGTGAGCAACTGATCATAGTGCCACTGCACACGAGTGTGTGTCTGATCGATTCATCCATTATTCGTAAGTTATGCATGGTTGTGTGGTGTCTAATGGTGGTCATCGAAGGCTAGCTGGCAACAAGATCGGTTGCATGGACGCCTGGTTGTCAATACGTGCCCCATACGCTTCAAAGGCTCGTCATCCATGAGTTCACATTTTACCACCACGCCAGCGCCTGACCGCCCTGGCCTACCGAAACCCCTTCCATCGCTAGCGTGCGCTTCCCACCTGAAACGGTCACCATCTCTCCAAAATGTCAATGCCGCATTCACCAGACTTAACTGCAGGTGCAGTTGTTACACTGACATGCGGGCCAGATGCCCGCTGGGCCCACATGTCAGTCAACCAACGCACCTGCAGTTAAGTCACTGAAGCAGCGTTCGCATTCACACCCGACGTGACCTCTCACTAGCGCCGGCATTGCAGTAGCGGGACGGCCGAGAGAGCGCCACCCGCGCGGCATCCCGGTGCAATCGACTGCTCCGCGTTAATGACACCACGGCCATCCTTCCGTCCGTCGCCCACATTAATGACACGCGGCTACCGACGAACCTACTCCGGCGCCAGCCGTCCATCCGTCTGCCACGGCTCATTGCCATTCGCCCGCTATATTAACTTGAGCCCTAGCTCCCAGCTATAGCCAAAGACCCACACTCATTCTCCTCTGGTCCCTTCCTTCTGTTGGCACCACTCCAACCATGGCCTCCTGGCACTCCAAAGCTCTCTTGGACGTACTATCGTAGGAGCAGACGAAGGAGATCGCCGGCTCCCCCCGGCCGCCCTCCGCCGCCACGACCACGAAGTCGGCGCGCGTGCGAGGGTGCAGCCGGCAGCGAGGAAGAGTAGTACACGGTAGGTCGCCGCCGCTCCGATCCCAGGAAGGCCACCGCTCCTCCACTCAGTCGATGCCAAGCTTGGTGGGATAAACATCGGCGGCCAATTAGCTGCTTGACGGCGACATGGAGGCGGAAATCATCATAACCTTGTGCTCCGGAGGAGGAGGTTATCGAGGCGGATGAGGAGGAGGCAAAGGCAATGGCCGGCTTTCTCGGGTTCATGGCCGGACATGGTGCTCGGGCGCCAGCGATCGTTTAGCTTAGGTTTACAGTAGGTTTTAGTATGGTTTGTGCGAAATATGTAATGAATTTCGTCTAGTTTAAAGGGAAAGTTTTCGAAATGTAATGAACTTCATCCGATTAATTTGAAATTTGCTTTGTTTGCACGAATTTTGTCTGGTTAGTTCATATAGTTGACGAAAGGTATGCGGGCAACATTGGATGGCATCCATCAGTGTCCTCGGACAGATGCCGGTCTAAATTTGAGGGCCAGCACTGGAGATGCCCTAACTATCATGCTATAATCGCTAACAGTGCTCCATTATTTCGCAGGGAACAGTTATCCCTCGATCAAAATCAGATCCGCCGTGTTGCGCACTCCTCCTACGTAAGAGTGTAGACTCTTGCTTACATAAAAATGGAGCAAGTGGATGGCACTGTAGCACATCATATCACTCAAACTAGCATGCCTAACGCGCGAGAAAGCGCCGCCCTCGTCATTTTGTTCTAGATTTCTATCGATCGATCGCACGAAAATGTTACACTTTGCAAGTTCAAAAGGAACAGGCGGCACACTTACAACTCGTAGGCATCGCGTTCGCGTCGCACCCCCGACAGTCAGGCTCGCACGCCGCTCACTAGAGGGGACATGCGTTGTCTTGCATTTTCACTTACATGTGGGACTGCAATTCAATAAACCATCGATAGCCGAAATATAATCGCTCAGCGGGCGTCGGCTGAGAAGAGAGAGATGGGGGAGGGAGAAGAGATCGCCCGCCCGCCGTGCACGGACTCCAAGAAATATATGATGATAATGTGAGGTGGGATTTCCCGCCCGGGAGTCTGGACCGCTTCCAAGCCCGCTTCTGATCGCCCTGGCCCACCAGAACACCCCCACCACCACCACCACCACCCCACCACCTCCCTGTGCGTGCTCCCCCCTTAGACGCCAGCTGCCCGCATTCATAGCAAGTAGTACCAGTAAAATTCTGGGCTATAAGAGCATGTACAATGGTTGATAAGATAGTCTTATCATAAGTCTTGCATGTAATTTAGAGATGACAAAAAACAAGTGTACAATGGATCATCTCTTAGCCTTATCTTCAATAACTAGTTATTCCTAAAAACATGGTGAAACATATTGTGCTAAGAGGTCATCTCTTGTCTTCTCTTATTTCTCTTAAATAAGAGAAGACAAGCCTTATGATTTCTCTTTACTCCACCTCATCATTTATCCTATGTGGCATCCCTACAATAGAACCATTGTACATGCCCTAAGCCCGCTTATGTGGAGGAGAGAGAGGCATTGACAAAGTCAAGGAGTGGGATCTGCAAGAGCCCGTCTCTACACGTGCTCCTAGGTATAAAAACTAATTCTAAAAAAAGAGGCATAAAAAACAATTCTGTCTAAAAAAGAAAGGTAAAAAAACATTTGAGAGGAAATAGATAGAGAGAAAGTGAGAAAAAAAGTTGTAACCTTATAGACAACCTTATAGTCAACACTATAGTATTACATGAGGAAGGAGGGAGTGATGCACATGCCAAGTTCACTAGGCTGCCGTGTTTCACACTCCTCCATCGTAACAGTGGAGACAATAGGTTTCATCAAAAATAAACAGTGAATACTTGTTGCTTGTCCACTATATCGGAAAGAATACTTCCATTCGCCGACATGTGGGACGTCGACCATCCTGGTCCACCTGCCATGCACAAAATTATCTTGGTCCACCCCGGTCGTAGCGCAGGCCCAACCTTTCCCACTGTAAGTTGGTCGGACGAAGGAACCATCATGAATTCATTGAATTCTGCTTCTTCAAGAAAACTTACTGTACCCATAGTACTGCTACCACATGCGAAGACTGGACGGCATTGTACCACGTCATATCACTGAAACCCACTAGGCCAAACTAGCCCGCCTAGGATTTGTACTCCCTCCGTTTCAAAGTTAGTAGTACAAAGTTTACTCATCTATTTTGGAACAGAGGGAGTACGTCTCTGTACTGCTATGATTTTGTGTTGTACGTCTCTGTACTTTTGCTACGATTTTCCTACCCTATGAACCAAATGAGGCCCGAATGTATCCTTGTTGACTATTGTCTGGTCGATCACTAAGCCTACAATTTTAGGAGCTTGGGCTATTGGTCAATCGACGACGGATCAATATAAGCGTACCACGAGCTCATCAGCCCCAATGTTTCTCTTCGGTGAGTGTTTTGCAAGTACTATAGCTCGCACAGTAGCTAGCCTACTAACACCTAGAATCATCAAACAAGCCCTGCTAATATGATAAACAGTTCAAACTTACATCTAAGCATGCCATATATTACTCCCTCCGTTCCTAAATATTTGTCTTTCTAGACATTTCAAATGACTACTACATACGGATGTATGTAGACATATTTTAGAGTATAGATTCACTCATTTTGCTTCGTATGTAGTCACTTATTGAAATGCCTAGAAAGACAAATATTTAGGAACAGAGGGAGTACATCAAAAGCTGGTGAGGATACATGTGTTTCTACAACTCGGAGAGGGTTCGCATGATTCACTATCAAACAAAAGTAGCAAGTATCGCCCACACAAGACAGTGCACTAGCCCTCAGATGGTTTGATAACACGCATCGTTCTGGTAATTAAACATAATGCAAACTACCCTGAAGTATTAGCACGACCAACTATTTTCTTTCCATTGATCTCTCGGGCAATGACCACAGCATGGACAGCGGCATGGGAATCAATCTCTGGGGCGATGTCCACCTCGACATCGGAATCGATCTCTGGGGCGATGTCCATAGGATGGACAGCGGCATCGAAATCGATCTCCGGGGTGATGTCAATAGGACGGACCGTGATATCAAAAACGATCTCTGGGGCGTTATCCACAGGACGGGCGACGACATCCGAATCATCAAGGACATCCACCGGCACCTACACAACCCTGACATATTAGCAAGCACATTACAAATAATCAAAACCACAACTATGGTAAGCCATTATTTTTTACCTTGTGCAGCTCACCGGGGGATCCCATCCCTCTGGGGGCCATCTCCTCGTCCTCGACGGGGGGCATCACCTTGCCAGGGGAATACTGCTTCTCAATGGCGACTATCTCCTCAAACTTGGCCTTGAGCCTCGCATAGGTGGCCATTAGAGTTTCTGGGGTAGGCACGGTGGGGCCCTTGCTGTTCTTCCAACTTTCTTTGAGGAGTTCATCCGCCAACATTGTCAACTCTTTTGGCCAGTGCTTGTTTCTTGGAGTTCTTCGTCTCCATGGGTTGGCCCGCCAACATGGTTGACGGTGTCCTGGACTAGGGGGTACTCACCATGTCGTCTCCCGGTCAGTTAGATTGGGCCGAGGACCCCCATGGCCATATACTCATGGGCCAGTTCAGACAGCTGCCGCATACAAGAAAGATTCCACAAGACTTGGTGGTCAAGACAAGGACTCCTCCCATATCGGCGTATTCAGCTAGGACTCTTGTTATCCTAGGCCTCTGGTGCATTATATAAACCAGGGCCAGGCTAGTCGATAGATATACATACAATCATGCCATAGGCTAGCTTCTAGGGTTTAGCCTCTATGATCTCGTGGTAGATCAACTCTTGTAATACTCATATCATCAAGAACAATCAAGCAGGACGTAGGGTATTCCCTCCATCAAGAGGGCCCAAACCTGGGTAAACATCATGTCCCCTGCCTCCTGTTACCATCCGCCTTAGACACATAGTTCGGGACCCCCTACCCGACATCCGCTGGTTTTGACACCGACATTGGTGCTTTCATTGAGAGTTCCGTTGTGTGATCGACAAAAGGATCAATGGCTCGTCTGCAGATTGACTGCGACGTCGACATCTTCGTCACCGGCTCGGCTGCTCACCTTGGCTTGACCGAGGACTGTGCCCTGCCTCCGATCGTCATGTTTAGACGAGGGCCTTCATCAACACCAACTCCGATCTCTATCAAGATCATGGAGGAAGCGTCCATGGAGCTCGGGGGCTCAACCTCAACATTGCCCTCGAGCGACTGTATTGTTTTTTTGGACAGCAAACGCGTATCCGCCGCCACCGCCTCCTCGAGTGTTGTTTTAACGATCGCTTCGGTGGAATTGTGCGGAATAGAGTCTACAACAACCCTAGAAAATTTCGTCGAGTTCCGATGGAGAAATCTCTGACAATCTACGATATACCGGAGCCCTGTCAAATCCAGACGGAAATCTGGACGAGTTTAGGGCATGGTCTCCAGAGCCCAGATCGGAAGTCCTTTGGAAGATCCAACCGTTCATCTGCTGCGGACTTCCCATATCTATCACCCCTCAAAATTTCAGCTCGGTCCGACCGTCCAAACTCCGGGAACCTTCCGATTAGTGCATCACTTTTCAGATCTGTTTGGTGCGCGAATAAGGATCCGACCCGAATTCATGTTTCTTTATGAACGTGATATTTGACAACCTTTTTTAAAGGAATTTTCTTCTAAGGTATTGTGCGTTGCTTTTAACACACGCCCATAAAATTTTAATCCTCCTCTGAGGTAATCTTCGCCATCACGCTGGTGTCAAACCAGCCCGGCAATATAGCTCCACGACTGCCGACCTGTGCTAGACATGTCGTCGCTTTTTTAGCCGAGCTCAACTTCTTCGGATCCTCACTTCGGCGAGCCGAATAAGAGTTCGGAATCTCTAAGGATAAATCATCACCAACATCGCCGCCCTACGGATTACACGAAGCAGGCACACCGGCATCGCCGCATGGTCACTTCATCAGACCAGCATTGGCCGCGTCACAAGTTACGACCTGGGTCGGCATGGCCGCACTATTGCTTCTTCGAGCCAATGTCCATCACGCCGAACTACTTCAACACCTCGGCTGACATGGCAGCTACAACAACTCCTCATTGGCCTGCTCCGTCACCTCGGCTAGACCGGGGACTTGGCTGTTTCTTTATCAACATACTCCGGTGACTTCGGCGTCACCAGTCAACCAACTTTGTCACGTTAGCTGGACCGAGGCTTCGCCTCGGCAACCCAACCTTTGCTAGCATCACCAGGCCATCGCTTTATAGCCCATCAGGCAATGGGTGTTGTGACACCCTCGATTCAATCGTACACCAATCATACACGCAAATGTGTACGATCAAGATCAAGGACTCACGGGAAGATATCACAACACAACTCTAGACACAAATTAAAATAATACAAGCTTTATATTACAAGCCAGGGGCCTCGAGGGCTCGAATACATAAGCTCGAATACACAAGAGTCAGCGGAAGCAACAATATCTGAGTACAGACATGAGTTAGACAAGTTTGCCTTAAGAAGGCTAGCACAAAAGCAACATCGATCAAAAAGGCAAGGCCTCCTGCCTGGGAGCCTCCTAACTACTCCTGGTCGTCGGCGGTCTTCATGTAGTAGTAGGCATCCTCCAGGTAGTACTAGTCATCAGTGGCGCCGTCTGGCTCCTGGGATCCGTCATCTGGTCGCAACAATCGGGTATGGGGGAAAAAGAAGTAGCAGAGCAACCGTGAGTACTCATCCAAAGTACTCACAAGACTTACATCAAATCTAAACTAAGTATGCATCTGTATCAAAGGAATGGGTTGTATCTGTGGACTAAACTGCAGAATGCCAGAAGGGAAGGGGGAAAGCCTAGCCTATCGAAGACTAGCATCTTCTGGAAACCACCAACTTGCAGCAACAGGAGGGAGTAGAGTAGTATAAAGTAAAGTAGTAGAAGTGTTATCAACCTCGGCCAGAGATCCTTTCTCGACTCCCTGCGAGAAAGCAATCCCAGAGCCATACTATCCAGTTATCATCACAATCCAATTCTCATCACCATCCAGTTCTAGTTGTATCGATCGGGATACAACTCCAAGTGTCCGTTACCGTAGGACAGGCTATCGATAAATGTTTTCTTCCCTGCAGGGGTGCACCAACTTACCCACCATGCTCGATTAACTCCGGTCGGACACACTTTCCTGGGTCATGCCCGGCCTCGGCCAAACAATATGCCGCAACCCGACCTAGGCTTAATAGAGAGGCCAGCACGCCGGACTAAACCTATGCCCCCAGGGGTCATGGGCCATCTCCCCGGGAGGTCCTGCATGTTGCGTGGGCGGCCGGTGAGCAGACCTAGCTACCTCCTTCAACGAGGCAGGAGCTTACGCAGTCCAACCCAGCGTGTGCCTTTATCGCTCAGTCGCTGACGTCTATTAAGCTTCGGCTGATGTATACGACGCAGAACGCCCATACTATGCCCACATGATGGTTACTGCTATCAGGCCAGAGGCCCCTCGGATCAAATATCCAAATCATACTGGATTAGGAATGTGCGGTAACGAGCAGAGACTCACGATCGATGTGACCCCGTTGCCCCGTCTCGAGTACTTGCGGCAAGGGCTAAGAATGCCCGGCCACGCCTCGTAAGTATCTCGTGGGCACCTTTCAGGTCAACCCGACTCCACATCACTCGCTAATTAAGCTCGCGCGGGTATCCCTCAGGGTCGACCCGTCTTTACTAACATGGCTCAGTGTAAAGTCATAGTAACCATAGTAACTGTGTGTCTAACACCAAGGGGAAAACCCAGGGAATCACCCCTGGTGAATCCCACTCGATATTATCATCAAGGTGAACGTAAGAGGATCCACCCTCGAGCTTCACACTTGAGGGGTTGCACAACAGAGCGGTAACGGAAGTGGTTAAGGAGGAAATCACCCTCGATGACCTCGACCGTATAGCTACACTACGAAGATCTCATTAGGAGTGATGTAAGAGGTTCCACCCTCGGCACTCGATGGTAACTCTGCAGAGTCGTACAACTAGGGGGGGTGATTTGCGGTGTCGGGGCCTGGACGTCGATCACATTGATCGAGTCATCGAACATAAAGCGGGGCAACTAGGACAAGGTGGGGTCACTGATGGATCACTAACCATCCTATACTAAGCAGTTTAGGATAAGCAGGTAAGGTATGAAAGCAGGTAACAACAACAGGCTATGCATCAGAGTAGGATCATACAGAAAGCAGTAGCAGTTCTAATGCAAGCATGAGAGGGAAAGAAATGGGCGATATCAGAATGCTCAAGGGGGTTTGCTTGCCTGGTTGCTCTGGCAAGGAGGTGTCGTCGGGGATGTAGTCGTACTCAGTCGCATCAACGTCGGTCTCGGGGTCTACCAGAGAAGAAGGGGGGAGAAACAGTAAATACGGGGCAAACAAGCATCACAAAATATAACAAGGCAAAACGCGGTGCCAGGGGTGAGCTAACGCAGTACTAAGCGATACTGGCGAAGGGGGGAAACATCCGGGAAAGTTTTCCCGGAGTTAGGCATTTTCGGACAGATGAAACGGAGGGGGACGGTTGCAGGTTTGCTATGGTAGGGATGTGTGGCGGACAAACAGGTTGCGTATCCGGATTCGTCTCGTCGTTCTGAGCAACTTTCATGTATAAAACTTTTTCATCCGAGTTATGAATTATTTTCTATGATTTTTCAAAGTTTTAAACAGTTATTTGGAATTTCCTAAAAATTGGCTAAGTCTGAGAATTGCTTAGTTTTAAACATCAGTTAGCTGTTTTCCAAAGGTTATAACTATTGTTCTGTTCAACCTACGGATTAGCGCCTTATATCAATTTTGAGCATTTTTCTGTGATCTACAAGATAGTAGCACTTTCATCTCTGTTAGACTGCATTTGCTTGTTCATCAACAGCTCTAAAGTAGCTATGAAATTAAAGCTGTTTTCGGCTTTTCTATTAACAGAACATAGAACTTTGTGATTTTCATAGGATTTAATCCGTGCATCTAACGAATATGGTCCAATGGAAACATTTGACCCTTGTCAAGTGTACTACCTTCCCATATTTTTAGGTCTTAAAAACAATTGTTTAAACATAGTTTAGGGGCTGCCCAGGGGGTTACTCAATGTATAAACAAAAAAGCTAGCCAGTAACCGCTACAGTAACTAGCATCAGCAGTACAGCAAGCAGCGGCGTGGCTCGGGCGCTGCAGTCGAGCGAGGCGCAACAGCAGCCACAAGCAGAGCAGCGCGGGGCACGTGAGGGCGCGGGCGAAGCCACCTGCAGGCAGGCGCTCGCGCCAGCAGCGCGCGTACGGTGCAGGGGGCGCGCGAGCTTATGCAGGCGGCGGCGCACGGGCAAGCGCAGCAGAGCGCGCGAGGATGGGGAGGCCGGGCGCGGTCAGATGTGGGCCACGAGCGCGGGAGTGGCCGCGGGCGCGCGTGCGGCTGAGCAGCAGGCGAGCATGGCTGCATGCGCGGACACGCTCTGGGGCATGCCTGGAGGTGGGCGCGGGGCGCTGTGAGCACGGCGCAAGCTACGACGGTCGGAAGTGACTGGGACAACGACGTCCGATGGCAGTGCTCTATGAAACTAGCCTACGGGCCACGAGAAGGAGCAAGGGGAGGTCGAGGAGGAACGGCGGCTCACAGAGAAGCTCGTGGAAGGCTCGACGAGGCCGGGGCTATCGGAGACGCGCGGATCGACGCGTCAAACGGCGGCGAATGGAGGTTGAAGATGGGCTCGATCCCCGCGATGCGAAGGCGCCCGGCTCGAACCGAACCTCGTAGTGGAAGCAGCAGAGGTAGACGGAGCTTTTGAATAAGCTCCTTGCCGACGAGGATGACGAGGAGCAGGCAGGCAAGGTTGGCCATGGCGACGACGACATCGGGTTCGCTTTGGGGAGAAGAGAGCGAGTGAGGGAGAGGGGAAAATGGGCACTAGGGTTTGGTTGGGGGTTGCAGGGGGCGAGGGGTGGCCTTAAGCACGACGGGGAACCGCGGGATGGCCGCCACGGAGGAATTGCCGGCCAGGGAGGCGTGGATGTCCGCCACAGCCTCCTCTTGTTTCCTGTAGCGTGGGGAGGGAGAGGAGATGAGGTGGGTTGGGCCGACCTCTTTGCTATATGGGCCATAGTGCCCATTAGTTTAGGTCCACCTCGTCTCCTTCCTTTTTATTAGTTTCTTTTCTATTTATTAGCTCCTGTTTTTAAATAGGTTCTGCTATCAAATGAATTTTTTGGACCATGTAACTTTGCACATAACCCAAGCACTATATTCTGGGGCTGCACAAAACGTTTGGGTCAAATGGAGTTAATATAAATTATGATTGTATTTAAAAAGGGCTAAAAAGGTGTTGATGGTCCACTGTTTAAAATCCATGGGTATTTTTAAGCATCTCCAAAAATATTTGTCTAACGAAAGAAAATTAGGTAGTGAATATTTCCAACCTAAGGAACATTTTTAATTTACGGTTTTATAAAAATTATAACTTGACTTGGCATTCAAACTTGGATTTGAGTTTGGTTTGAAGCAAAGCGAGGAGTATCAAAATAATTATGATGTCATAGTATCATTAGGCATGATATTACTGTAGCATGATTCTTCGGGTGTTACAAAACTCCTCCACTGCAAGAAATCTCGTTTCGAGATTTAAGTGGGGAAGTAAAGAGTAACCTCGGGAGAACTGACCCTTATAGGGTTAATTATCTGGTGAACAATTCAGGGAATGTGGCAGAAGTATCTCTCGAGTTGAAACTTAATAAAACATCGAGAGCAAAGTATGAAGGTACAATAGGAAGTTTCAAGCGGATGGATAAACGATTGATACCTGAACAGAGTGTGAGAAAGGGATTCAGAGCATCAGGGATAGATCATCTCTCGGAAGGTGGCTCGTGACATGATACGAAGCCAAGCATGAGGAATAACCTTAGAAACAGGGGGTACAGGAGAGTCAGGTTTCGATCCTGTGGAACTGTTGGTTAAGGGCCCACCATGTGGGTTAAAAGAGAAGGAGTGATGACATCTTGCACGGTCATGATAGCAAGGCATGTCAGAGGGTAGCCTGTCAGTTATGTCGGCAACAACGTCAGTTCCAAGGGCGAGGGACGAAGAGAACCATTATCCTGCTCGTTGAACGAGGTGGGCCATTAGGCAAAGTTCTCGTCCATCGGTGGTTACCGGAATGTCAATAGCAATAATAACAGGGTCTTTACTAACAGAGTTGTACATTGAGGTGCTTACCTAAGCAAGAAATTATCTCTACTGAGATAAGTTAGTTTACCATAAAGGTTAAACAAAAGAATGGAAAGGAAAAATATGATCAATATATTAATCAGAACAATGGAAAGAAAAATGTGTTTAAGCACAATTATCAGGAGTATATCCCTCCCAAGGAGAAGTAGAGGATGATATCCATGACAAGATAGAAGTATAAAACCATTTAGGTAAGGGGAAAGAAATTTCATGATATTACCCATACAAAGGTGTTTGGATAATTGATAAAGAAAAAAAATATCGTGCTTCAAACATTCTTATGGAGATCGGATTACCACAGACATGCTTCGAGATACCATTGACATGGCTTCAAGAAAAGGTCAGACTTTGGATACACCAAGGATCCATCGGAAACAATCTTAGAAAATAAGTCATACTATTTTAGCAAGGAAAAGATGAGGGTGCGGCCGATGGGCTCAGCCACAATCCACCGACATGCCAAAAAAAGGATGTATTTCTAAAATTATATGAACAAGTTTGTGTTGGGGGAATACAAGAATGTTGTTGGTGCTGACACAAATCATCGAGAGGCAAGGATGGTATTACTAGCCATGAATTCAATTGACATCTCTGAAGAAGCCAAAGTGTTGACGGTGATCAAGACAAATTTTGTCAAGAGACTCTATGAAGATGCCATCGAGTAGAAAAGGAAGGATGAAGTGCAAGGCTATGAGAACCACGGATTCGACACAAGCTCAAAGTCAAGCTTGTTGTTCGAGGTGAAATGATAAGATGAGGAAGATCGACGTAAGCTTAGCTCATCATCAGAAGTTGCTCCGGGCATAAGGACCAGGTAGCACAGTTAAAAAGTTGACATGATAAAAATATAGCCGATCATGCTAGGAATGATGTGATGGGGTATAAAGCTTCTCAGTATCAGGTACTAGGTGTAATGCCAGAAGGTAAATCGGAGTAGAGGTTGGACGGGGGAAATGATTTGCAGAGGATAAGTAATTTTAACTTACCCAGTAAATGGGATCAAGGAGGAAATATGGTTGGGACCATAACTGCAAGGGATCCAATTTACGATACAGGAAGAATATTCAAATGATTAAATATCCTTGCAAGAAGCTTTCATGATAAGTTCCACACCGTGTCCGTGGGCATGAACACAAAGGTTCAGGGTCGAATCCCACTTCTACAATGCATAACCTTTCATTTTACTTCTCTCTCTTGATGAAGCTGTAGTATTGAAATTTTATCGGACGAAAATCCAGTAGAGTAAAACCCGCATAAATCTCGAGTTCACATAGATTAGGGAAGGCATAGGTTCGACCCGTAGGGGTATCTTAGGAACATATACCACTAACTTCAGGATTAAAATATACCAGCTCGAAAGCAGAGCATGGTTGACACAAGCAGATGATAGAATTTACCAAAGGCATTATGTGTCAGGGCAAAACTCACAAGTTTAATGAATATGAAGGACATTGTCGGATAATAATCCAACCAAGGATATGGCGGTCCATAAAAGATCTGATGTGAGTATCGATACTCATCCAGAAGAAGAAAGAATGCAAAGGCGTCGGGTTATAGATATAACTAGATAACTTCAAATCTTGAATACAAAGGAATTATGATTTTCAAATCAGAAGATCTGAAGCAGAGGCTCTGTTCAAAAGATAATTGAGTTGAATCGATACAGGTCGACAATCAATCAAGGTTTGATTTGACAAGAACAAGCTCATGTTTGGAGTGATGTCTGAGCCGGAAGGATGAATGCTAGGATCTGATTGAGGATTACGAGCATTCATGACACATTGGATCAAACAAGAAGATGCTAGAAATATGGAATTAACCATAATGCAAGCAAACAAGAATTTCAACACAATAGGTTGCGGAGGATTTTCGGAAGATCGAATGGTATTCCGAAGATTTTTGTGAAATACCTAAACAATTGGGGATGAACGAATCCCCGATAATTGTGAGGAATTATTCATACACGTATTTAGGTGGAAAAGGAGCTACAACGCAGCAGGCACAATAGATTCTCGAAATACCTGAAAGTATTACAAGGCATCTTGTAATGACAAGATCAACTGGGGATGACAATATGAACGACAGGTGTATGTAGTTACCCAGAGGGATTTATCGGTGATATGGAATTGCAACGGCGAAGGGCACAAGGGTTTCGGGGAAACATCGGAGAGTATCTTCGAAATCTTCTGAAGCAGCAAGCGATCATCTGGACTGAAGGGGCTCTCTGGTAGGAAGTGGTTACGAGAACCTAAAGTTAGAGTTAGTAAAATCTTTTAACCCGAACGGAAGAGAGACCAGAGTCCCAGAGTATAGATGAGGAGTAAAAGATCCTAATACCACCCAAATGTCAACATGGGCCCGTAAGACACACAGCCATGTTAGTAAAAGTTTTTCAGTGACTAGACTCAACTTCGGCCAAGGAGTTTGGAAGGGGAATTCCTACAGGCAGTCGGCTCTGATACCAACTTGTGACGCCCTCGATTCAATTGTACACTAATCATAAACGCAAATGTGTATGATCAAGATCAAGGACTCACGGGAAGATATCACAACACAACTCTAGACACAAGTTAAAATAATACAAGCTTTATATTACAAGCCAGGGGCCTCGAGGGCTCGAATACATAAGCTCGAATACACAAGAGTCAGCGGAAGCAACAATATCTGAGTACAGACATGAGTTAGACAAGTTTGCCTTAAGAAGGCTAGCACAAAAGCAACATCGATCGAAAAGGCAAGGCCTCCTGCCTGGGAGCCTCCTAACTACTCCTGGTCGTCGGCAGTCTTCACATAGTAGTAGGCATCCTCCGTGTAGTAGTAGTCATCAGTGGCATCGTCGGGCTCCTGGGATCCGTCATCTGGTCGCAACAATCGGGTATGGGGAAAAAAGAAGTAGCAGAGCAACCGTGAGTAATCATCCAAAGTACTCGCAAGACTTACATCAAATCTAAACTAAGTATGCATTTGTATCAAAGGAATGGGTTGTATCTGTGGACTAAACTGCAGAATGCCAGAAGAGAAGGGGGAAAGCCTAGCCTATCGAAGACTAGCATCTTCTGGAAACCACCAACTTGCAGCAACAGGAGGGAGTAGAGTAGTATAAATTAAAGTAGTAGAAGTGTTATCAACCTCGGCCAGAGATCCTTTCTCGACTCCCTGCGAGAAAGCAATCACAGAGCCATACTATCCAGTTATCATCACAATCCAATTCTCATCACCATCCAGTTCTAGTTGTATCGATCGGGATACAACTCCAAGTGTCCGTTACCATAGGAAAGGCTATCGATAGATGTTTTCTTCCCTGCAGGGGTGCACCAACTTACCCACCACGTTCGATTAACTCCGGCCGGACACACTTTCCTGGGGCATGCCCGGCCTCGGCCAAACAATACGCCGCAACCCGACCTAGGCTTAATAGAGAGGCCAGCACGCCGGACTAAACCTATGCCCCCAGGGGTCATGGGCCATCTCCCCGGGCACTCCTGCACGTTGCATGGGCGGCCGATGAGCAGACCTAGCTACCTCCTTCAACGAGGCAGGAGCTTATGCAGTCCAACCCGGCGGGCGCCGCTCAGTCGCTGACGTTTATTAAGCTTCGGCTGATGTATATGACGCAGAACGCCCATACTATGCCCACGTGATGGTTAGTGCTATCTGGCCAGAGGCCCCTCGGATCAAATATCCAAATCGTAGTGGATTAGGAACGCGCGGTAACGAGCAGAGACTCACGATCGATGTGACCCCGTCGCCTCGTCTCGAGTACTTGCGGCAAGGGCTAAGAATGCCCGGCCATGCCTCATAAGTATCTCGCGGGTACCTTCCGGGTCAACTCGACTCCACATCACTCGCTAATTAAGCTCGCGCGGGTACCCCTCAGGGTCGACCTGTCTTTAGTAACATGGCTCAGTGTAAAGTCATAGTAACCATAGTAACTGTGTGTCTAACACCAAGTGGAAAACTCGAGGAATCACCCCCGGTGAATCCCACTCGATGTTATCATCAAGGTGAACGTAAGAGGATCCACCCTCGAGGTTCACACTTGAGGGGTTGCACGACAGAGCGGTAACGGAAGTGGTTAAGGAGGAAATCACCCTCGATGACCTCGATCGTATAGCTACACTACGGAGATCTCATCAGGAGTGATGTAAGAGGTTCCACCCTCGGCACTCGATGGTAACTCTGCAGAGTCGTACAACTAGGGGGGTGATGTGCGGTGTCGGGGCCTGGATGTTGATCACGTTGATCGAGTCATCGAACATAAAGCGGGGCAACTAGGACAAGGTGGGGTCACTGATGGATCACTAACCATCCTATACTAAGCAGTTTAGGATAAGCAGGTAAGGTATGAAAGCAGGTAACAACAACAGGCTATGCATCAGAGTAGGATCATACAGAAAGCAGTAGCAGTTCTAATGCAAGCATGAGAGGGAAAGAAATGGGCGATATCAGAATGCTCAAGGGGGTTTGCTTGCCTGGTTGCTCTGGCAAGGAGGGGTCGTCGGGGATGTAGTCGTACTCAGTCGCATCAACGTCGGTCTCGGGGTCTACCGGAGAAGAAGGGGGGAGAAACAGTAAATACGGGACAAACAAGCATCACAAAATATAACAAGGCAAAACGCGGTGCCAGGGGTGAGCTAACGCAGTACTAGGCGATACTGGCGAAGGGGGGAAACATCCGAGAAAGTTTTCCCGGAGTTAGGCATTTTCGGACACATGAAACGGAGGGGGACGGTTGCAGGATTGCTATGGTAGGGACGTGTGGCGGACAAACAGGTTGCGTATCCGGATTCGTCTCATCGTTCTGAGCAACTTTCATGTATAAAACTTTTTCATCCGAGTTACGCATTATTTTCTATGATTTTTCAAAGTTTTAAACAGTTATTTGGAATTTCCTGAAAATTGGCTAAGTCTGAGAATTGCTTAGTTTTAAACATCAGTTAGCTGTTTTCCAAAGGTTATAACTATTGTTCTGTTCAACCTACGGATTAGCACCTTATATCAATTTTGAGCATTTTTCTGTGATCTACAAGATAGTAGCACTTTCATCTCTGTTAGAGTGCATTTGCTTGATCATCAACAGCTCTAAAGTAGCTATGAAATTAAAGCTGTTTTCGGCTTTTCTATTAACAGAACATAGAACTTTGTGATTTTCATAGGATTTAATCCGTGCATCTAACGAATATGGTCCAATGGAAACATTTGAGCCTTGTCAAGTGTACTACCTTCCCATATTTTTTTAGGTCTTAAAAACAGTTGTTTAAACACAGTTTAGGGGCTGCCCAAGGGGTTACTCAATGTATAAACAGAAAAGCTAGACAGTAACCACTACAGTAACTAGCATCAGCAGTACAGCAAGCAGCGGCGTGGCTCGGGCGCTGCAGTCGAGCGAGGCGCAACAGCAGCCACAAGCAGAGCAGCGCGGGGCACGCGAGGGCGCGGGCGAAGCCACCTGCAGGCAGGCGCTCGCGCCAGCAGCGCGCGTACGGTGCAGGGGGCGCGCGAGCTTATGCAGGCGGCGGCGCACGGGCAAGCGCAGCAGAGCGCGCGCGGATGGGGAG